>NW_004567113.1:42536483-42624361 GCF_000260355.1 Condylura cristata | reverse complement strand
GAGAGAGAGAGAGAGAGAGAGAGAGAGAGAGAGAGAGAGAGAGAGAGAGAGAGAGCGAGAAGGCTGGAGCATCTGCTTGAGTCAATTCTGAAATGCCTGTTTCATTTTCATTCATTTCAGTATGGGAGAATTGATTTGGGGACTGGTGAGGGAGACCCTTCTCTGTGTTTCTATGTTTTTGTATATTTGAGGAGGTAGCATTTTACAGGTTCTTTTTTTGTTCTTGTTTATTTGTTCATTTCTAGTGTTTTAGTGGTTGGGAACCTGGGAAAACCTACTGGACTTCCACTTGGTTTTTCAGCATCGCTCCCTTGAACTGTGGCAGTTGAACTCCAACTGTGAAGTTTAAGACATAGCTTTATCGACCTCACTCAGCTGGTTCTGGAAGTCCATAGGTGTGTAGAGCAGTCACGCAAAACGACAACACTCCAGGTGAACTGAGCTTTTGATGATTATCACAATGGCATAAAGAAAAAGAAACCTGGCCTTGTATTCTGGGAGTGCTTTTGTGTGATAAATCTACACCTGCCCAGCTGAGCTTAATGCCTGAATCTGGAGCATGTAGACTTCTTTGGCACTGTGGCATGCTCAAAGCAAATGCATAATAACTCTTTGTTGGATTGATTATCATTCTGAAGATAGTAGTTTTCTCATTAGTTGCCTGTCAATATTCTTTTTTCCTAACAAGGACTTCTTCTGCCTTCCTGTTTTTCTGTGCATGTAAACATAGAGACTTACAAGGGACTATCTAGGATCTCAAATGACTGGGGAGGTGAAATCCAGCCATGGCCCAGCATGCTCTCACCATTCTATTTCATACCAACTTTGCTAACCTTTGCTATTCGAGTCATGTATTAGCAAGAGGGCTGTGATCTCACAGCATCTGGCACACAATAGGATCTCAAGTAATATCTTGATGTGGTCGAATCAAAGAAGAGATCATAGTCGAGAACAGGGTAGGTTTAAGTAAGTATAGTCCCTGGAGCTAGCTGAATTCCAGAGAATGTCTGTACTCTTTGAAAAAGATATTAAGTTGAGGGAACCAAACCATCTTGTAGCTTTTCATTAATCTCTTTGACTAAATGTTTGATTATTATGCATATTTTGGATATGACCTTTGTTTGATGTGCTATGCATTCCAAGATGAATTGATACTTTTGAAACACTGTACTAAGGAATTTGTTAATGGTTAAACAAAATCTACACTTTTTTTTTCTGGTCCTTTTTTGAAAAGTTTATGAAAATCCTGGACTAAATGAAATAGAAATCAACAAAAAGAGCAGAAAAGGGCCCTCCCTGGCGGTGCAGTGGGTTAGGATGCAGCACTGCAAGCTAGCCACAGCCGCTTCAGTGTGTGTTTGATACCGGGCCCGCCTTGTGGTACACAAGGCGTGGCAGATTGCTCCTGACCCACTTGCTACTCTCCTCACCACTGTACTTCATCGACCTGCCTGTTCTGCTCCCTACTATGTCTCTGGTGAATCCTTTCACCGCCCCTGCTCCTCTACCCTATACCTAGTTCTGTATCCATAAATAAATAAAACTTAAAAAAAAAATAAGCAGAAAAGATATGGAGCAATTGTGTCCACCACATAGGACCTATACTTTGTTCTAGAGTGTAGTATCTATATTTGAAGTTTTAACACCACCAAAAAAAAAAAAATGTTTGTCTGTATTTACTAAAAGCTTTAAACATTACCTATTCTGTTTCCTGACGTTTTTCATTATGAAGGAACACAGAATAGCTATTATTTTAGGCTAGCATAATTCTTGCAGTAGCTTAAATATTGAAATTTACTGTTTTTTCCCTCTTTTTGCAAAATCAGAATGTTAGTATGACCGACGTAGGGATGGCATGAGGAAAGTGACACATAGTAAGATGACTAGCACTGTCCTGGCACATGGTAACTACTATTTTAATTCTTTCATCATTTTTCTTTTGTAATATTAAGCAGTTTGCAATCTGCTAGACTGAAAACTAGAAAATTATCTCCATTCTTAGTTTCTGAAGTACAAACATAAACAAAAATGTCAAATATGTAACTGCATGCAATTCAAAAGAAAGATAGTTATTTAACTTTTCCTCTCCCCAAATGAATGTTTTAATTAGCTAATCCAAATGTCTCAACATGTTTCCTTTTATGTCCTTTCATGTGCTATTGACTTGAAAGAAAGGAAGGTAGTTTGAGGCTCTGAAGAATCTTGAGATGTTTAGCAAAGGAGGATGCCCCTAAAAAGTTTAAAGACCTGATTAAGTCTGTTTGAAGATTCTGCCAGATATAGTCCACTTAATGCACTCCAGAATCCGACATAGTTTGTTCATGAACATTAGCTCTAGTTGGGCAAGTTTGCAGATTAATCAAGTATCTGTTCATTTGCAAGAAAAGATCACATGGTTTTAGATAGCTCTGCTTTAAAAATAAAATGTAGTGCTTCTTATAATACTGCAATGTTCTGCTCCATGACTGTTTCAATGCTTTATGACTGACAAAGAGAGTCATTAGAAGTCTGTTTGATGGACATAACTAAGTGAATTGGAAAAAATAAAAAGGCTTTTTCAGCCCATTCAGAAATAATTGATGTGTCTGAGACAGCTGTATGTGAGTTCCAGATAAGGAGACAATTTATGGGGAAACTTTTGAAGCTAAAAAGGAAGGTGCAGATTTAAAGTTCCCAATAAAGTTGTTTGTAAGAGACAGAGTGGTATTCAATGGAGAGGGAGATTTAACCTGAAGCTCTTTCCAATGACATCCTTAGAGTCCTATCCTCCTGCAAATAAAATCCCCATAAAGGTAGAGGCACTAGGAAATGGAGTCCAAGGGGAACATTTCTACTCTCTTGCTTCAATGCCATGTTTTCTCTCTTACTGTATGTAATGTGTATAATGTATTTCTAAAGTTCAACTCTTTTGCCTTTTCTAAAATTGGCCACAGTCCCACCAAAGATATAACCTAACTAAGTCATACAGGTGACAACTCAGTATCTTTTTACTGATGTAGATAAAAACAAATATTTTTAAATATATCTAATTAAATATTTTAAATATATCTAGTTATAGGAAATACTGTGTGATTTATTAGATTACTTATAGTCTAATAATTAGTGAGTAGATAAAAATGAAATCCTTATTACTATATTTGCAGATATGCATCCAGTATCTATTGCTTTTCTTAGAAACTATAAATGAACTTTGTGACAAAAGTTTTCTTAAATAGGTAGCTCCTGGGAATGGTAAACATTTTTGAATTTATGGTATCCTACAAACAGAATGGCATATAAATATTAATTCCAAAATTAATTTTCTGAAATGTGCAGATTGTAAATAAGGATAGCAATGCTTTCAAAAAGAAAAGGTAGTGTGTAGTGTCTCTAAAGATAAGGAAAAAAATATGAAATGCATCTGTAAGACAGTTGTACAGTTGACATCAGTTTTTCAGATATTAAGAAAATCTTTTTGTAATATTTTCCAGTCCTTTATGAATTTGAAATGTACTAATTTAACATTCCTTGAACCCCTTCCATAAGACTGTGATGAGATCTGGCTGTTAGTCTGTATATGAATCAAAGCACAGCTTGTGATCACTTCTCTCTAAACTTGTTATATCACTTAGGTTCAAAGTTACTATCTGGTAATTACCATCATTAATTCTGGAGGGGCAATTTTACAAAAAAGAATGAATCAAATGCCATATTTTCCCTTCATAAGTACCTTCTCTTTTGCAAGAAGTGAACACATATTATTTATGTTATCCAAATAGATGCTAATTACCCTCTTCATCTAAGGCCATCTTGCCCTTGAATCCCTAGTTCACCAATATACCAGTTTTAGCATCTGTTCAGATTTGCAAAAATGTATATATAGCAAATATATTAATGACAAATACATGCATCAAATATGTTACATTGGACATTGTATACCACCCAAGTTAGTGAACTGCTATTTGCTATTTGTCCTTTTAACTATACGAGGCTAATTTAATATTCAAATGGTCACTTCAGTCACACATTCCTCACCTTAGGCTAACCAATATTTAATTTGCCATCAGTATGGGAAGGTAGTAACAGGCAGCCATCCTCAGCATCCCACAGCAAGAAGTCAAACAAAGAACATAGAGGAATTCTTCATTAACACCTTTGCCCGTTTGTGACCTCTATGAAGAGTAGAGGATGCTGTTTCTGAGACTAGAGTAATTTAAATCAATGTCAATTCATGCATTTCTGTTAGCTGGAATCTAAGAGGACATCCCAGAGGTTGCACATTATCTGTAGTTAACTCTTGAATATATTTATAACAGCCTCTAAAATATCTGGCTATTCTCTATAGTTATTTGCAGCAACAGGGGTGGAACTAGAAGGGATTTTGCTCAGAGAAGTAAGTCAGAAGGAAAAAGAAGAGTATGTCTTTAAGGGAAAGTCTGCAGTATGTCATATGGTGACAAAAAATCGTCAATAAGTGCCATTCTAAATAAATTAAATAAGAAATAACCATGGCTCCTGGTTGAACAATTCGAACACTTTCTGAAAAATGGGATGTCAATGCATGTACAAATTTATTACACAAATACTTTGCACAGAGAACAATAAAAATCTAGTCCATTAATGGGAGAGGACGATTCGGTTTGTAATATATGGATTTTTCTATTTACAAACTTCGCAAACCAAATGGCAACCCTTATATTAAGAAAAATAAATAAATAAATGTCCTAAAACACAATAGGAGATTAAGTAGTATAGCTACCACCCAAGCTATAATGCCTTTTATATTATGTGTCTTTGAGGTTGCCTAAAGCGCTTTTTATAAAATCATTTTTTCTCTCACAATTTCAGTTCACAGGGTAAGTATTATTACTGCCATTGCATAGGTCCTGAGCCGAGGGCACAAGAACCCAGGGTCAGCTTCTTTGTTTAAGGTCATAGAAATAATTGATAGGGTTGCTTGAAATAGGATCAGTCTTTTATGTTATTTTTAATATGCTATTTTTTCATTACACATCAGACAAACATATATACACAAAACAACATCCATACATGATATTCCTCTTTCCAACCTGCTTTACTTTGTAATTTTATTTCATTTATTTCAATTCATTACTTTCTTTCATCCATTCCCCCACCATCTTATTTTAGCAAACATACATTTTGGTAATTATCTTCAAATATTTACCATAAAGGTTATTTTCAATATTAATGAAGAAAGACAAAAATAAAATGTCTTATAGGACTTTTTCTTTTAACTGCAAACTTACATCTTGTGTTATATTTTTAAAATTTGTAAGTTATTTCTACTCTTTCTATTTCTCCACATATTTACATCCCAGGGTTTTTGGTTTGTTTGAAATTCCTTCTGACTAATTTCTTATCATTCTTCTGAATTAGAGATTTTACAATAAATATGATTAGCAGGTGTATCTAATGAGCATATGACTGTCAGCATCAGTCTCAGTCCCCATGTCTTATCATTCTCCTGAATTAGAGATTTTACAATAAAAATGATTATTAGGTGTATCTAATGAGCATATGGCTGTCAGCAACAGTCTCAGTCCCCATGTCTTTCATATATTTGGTCATATATGATTTTTTTTTTCTTTCCAGAAAAGATCAGTTTCCTTAGTTTCTCAGTTTCAAAAGCGACCTTATTTTGCTAACTATCCTTTTTAATCCTTTGTTGCTGTCCCAAGTATAAAATCTATAATCTACCTGCAAAAATATGGAAACTACCAGGCTTCTTTTAAAGCTGTCAACCCCAAAGACTTCTTTGCAATGCTTATTTTCTCAAACATGTCCCACAACTTTTTTGCTCTTCTGTTTTAATGGGGAAGAAAAAAGATCATTTAGTATTTTGTCTGTTTTAATATAGTGCTAAGATTTTCACTTTCTTAAATGTACAGAATCATTATGGAGTATCTTTGAAACCCTGAGGTATTACGGGTACAATACAAACGTTGAAAATAAGGACAGAGTACCATTTTACTTACAGTCTTATATTCTAATATCTTTACTGTCTATTCTCATTGCAGCTTCTCCACAGAAGTTTCTCTTTCTTAGCATAGTCCTCTGCCTCCAATAGTTCTTTGCTTTCTCTCATTTTAGATCGATCAGTTTGCCGTTGCAGGACAAAAACATCTTTTATCATGCTAGACATAAGAAAATACAAAGACTCTCAAGTCACTAGTGTCTTCATGTCACACAGCTGATACTGCTTCACATTTCTGAATTGGTAAATATTTCTGGAATATATAAATAATATGAATTCTATATTACAGCATCTGCTATAAAAACCTAACTATCTCCCCAATAGACTAACCTGAATAAAGGATAGTTTGCAAAATCTTCTGTCTAGCTAAGTCTCCATCTATTCATCCCTTCTTCCCTCCCTCCATCCATCAGTGCAAAGATTCATCCAACAATTCATCCATCCATCCATCCATCCATCCTCTATTGTAATTTACACAAGCTTAACTAATGGAATTAAAGTGGAAAAAGTAATTCTTGAATCACGGGTTTTACCAACTCTAAGATTTCACACTAATTTGTATCATATTGCCAACTTAAATATTTTGTTGCATGAAATTTGTATGCAAAATTATTAAAATAACATTAAAAATGGTAATATAATGCCAATATTATAAGTGAATGGGCTAATTTAAGTGAAAATAAAATAATGCGTGGAGTATTTCAAAATCCATTCTGTGATACTCTATTTTGGATTTTAATCTAGAATTATTTTCAAAAAATTTAGACATTATTTTAAATAAAAATATTTCTATGGGAAAAGCAACATTTATGAAGCAGTTTGTTAAAATTGAAATATACCTTTACCTTAGTAATTTAAAAATACAATATATCCCTATCATTACATAATATTCATCCATAGTTAAATAGGATATCAAGAAAATAATATGCACAGATTTGTAGTAGTTACTGTAATTAATTACAGAAAATCATTAATTTTATTGGTGATGTTTTTTGCTGCAAACTTATTTCCTCTATGCTATTCTAGCATTACTTTTGGTTGAACCAGCCTTAGTCACAGATGCTAAGATCATTATCTCTAGCAAATATCACTCTCTCTGCTATTTATTTATATAAGAAAATGGAATTCTACTTTCATAATATTTATTTCACTTTTGTCACTTTATTGATGTAAATCATTCTGCATTCACTTTTTGTGTTTATTGATATAAGTAATTCTGCATTCACTTTATTTCTTATATGAGTAAATGGTAATTTAAAAAGGTTTGAGTCACTAAAATAGAATTAAAAACTGCAATTAATCCTCATCAGTATTTAATCCAATATTTATATCTTGATGTGATAATATGCCTACATGACCTTGGACGCTGTTTCCTAAATTTAACATTGTCATTAAAATTTCCACGTTAAGTGGTATTTACTGATACATGGGGTATTTCTGAATTCAGATTAATATGGTTTTAGCAGACTGTAAGTTGTCTCATTTCCAAGGAGAAACGAAAGACATAAATGAAATCATAAATAATTTGCAATCAAATGGCAGCAATAAATGGAAAAATAAAATTAAGGAAAGTATACACATATAAGATAAATCATGGTAAATATAAAGTGATTTCAATATTTATGTTGACATAAGGCAAAATACCTCAATAATACTACTGTAAAGATTTATGAGAAATATTAGTGAAATAAGGATAGTATTCCTAATGTTTATTGCCAGTATATTTTGACAAATATGCTATTTATACTAAAAATATTTTCTGATTTCTTTTTATAATGCTACAGTCCCAATTCAGTGAAGCATTATATAGAAAATGTACTTTAAATGTTTTCACTTTAAAATGTGATCCAATAGTTCCACAAGTTTCCTTTTGAACTAGAATATACACAAAGATTTTATAAAGTACATGGAGGATGAGGTATTGTACTATAAATACCAATAATGAATAATAGTCTCAAACAATCCTCTATTTGAAACTAAATAAAGGGAAGATTCTGGAAGCATGTGTTTATCTTTAGCAAAGCCATTTATGTATTTGGGGGAACTCTTCTAGTTCACCCATTTGTAACTTACTATGTGCAGATAATCCTTAATATTTAAAAATTTTTACTGGTCTCAGTTGTGAGTTGTAATTTATACCATTAGTATTCAAGTAATAAAAGTACAAGAAAGTTCTTTACCTTTTTCATCATTTTCTGGCAACATTAATTTTATACTTTATCAGTCTGAGTTAGGTGTAAAGCCTGTGCATTTTTGCTACTTTCAAGTCATACAGTGACATAATGAATACAAATATTGTCAAAAATAATCTCAGACATTACACTCTTTTTATATTGTTTGTTCAAATATTATGTGTACATTCACAGTCAATGCATGACATGAGTTCGTTCCCTTAATGAGCCAATTGTTTTTTTTAGAGCTATGATAATTTGTAAATTCTGTACATAAGAAATTTTAGTCTGGTTAACACCAGTGGCATAATAAATGTAAAGTTTAAGCAAATAAAGGCTTGCAGTATTTTTAAATTCAACTTAAGGACTATAGATGAATTTACCATTTAGTTTTATGGAACAAACCATATCATAGTAAGTATATATAATTAAAATGTTATATTTATTAGATATTACCTGATTAAGGAATTTTTTGTCTATCATTTTAATGTTAACCTTATAAGTTCAAGGTCAATAGGTAATATTTTTTAATATGTATGGAGTGAAAAAACATCCTGATTTTTTTAGAACTGCATCAGAAGTTGCAATTATCACTTCTAACTTTCGCAGATTAAGTCAAGTGTCAGAACACTTTATCTTAAAACATTATATTATATAGACAAAGTATTTCAAAAGGAAGTCTTAAAAATGTATTAATTCAATATTTGTTGCATTTCAAAATCACTGATCCTTATTGTTGGGAAAGTTTATTTATGAAAAACATATTTGAAGTGAAGACTACAGAATAGCAAAAGTTTGACTATTTGGAGCTAACTCTGTATTCAATGTGTGTTTTATTGAAATTGTTGTTTTCTTGTCTCTATTTCACAAAGGGAATTTTCAGTTTTTTCATAATAAAATCTAAGATATTGGAATTGCTTGTGATAATTCAGTCCTAACAAAGAGATCTCATTGTAATCACATTGATCATTTTGTATTGAACAGTTGTCATTAAACCTTAATGTATGTAATTGATGTATTTACTAAGATCCTTTACAATCTTCTATCTTAGTGACATTCAGAATTTTTCTCTTACAGCCATTTCGTAGAGTGACGTTTTCTGTTGTGAGTCAGCCTCAGGACCCACATCAGGGGTCACTGCAGAGTTGCTATGACAGCGGGCTGGAGGAGTCAGAAACACCAAGCAGTAAGAGTTCATCAGGGCCAAGACTGGGTGCCCTTCCACTCCCAGAGGACAACTATGAAAGGACCACGCCGGATGGCAGTGTTGGTGAGGCAGAGCATATGGAAAATGGTAGGGGCAAACACAGCATCCACACACATAATCACGCTAGTGAGCCATCACAGATAGGCTTGCAAAGGTCAGTCAAAATGCAAAATAAAATAGCTGACACTAAACCTATTTTATTTTAAATCCTAAATATTCACAAAACTACAGAATTGCCAAATAAAGGAACATAACAATCTAGATAAAATGCACCAAAATTGCACCATCATTTAAAAACAGCCTGTCAAAAATAAACACATTTACAAATAAATCAGAATAGTACCAGCTAGGGACAAAATAAATCAGTGCCTAATTTCTAAACAATAGCCACTGAGAAAGGTCTTGTTTTATGGTTTTATTCTTTTCATTTTTGTCATGCAACTATTTCTTCAATTGCAATTGTCCACTCACAGTGAAGGGGAATGATAATTAGCATGCCTTGTTCTACTCTTTCTTTTCCTGGGTATTTATAAAAATATTTTTGAACCTCTCCTTTTGAGGGCTTGCTGAAATGAGTCAAAGGAGAGTGATGAGAGTGATATAGCATGTTCTCTGAAGTATATTATAAACATTGGAAGAACTCCCCTATCTTATCATATAAATCTTTTCTCATTTCTGTGCAATGGAAAAGGAGGAAAGCAAATCATAGTGCTCTTTACTATTATCCTATTGTGTACAGATCCTCATAATTGCCACAATTTCCTTTTATATACACTTTACATTATAAAACTATATTTAAAATAATACTAGTAAATATTCAATTTATTTATGTTCCCAAAAACATGATTTTTTTTATTTCAGATGATAAATAAATGTATGAGAAATAGGCTTATGTTAAATAATGGAATGGTAAAGAACCTAATAGCTTTATTAGTATTTTAAATTTAAAGATATTTGGTTATATGAGGGTCAGGAAGAGGAATCACCATATTTATCTTTTGTGAAATATCAAAATGGATTTTTATCTTTCACCATACCAACCCTCCAATGAAATAAGACATTCTAACTTTTTATTATGCATCAGCTTATTTAGTGATGATATGCAAATAGAGCATGTTAATGCAAGGAAAAAGCTGATAATTTCTTCTGAAAATTTACCTGTGAATATTAAAGCATAATATAAAGAATAACATATCTGAAATGATCCCAAGTAAAATTTTTGTTAGGCTGAATCATGTTAAATTATTATTTTCCACAATATTGTTTTGGTAAGGAGATATGACATTAGGGTCTAATGATTAATACCCCTTTTGATAATTATCCAGAGAATAAAAGGCATTTTGCCTCATGGCTATAAAGGCATGCTTATCTGTGTGTATGGTGGTGTGTGCTAATGTGGATTGAAGTTTGATGTGGTTTTTAGGAATTAACTTTTAAATATATTTTTTAATGAATATAGAAATTTGGTGTGAATTGAAATGTCGATGAGTGTATTTAAACATATGCTTGTAATGTTTTCCACAAAATTAAAAATTAAGTTAAAATACTGTATTTATATATATATATATATGAGATGATAATCATATAGCCAATATTTTGTCTACTGAAATGTATGCAAACATAATATATAAATATATATACATAGGAAGACAGGAGTAATTTAATTCAATATAATTCAATATATTCTTATTTTTGTTTTTAAAAGTGCAAATGCCCATTCTAATTTCAAACATGTATAATTAAATATTTTGATTTTTATATGAGCTATATTAACGCAAAAGATATTAATGTTATTTTCTGTTTTGTGAGTTTATAGGCATTCATTACCTATGAAATAATAATTGCTAAGTAATACATATAGATTGATATGATAAACATAGATATGTCATTTTGTAGGAAGCAAATATTTCATGGAAAACTTAACAGGTGAGCCCAAGAAAACACAAAGTTCTCTGAGAAAAATTTCCCAAAGAAGTCTTTTACTTATTTTTTATAACCATGTCTCCAATCCTGTCAACAGCAAATACCATCATAATATAACTGATTTTTCCTGATTTATGTGTGACTGACACTTGAAATTCAGAGTTTATATAACCATTTGTCATCTGCTAGCTGTGATTCATTTTAGCTCAGATCTATAGGTAATGACAGAAGGAGATGTGATTCACTTTGGGGGATCCAAATGTAGCAGTTGACATTTAAGTAAGTTTGGTTGGGTCTAAGTTTTCAGACTACTATCGAGAAATAAAGTGCAGTTATACTGCCTGAATTCTGGTAATTTCATCTTCAAAATTAATGGCTCATTCTGACATAAATAGAATTGGAATTGAAACCTGTCAAGTATTCATTTGTCACATTTAATTGGAATCCAGGTAATCTGCAGTGTTTTGCTTGGTTGGGTTTTAATCAAGATTTGTATTGGATTTTCCATGAAAATACCATTTTGGATGTTTTCCTAGTTCCTAATTAGTATTAACTCAAATATTTTCCTTGAATTTTAACCTCTGTGAAACAATGCAGTTAATAACAATGGGGGGAGATTAAGTTCCATTATATAATTTAGAAGTTAATTTCCAGTACAATAACACATAACATACCAAAACCATGATGCAAAATGAGTCTAAGTTCTGACAGCTAATCATAAAACTAAATTGTTACAGATGATATAGTATGGGAAAAAAATTAAAGCACAGGAAAATTTAAATAGATAGACAGGGAAATGTACTCATATTTTATAAAATATTTTATTGGTCATCTACTTTGACATAATGATAAAAATTTCATTAAGATAATATGTAGTTTAATTTTTTTTTCTATAAAAATCTCTACTGTATACTCTGACCTACATTAGTGTCCAATGAGAATCTCCCCATAGTATTTGAAGGAAAATAGAATACCGTAGGAATAAACATAATTTCTTAAAACTTCAATCCAAAAGTTAGAATGAGAACCAACATTTTGATAATTTCAAATCTGGGCTAACTACATTCTATGGGTCTGTGGAAATTTATAATGGAAACTGAATAAATTAGATACTCTAGAAGAAAATTTCTGATACATTCTTGTCTTGATTAATTATTGTTGTCAGTATTATAATTATTTCAGAAAGATCCTTTGATAAAATCAGGGAAATTGATTATTTATTATTTCATTAAAATATATTTAGTGGAATATTTTAAAATGTGGAATTTTAGGGTGGATAAAAAAACAGTGAAAAGATATTTGATAATGAAAGTATAAAATAATTGAAACTTACCACAGTGAATTGATAATTTAAGTGAAAACCAAATATCAGACTTAAAAGTGCTATATACTAAAGACAAATGTTAACAGTGAATATGCAATATTTTAGCTTTTTCTTAGTTATATGATAATCATCAGTCTTTACTGGAGTAATATTTAACAGTTTTTTTTTTCTATTATGAGTAATTATCTTGGTTTCTGCCTTGATGCTTTGGTCTACTTAATATTCCCAATATCATCCCCCCACCAACCATCATTGCACGATTTGTATTCTATATATTACTTGATCATGTGTCATAGTTAACAGCTCAAACAGAAAATACCACAGTTAGGTAATCCCAATTATGCTATCAGTATTAATCACTTATGCTTCTGATCATCAGCAAAGCATTTAAGTAAATTGACTCTAAAATCATACCCAGATCCAACAGGCTGTGATTCCTTGCCACATTCAATTCTTTCCTATTTTGTGTTCTCTGAAACAGAAAGAGACCTTTGGGTCTCTCAGTGGATGAATTTGATAAGATGTATTAATGTGTGCAGAGCAGAAGTAATTCTAGAGCCTCCCATCAACACACACAATGTATTTGAATTCTAATAGTGGATAATGCATGTTACATAAATCAAGGAAATGGACTGAGTGAAATAGGTTGGATTTCTGGTCAGGTGGGTAAAAAGGTTGGCACCATTTCAGGCCAATAGGAGGGACAACATTGGAGCCTCACTATGTCATATATGTAAGAGCCACCTATAGATATGACCTGGCTTTGCCTTAATCTGTCAGAAACATTAACTAACATAAATGATCTAGACACCATGGTATAAGCACATTTACATTCTTGCTTGACAGCATCAAATTTGGTCTAAGTAGGAATTAACAAAGGGTTAATTTTTTTTATACTTTTTCATTAATTTTTAAGGTAGGCTCAATACAGCTTTCCAATGATTCTCATACATTTTATTAAGGTATAAGTTTAATGCTTTAAAACAAATGTCTGCAAAAAAAAAGTATATTTCTAGGTAGAGAGTGAGAGTGATAGATAGATCTAGATCTAGATATAATATTTTCTATAAGAAGAGACTACCTTCCTTGGGAAAAAAATAAGTTATTTTCATAGTTCTACATTTTCCATGTCCATCCAACTCCCAGCTGCATTTTTCACAGTTCCAGTCATCTATAAATGACTCTGTATCTCCCACACAGCCCCAAGAATTCTGCATGGCCTCACTTCTTAGGGACCCTATTCACTAGTCTTCCTAGTGGCTAGAGAGAGAACTTGATCATAGCCATGCATGGCCTGATGATGCTTCCATCAACCATGGCCTGTGTATATAAATGTGGTCCCTATATATAGACTGGGTGTGTGACAGCTTACTTCACTTGTTTCTGCAAGTACTCGCTGCCACCTTCTCATAATGACAAAATCAATCAATGCCACATTTTTCAGAACTGTCCCCCTCATTAAGCAACATGTGACAGTACACAGATTGTCTCTATGCAGGGTTTCAGCCAGTCAAAACATGTGCTACAGCAACTTTCCAGTTTCCAGTAAAATGAAAAGCACAATTTTAGCAGAATCTAAAGGAGATATTGTCATGAAGGAATAAGGCAATACTCTGAGCAGAATACCATGGCTTAAAATACAAACTTTAAAACCTAATGACATTGATTTGAATCCTGGTTTCTCTTTTTGTTAACAGTATAATTTTTTAATCTTGCTTAGTCCCACTTTCTCAATTATACATCATAGGGTTTTGGAGGAAATTAAATGAGATAATAGCAGCTAATAATTTATAAATAAAGAAAGAAGAACTAATTTTGCTGCATTCATTGATGGCAAAAATATTTACTACTATTATGTGAATAATGATGATAAATTATTGTGATTAATATTTATTTTAGGCTCACTTGCCATAATACAATGACTTAATTCTATACCATCATTAAATGTTCAGTCTCACAGAAATAGCATTCTAAAATTACTAGTAAGAACAATATTCACACCTTAAGTACTTTCCAATCAATTTCTCATTTTTGTGGGATACCAAGAGATAATACTCAGGAGCAGTATGTTTCAACATATTCAGGATCTCAGGTGAAGGCAAGTAAGGCCTCTTTCTCCTTTGCTCTCAAATCAACCTTACTCTGATCTTTGTTATTCAAGAAGTCATTATTATCTCCCTACATTCTACTTTTCCTTTTTTACTGCTTTTACATTTTATGGTCAGTATTCTAGTTGAATGCCTTATTCTTCAGGTGCTTATTTCCCTTTGAACTGATGCAAAATTTCATATTGACAGGGAAAATGAGATGAAAAAAATTGGCCGATTAATATGCTTACCAAACTCTCTCAGCCTTTTCCTTTTTAATCTCAGTATTAATAATTAACACTGATAAAATGTGTGTTATATTACCCTTTCTATTCTAATTTGATTCTTTAAAACTAGATCACTCTACTGAACCCTGATGACATTTTAAGAAGGAATGAGCTTTCATCAAATCTCAAAGTGACTTTGGAGGTCAGAGATTGGGCTTGTGCCTCCAGAAGCTCAAAATATTTGCTTACCTGAAATTCAACACCTTTGTTAGAGAACAACAGTCTATGTTTAGTTCCTTATTTAGTTAAGATATTCTCCTTACATTTCCTACACCTTTTTTTTTTTTTTTTTTGCTTATAGGTTTATAGCTTATATAGACTTCTGTTCTCTGATATTTGTTCAGTGTTATGTTTAAAAGATTTGATGTTGCCAAAGTACAATTCTCTTAAACACCTTCATTGCAATAAAGAAACTAGGAACCTGGTTTGTTAAGTGTTTTTGCTTTCAACCTCAGGGTAAGCCACTTACTTAGTAAGTGTTTCATCTCAGTATTCGGCTGCTAGGCTAAACCACTCTCCATTGTTACCCCTTCTATGGAAGGTATGCTTTTCTAAGAAAATATTATCTTCTTGAGTAAAGAAAAACAGAATAATATTCTTCCTGTCTCATGCCTAATGGGGTAATTATAGAGCAATGAAGCTGTGGCTATTCATTTTGATTCAACCACAAACATTGAAAATCTGTTGTGATGAAGGTTCTTTAAAGAAAGTAAAGGGGATGAGAATGATTTCCCCACCTTCGAGGTGGAAGTCCTTATGTTGGGGAGATACAGCCTTGATTTCTGTAAATTCACTATAATGTGAAAGGAGGAAACTGGTTAGAGAAGTTCAGAGTGCTCTGAAGTACAGAGAAGAAGAGGAAAGCACACAGATGAAAAAAAAAAATATATATAGGTGTACTTAGCAAAATTTTAACATTTTATAAATAACATCTTAGACTGGAAGAAGGCTTTGAATTGTTATCTGCCTCATATCCTCTTTTTATCCATCCTTCTTCTACCTAGTTTAAAGATTAAATTGGTCTGAAGACTCATGTTAAACCAAAAATTCTAATTACTTTATTTTCCCAATCAAGTGGCTAGCTTTCCATGGCTTATTTTATTTTACTTTCTTGAAGATTGGGATTTTGTGAAGGCAGTTTCACACTTCTGACATTAGACATAATTAGCGCAAAATCTCCAGTATTTTTCATTGATCAAGTTGGCAATAGGTCTAAAATACAGAACAAATTCATTTATAAAGATGCTCTATCACTGATTGTAAATGTCCATAATTAGTAAAATGCATGTGTTCTAAGATCTTTCAAATTTTGAAGTCATTGTTATATCTTTTCAGAAGACCAATTGTATTGCTCATTTTAAATAGATGATTAGATTACAGTAGAATAGACTGAGTTATATTATCTTTGGTAAAGCCAATTGTTTGCAAATTGCTTTTTCAATGCTATTTCAAAATTCCAGTTTTGGGGTATTTTTCTTTATACAACATTGCTTTTCAATCTGAACTACATAGTATAGGTTGTCTTCTTTCAAAATCTTGTTCTGATTAATTTCATTTCACTTATACACATAGAGTTTTTTGACATTAGTTTCCTTAATTGTATGCATTCTCTTGATGTCCAGAAAGAGATCAGTCTACTACAAAACAAGAAAATATTTGAAACAAATGAAATTTAACTGCCTCCTCTAATGCAGATATTTTCAACTTGAGAATACTAGCAGCTTGATTATGTAATATTATCAAAAACCCAATTTTGTATACTGTACGTTCAAATGAAACCTGCTGTGACTGATATAAAATGTCTTTGTAACAACAACAACAAAAAGCTGACAGAACAGCATCTTGCTGTTAAAAAAAAAACACTACTCATTCATTTCTATTATAAAATATCTTGTTATTTGATTTCTATTCTGAAATATTCAACATCTACACTGATGAGATAATTGTAAAACCACATATATTCTGCAAGGTGGTGACTCCTTTAAGGTTGCCTTCCCAGAACCATAGTGCCCTGTGGTGAATTATATGCATTGTTTCTATTCCGTGTGAGGCTGGTTTCACTAACCCAGCAATTGTAGCAAAAGGTCATAGGCACCATAGCTGAAATGTTATACAATGAGCTGAGAATTTAGAATATTATGAGAATTTATTAATTTCAGTAACTATTTGTTGAACGTTTAGCCTATGCAATTTCCATGAAAGATCCAAAGATGAATGAGATTCTCTGCCTTCCAAGCATTTAAATATTGTGATGTAGAACAAGATACACAAAATTAGCTGTTTTAAAAGTGAGCGAGACACTATATGGAGAAGTTAAATGATGTTATAACCAGAGAAGGATACGAGTTGGGATATATATAAAAAAAAATGCAGCCACACCTTTTAAGATAGGTGAGAATAGATTTGTTAAGACAAATATAGAGAAGAGAATAGGGATATCAAACTGAAAACATGGGGGAGCAGTGATGGTCTTTGCCAACTTGGGAAAAGCAGAAAGAACAACATGTTTCTAGGAAAATAAATCTGATTAAGATATCTGAGACTCAAGGTACTTTTAAAAAGTTCAGGTGATACCTATCATAGTGTCAAACATATACATCTGGAATTTGAAACCATAAATAAGTAGCAGAAATATAACTTTAGGAGTCATTAGCTCCTGCTGACAATGACATTTAGGAACAGATGAGAGAACAGATGTTATATACCTATTGATGGTGTATACCCAAAATCAAGTCAGTTTTAATGAAGTTGTCTGAGAAGGACTAAAAAACAACAAAACATTTGGCAAACTAAAGAGGAATTTAGAATTTCAGAAACAATGGTTATAAAATATGCATAGATAAAGAGATGAAGGCAACAAAGAGAGCATAAAATTAAGACCTTGACTAATGGAAAGATACAAGAGATACCATAGGGAGCTACAGTTTGTTGCATCTTCTTCCTTTATAATGTAAGCTCAGTGAGGACACTACCTTTGCCCCATTCACCATCGCTTGCTACTTTTCAAGAAACCTACACAGAGATGTTTCACAAAAGTTGCTGAATTTAGTTATATGAGCTAGAAGTCTAATATTACTGACTTTAAATTCTAAAGTCAGCAGAATTCAAACACAATTGAGAAAACTGAAGAGTAGGAATGGAGTCTAAGTATATGTAGCTTTCTTTCTCAGGTCAACATGTCCATTATAATGTCATTATCAAGCTGGGAATGGTTGTATCCTTCATATCATTCTTAGGGAATTTTTAATTATTTGTTTAGGATTAACTAGAATAACTATTGTGTATTCTAATTAATCCTAAACTAGTTTAATCTAATCCTCAACTACTGTTTAGGATTTTCTTTTTTACAAATGTGCTGAAATTACTAGAGTCAAAAATTTTTGGCTGATAGCTTTTGCCATCTTTCCTTGAGTAATATAATAACTGCAATCTTGAATGAGATTTCACCACTTATGCTTTTTATGTTTTTTACTAGTCTATCATTTATTTATCTTTCTGAATTGAAATGAATTTAGCATCTCACTAATTGCAATTTTGGTAAATCTAATAATTGATAGCTTCATCCTGGTCATCAGCAAAAACATTTTATTTTGTGATTATAGAATCCCTGACACTGGAAACATCCAATGAATTCTTAGTAATTCTATGCAAAGAGGTGTGTTTCCAGCAGAAAACAATGAAAATGGAATTTGTGTGAAAAATAAGTTCAAGTGGCATAGTATAAGGAGAGTCCTATCTGGTCTATTTTGTATAATCAGAGTCCCATAGAAAGGTAAAATCAACAGTGCTTAGCACAGTTAGTATAAATGCATTAGGTGAAAAGACTTACAAATAATGATTCACTAGGCAGATGTTACTTTTGATGGTGTTTTTATCTTAGGACCAAAAATCACTTACACTATATTAATGTATCCCTCTCTGTGTTCAGTTGTTACTTAGTAGGAATTAGGAATTGTGACTTATAAAACTTGTCTTCTCAAGATAATTTAACCAGCTGTTATATAATAATTTTCAAATAAAAACACAATTCCCATTGAACTACATATATAAAGTGTTCAGAAATATGCATTTCTTGGTCTTGCATATGCACCCTCCATTGCCCTGAAGTTACTGGGTAGAGTTTGTGGAAGTATATTTTGTGTGCTAAGGGAGTCTAACTTTCCGGTTACCGAGTGGCTTTTAAATGCTACCTGAATTTCTTAAAATCTATATCTCCCAAATAAAAAATCCATCGTTGTACAGAATTATAGATACCAGATTAATTCTCAACAAAATTAAGAGTCTGATGTTAAACCTAAATATTGGTTTACTAAATTTGACCAGGAGAATATCCTATTTAAGAAATAGAAATGTCCCATTTACTCTCCAGTGAGACCGAGGGAAGTTAGTTTATCTAGTAAATGATTGCCTTATGAATATGCAGTAAGAGGGATTTCCAGGGTGGTCAGATGAAGTAGACTGAAACACATCCACTAATGTCTGAGATCATCTGAAAAACTTTGTTCTCCCAGATTTCAAACCCCTTTCAGTTCTAGGCACTATCCCCAATCTTATTTCTATCACTTACATACTTGCATTTGTTGTTTTGTTGATATAAATACACACACACATACACACACACACACATACATTTTTATTTCCTCTTCTCTGTACTATTCTCTCTTAAGGATTTCACATACTTTTCCAAATAATATGTCAATGACATCTTAATATCAGGTTTTGTTATACATATATAAGTAAACTTTGTCTCCTTGTTTCTGGTCTGTCAGATGTTTGCATTAACTTGGCATTTAATTAATTACCCATCAGTTGGATTGGTTACCTGGTAGAGTTATCTGCTGTTACTCTGAAAATACATGATACTTCACTTTCAAATTTGTGTGAATCAAAAACATCTCCAGAATGACATATACTTTTCAAAATCATAACTCTTCACCTACAGTTTATTGTCACCTAGAATAAATTTGACCCTAAGTTGTAACAAGCACTTGAGGAAATTGAATTTATTGCCCAGTTCTTATTCTTTTATTTTGGCCAGATGATGTTTAGCATACTGTCATTTTTGAATAGGTGATTAGAAGCACCCAAGTTTCCCCCTTCAGCTTACTCTCCTTTATTTAGTGTGATCAGTTGTATTTAATCTTCACTAGTTCTTTGAGAATTCAATTTTAGGAAGCACTACTAGTTCCTGGACAACAGGGGTTCATCTCTTTCTTCCATAGTAATAAAAATCTGAAATCTAATCCTTATGTTTTAATCTCAGACTGCTTCTACCCTTTTTTTTTGTAAAGTCAAATTCATATGATTTCCTATTGCAGTCCATGCTCGTATTTTCTAAGTCCCCAAGGTCAAGTAGCTATTAATAGTTCTATCAATTGTTCATGGCTTTAGAGGCCTGCTTGTATGTTTTTCTTTAAGAAGCCATATTTTATTTCAGAACAAAAGTACAGGATTTCTGCCTTGATTGTTATTCTTTTGACTTTTTTAAGTTTTGAAAATAGCAGGGAAAAATACATTACCTTTCCTTACTCAAACGAAAAGTTCGGTGTTCCTCTGACAGTCATTTCATTATTTCTGAGGGAGGATTAGAGGACTGTCCTACAGATTGACTGAGGTTTCCATTTTTTTCTTTATTTTATTCATTTTAATAACCTTATTCCATTGCTTCTCCCAACTTCACTATGCCATGAACATTTTCTTCCTTATAATGCCATATCGATGACATTTAAAAGATCAAGTAATACATTTTCTGTACCAAAAGTCATTATATGTGAGTCATTTCAGACCATTCAGTTTCTATATTCCTTTAAAAACTTTAAGAATACTTTTAGAAGAGTCTACTGCAGTATTTTCAGTTTTGAAATGTCCTTCTAAGATCTTATTTGATTTTGCTGTATTGCAGAATATAATATAATTTGTATAGTGCAAGTTGTTAATATTAGAAGTTGAGTCCTTGTTGAAATTCCATCACATTTTTAGAAAGAGAACTTGGGTTAGTTCACATAATGTCTTACTCATTTATAAAATTGGTACAGTAATTACATAATCACTGTTTTTTGTCCTCAAAAGTTTATTGTGCTGCTATACATGCATGCATATTTTAGGCAGACAGCATTTAATGAGATTATACCACCTAAATGTGTTCTTGTTATATATGTAGTTTCAAAATTCTTCTGGATGTATTTTTTTTTACCCATAATAATATTAGACTTGCAACATTCATATTTATTAAATACTTGTTTTCCTACCTATTAAAATAGTTTGGTTTACATGTCTCTTGCTATGTACAGTGAAAAATGTGATTTTTTTCCATTAAATATAATATCAAAACCGTAGACAAAGAAAGGATATCCATAGCTTCACATTTATTTTCTGCAGCTAAATGGTTTATATTTGTAAGAGGCCTAAATATATATATTGGATTTATTACTAAGAAGTAGTAAGTGACAGGAACCAGTAACTCACAGAGATATTCATCAAACAATTATTAAATATTCAGTGCCCAGTGGCTGAATTGTTCTAAACAGCTGATATTACAGATGACTCTCAAATAGTCATGACATAAGAAAAGCCTTATAAGATCACCAGTGAGAGTGTGCCTACATCTCCATTAGGTACCAATTCCTAGCTCTTATTTACATCTCTTAAGTTGTTAATTAAGCCAAGCACATTTGTAAGTGTAGAGATCAACTTTTATGGGGTAGTTGTGGTGATTTTCAGAACAGAGTGAAAATAGCCCAATTATAATACAATTCAGGCATTCAGGGTTGAAGGGATAATATGGAACCAGCCCATCTTGAAGAATTTCTAATGTCAGACCAAATGAACTACTAATTCACTCATTCTCACACAGTGAAGCACAAAGAGAAGCACTGGAAAATAACAGCATACCATAAAGCAAGTAACTTATCTATATAATTATTTTGATATTTACTAACTATCTAAAACTCAATGACCAGAACAAGAAAAAATTAAAACGATTCACCATCATTGAAATACTAATAATTTTATGCTATATTACTGCTAACCTGAGTGTAATGTGCATTAATTTGCTTCATAAAATCATCTGTGGCAGGTAATGTTATTTGAGTTTCATTTGTAGGTAATGAAACTTAGAAGATAGGTAAAATTGTGCTTAACACTCGATAATTCTAGGTGTCAGTGTAGGGAATCTTTTATTATTGTGATTCCTGTTTTGTTGCTCTAACCCAAAGGGCTTTTTAAATTTTTTTAATCGCATTAGTGCATTTATAGCTCATGAAAACCTGTTGTAGTCATTATATATAGTCATTATAATTATTTATATTTTTAAAACACCTTAAAGAAAAAAAGTGGTTTTTGTTTTAAATTTTATAGAAACACTAATTTAATGTAGTTGCAATCAACTCATGATGCTTTTGTTGCCTTTTGTCTAAGACAGGCAATAATCCATTCACTACTTACATTTCAAGGATATTAAGGGGATTCTCATTTTTGTATGCAAGTTATAAAACAGGGTACCTTTTGCACTAATTTGGTGTAAACAATATTTTGTTTCATTGTCGAGAAGAATTTGAAATTTTGGTGTGACATAAATATTGATAACAGATAACCAGAAAAATAGTTGAAGTGACGTGTTCTTATCACAAAAATGAGAAAGAAACAGAATATTTTTTCTGAAGAAATAACAAGATAATAGACTCAATATCATAAGGTGCATAAAGAAATAGCATATTCCACAATAATATAAGAATTATAGTGAGTACATTTATTCATGGATTTAACTTTAGAGTTATATTCCTTATGTCTCTATTTCATTGGCAGTTCATTTTACAGACACGCATGTGCACACACACACAATTGCACACATACACATAGTCTTTATTGTATTTTTCATCTAGTGTAGAGATGGTTCTTTCCTTGACAGGGTAATGAAGATATATTAGAGAACATAGCGTTAGAATTCCCTTTTAAGTTGGTCCCAAGACTCTTAAAGTTTGTGGAAACCAAGCAATTTTCAGTTTTGCAGACCACAAGTAATGCAAGCACCAGAAAGATGTTTAAAATTTATGGAATACTGTTAATATTGTCTCCATAATGTTGCAAATTTCAAAATTTAGCAAAATGTATAAACTCTTGGAGTTTTTTCTTTCAAATATCCTTCTCTGTAAGATAAATACAGGAAAAATACTTCTACCACTATATCACTACCTTCAGAATTATTGGACTGTGTTATATAACAAGATTTTTATGATATATGAAAGAATTAGAAAATACCTTATCTATTTTGAGACTTGTACACACATTTTTTAACTTAAACATTAGCCTCCTACTTCTGTAAGGGATATGTATTTTTGTAATTCTTACCAGTTAATCTCAGTTATTGAATTTGCTCAAACTTACTTAAGAATAAGAAACTTCCTTAGATACAGTAACAAATTAAAATAAATTAGAAAATAATTACAATCACTGGCAAAAATAAGTTATAGAGCATCTGTATATCTACACAAAATAATTCCCATGTTCCTTCCTTCAAATTACTACTTATTATAATGCTTTTCAGCAGTGTGCTTACAAAGTTAGATGGATGTCTCAGTGGATGCTAACATTTACAATTTTGTAATTTCTTTTTCATACTAGCCTAATGGTATTATTCAATTTTTGATTTGATGTATAGACTACTTTCTGTATTTATAAACACATATATAAACAAGGTGATGCTTATTTGAGTGTTGAATTAAGTAAAAAAAAAAATCTGTTTTCATTGAGAAGTTGGCATATTCAGTTTTCTCATAAATGACCTGGTCATTTAACAACTGAAAGCTTTCCTCTGTCCTGGATGCTTGTTTGTAATTATCATATATATTTTAGCATCAACACCTGGGCCTTCCTTTCCACCCATGGGAAAAAGGCAAGGCATTTCTGAAGTGGTTAAGGTAGTACTCTTGCCTTGATAGGGAAAAAAAAGAACAGAAACGTAATATAGCTACATGGAGAGGTGCCTGCCTCTAAGCTCTTTTCATTTTAGCAGCTTGAGAATTATTACTCCATGTTATTGCTCAGACACACATTCTTTCTAAGCCAAGGTTACTACCATTGATTCCGAAACCCAAAAGCATCCATTATAATATTTTTTGCAGTTCATTTAGCTAGTGTCCTTATTGATTGGACTTTATGAATTCTCTACTTGTACCTGATAATGCCTTCCTGTATTTTGTGGATAAAAATGTTATTTTGTGGATCAACATGTATAGAATTTGACTTCTCAGTTTCCATGTATTTTTACATACTCATTCTGAAATTTATGATCAGACTTAAGAGACTCAGCCTTGCTAACCCCGGGAATACACACACACACACACACACACACACACACACACGCCCATATACACACAGACATACACCACCTTTGATAGGCTAGACTGGGAAGGGTAGAGCACAACTTGGAAACAATTTGAAAGGGTCTATTTCGGAAATGTTCTGTTAAAGGAATAGTTTCATTTGTTGTAAACTTGACAATCTCTTACAGTATTGAGACCTTATATTGTAAGAAGGATTATTTCCAATATAAAATAAGCTTTATTAAATTGCAAATTGAACATTTTTAGTATATGCGTCTTTAAAATTTGGATCACTTGCTTTCATTCTGTGACATGTCAATCTGGAATTCACTATGATACTTTAAGTAAGTAAAATCTAACAAACTTATCTATAAAGTTACCGGAAAGTATACTTTTCTAGAGCATTTCACTACCATTTTTTCCCCTTAAGAATAAGATTCATATGGGATTGTGCTGATTAAGTTAAAATATCTGTTAAGTTTGAGTATTTTAAAATTTGCTTTGAGTTTATTTTACTGGATTGCTCAAATATTTCATCAGTTCAAAACATCCTTTACACCTTAAAGTCTGGTTTTCCTTACAAGGGATTTTGTTTTTTTTTAATATAAGCCTGGAAATCCCTGCAAGCACTTAGACTTGGCACTGCTAAAGCCTGACAACAGGTCTCAACAAGAAATTCTATGCCAGCAGTCCAGTGCTGACAGGGTTGGTATTTCATGTTTCTGTTGAAAAAATGAATGCTAATCTGATGTCAATGTTCCAGTTATTTATAATAACAATTTCAGTATTGTAGTATATTAGACTTTTCATGCTCTTTCTTTCTGTACTGGAACCCAGCCATAGCTCTGTCCTTGAATTTTGCAATGTATGTTATAATAAAGTCCTTCTGATTCAACTAGTAATAAATTTTCAGAATGGATGAAATCCAACAGAGACCCTACTGAAGTCTCTTTCATAGTGAATTTTATTCTTTGGAGACTCCAGGACACTTATTTTCCTTTAGAGTTAAGGGTTTTGTGCTGAAATAGTAGTTACTTATTTGTTTATTTATGTCTTTCATCATTGGAGAGTCTCACTGTTATCACTAAGAACATTGCTTCATAAATATTTGATAATATAAGTGTGAGAATAGAAGTTATACATGTGGTGCTTTATTAAAGGTAAGACTTGTAGAAAACTGACTGTTTCAATAAAGTGATCCAATATACACATTGGAGAAGATTCTAGTTACACCTTATAAAAATGAGATGTTGTAATTGAAATCTCAAAAGCATGAACCCCTATAAAGGTATACCTTTGGCATTTTATATCACGGATGGACTGACTTTGCAACTCTAAATTTGATGTAGAAAAACTTAGATTATGCATTTATTTTGGAAACACTTGCACTTTCAGACAGAATGTAAAATTCCATGTGCATATTTACTTTTGATGTATCTATTTCCTTACCCATTTGTCTCATTGGCAAGAAAAAAGGACCTGTCTTTTAGAATAGGACATTTACTTGGATTCATATTAGAAAGCAAACAAAGGACCCTCCCTGGAGGTGAAGTGGATTAAAGCACAACACTATGAAGCTATCTGTAGCCATTGCAGCATGAGTGTGATTCCAGGCCAAAGAAGTGACACACATGGCACAGCAGACCACTCCTGTCTTGCCTTCTACTCCCCTCAGCAGTGTATTTCAGTAGATCAGCCTGTTCTGCTCCGCATCAGCCTATTCTGCTCCCTACTGTTTCTTTTTTCTTTTTTTTAAAAAGATTTTTTTTTTTTTGTGCATACAGAACTGGGGTACAAGCCAGAGGTGTAGGGGCAGTGAGAGGATTCACCGGAGACAGAGTGGATAGCAGAATAGGCTGACTGAAGAACTATGCTGCTGAGGGGATCAGTGGGCAGGTCAGGAGAGGTCTGCTGTGCCATGTGGGTCACCTCTGCGACAAGCAGGGGTCGAACTCATGTGAAAGGATTGAACTCATGTGAAAGTGGCTTTATCTTCTTAGTACTGTGCTTTAACCTGCTGCACCACCAGGGAGGGCCTCCCACTGTTTCTGATGAATTCTCTCACCCCCTTCCCCACACACACCTCTGGCATATACTCTAGTTCTTGTGTGCATGAATAAATAAATCTTTTTTAAAAAATAAGGAAAGCAATAACTTGATGAGTAAAGACCTAAAATTCGAGACACTGATGATCACAGTATGAAGACTGTTAGGATATGGGCTGGATCTCATTGTTACACCCAATGGTCTGAAACTGTATCAAGCAAGACAAAATATGCTTCGCCTATTTCATTGCTTTCTGGAATTAAAATTTTAGTGGGTCAAATTTTGTTTTGTTAAGTACTTTCACAAATATTTTTCTTCATACATTTTGAACTGATTTTAATTGAAATACTACTGAGGAATTCAGTGCATTAGATCACTAAAATTTTAACATAAAAATGATGATTTTAGAATGCTTATGACCAACTCACATTGATAATTGAATATCTAAAAAACCCAAAAGATCTGTCTTCAGTACAATAGAAAATCTTCTAAAATTATGCTTTTATAGAAAATACATACAATGGCATAAAATAAAGCTCACTGTGACAAAGATCTAGTTTCATTTTATATAAATTCTTTAAGTTTAGCAATTGTTTTTATAAGATTAATGTGATATATGGCTTATTTTCAAGTATCCCTCTCACTCAGGAAATGTATCACTTAACTAAACTATAAAAGAGCATATGTATATATACTTATATTCAGGGAAGGGAAGGAAAGACACAGATATTAACAGCTCCATATGCTGTTTATTGAATTTGATGGTATTCAACCAATTCAGACATCTGATTTAAATAAGAAATCCGCAATTTTATGGAAGTATGAAAACATGTGCACATGTAAAATTCTCATGCAGTTTTATCATCTGTCAGATTTCTTAAGAGCATACCATATTTTATAGGCTTGAAATAAAACATTATGAATTCATACATATATAATGAAATAAGATATATGCTTTGAGGTAGCAGCGTTGCCCAAAGTGGGAATTTTCATTTACAAAATTTAAATGACAGTGTTGAAAAAGGTGTTTTTATGGATTAACTGCATTCCAACTTAGAGCATGCTGTTCATTTCTTTGGTTGCATATGAATATGTTGAGAAAAAAAATAATTAAAAAAAAAAGTTTTACTAAATGTCTGAGAGGCTTTATAGTCAAAGAACAACTTGTGTTTTAAAAATAACTTAAAATACATTAACCAAGAACAGCGTGCAGTGTTTTAAATGAAGGGTAGGGTGAACAGACTGTTTCCCTTTCTTTCCATTCTACATATCTATGAATAATCATTCCTTGAGGTTTAAAATTATAAATAACAGTGACAGAGTGGAGTTATTTCAACTTTATAAATGAAATCATCCATTTTGTTTTCATTTTCATTTGGGTAAACTCAAAATGGCTTTGCATAGCTTCTGCTAATCTTATTCAAGACAGCAGCATTTTTGACAAAAAAAAGTGTTTCTCAATTGAGAGATTATTACATTTATGTGGCTAAATTCACTCAGAATTGACAACTGTTGTTTGACTTGGCAAAGTTAAAAAAATGGTAGTAGATACTAAGAAGAGGGATGGAGCAGACAAAGTTGTAAAGAAAAGAGACAGTTTAATGAAGATAACAGACTCTGGGAAAGGATGGCTGAAGGAGGTTTTATCTTAAGAGTTGTCACTATATGTTGATTATATTTTGTCCTCACACACATGCACAAAATTACCACCTAATATTTAATTTCAGCGACTTAGGACAGATTGTCCTTTGAAACTCATAAATGATGAGCGCCAAGTTAGATTCCTATTCTTTTGTACTTTTCGATGTTAATGTGAAGATCCTGGCTTCATTTTTATTATATTTAATTTTTTAATGAAATTCTTTTGAAAAAAATCATGGAGTTATTTATATGTGTACTGGTGGAATGAAAGTCTTTACTTATTTCTTAAATCTCTCTCCTGCCAAGCTTTATGCTACATGAAAACAGAGGTCATATTCTGAAGTACACTGAGATTTCAAACTACTAGATTAATGTTTAGCATAGATGTCCAAGAATATGCTGAATTAGTTAAGAAACTAATAATTATGTGCATCCCAGGACTATCCAAAACGTCTATTGTTACCTTAAATTTTGTGTTTTATTTTCTTTGTTTGGCTTTCTGATAATTTATTCTGGGTTGAACTGTGGTGATGGAGAAATGAGTCAAAATGACTATTTCATGTAAAATACAGCATATCAGAAAAGAAATAGACTAATCCCAAACTTTGTGGAGTAATGCAAACATTGTTAGCATAAAATCCGTTATTCTTCCTAATCTTCTTGTTATTGTCATGTGAATATCTGTGACTGAGACATGATATTTTTCATAGAATTATAAACCTGCATCTTCATAAGGAGTGCATTTTTTGTTTTCTATTAATATATTTTTTTCCTCTGTGTTCTAAATGAGAGCATTAAAATGCACCCACAGAAAAATTTTTTTCTGGTTGAAAAATAGTTCTTAGCATTTATCCAGTAAAGATTTTGAAGATCAAATATCATATCTAGAGGGTACAAACTTAAGGTGGGGGGAAAATGCTCTTCATGTCACAATTCTCTGCATAGCACAGCCTTAGTGACAGTATTTTCTCACTCATTGACTAGAAATTTCTATAAGTAACTTCTGTTGAGAACATCATATTTGCTATTACAAATTGTTACTGCATTGCTCATATGAGGTATACATTCATTCATTCATTCATTTGCTATGAAAATATAATTGGAATTAACTCAGAGACAACTGAAAAATTCAGGTCAAGGAAAACATTATAAATCATAGCATAGGCTGGAAAATTTGTTGTAAATGAGTTTTCTACCATCTATTTATTCTAGAATATGCAGTTCATTCTCTATTTATGAAAATCTTGAAATACTTCTCTAGAATTGCAATTGGTTCTATATATATATATATATATATAATATATTTTTTTTTTTTCACAGAGAGAGAGGATTATCACTGGGTGGAAATCAAGATATGACATGGGTTTGCTAAAATCTGCATGAGAAGTGATTCTCTGGAGTTCTCTAGAGAGTTCACTTCATATTATCTATCATTTCTGTTTTTAAATTCACTTTCATCCAGCTTGAACTTCATGCTACCTTTTCTTACATCTATAATTTCCATCATCTCTCCCATCTCATTCCACCCCACTACCAGCATACCCAACTGAATCCTTAAATGTGCAATTGAAAACAATATATTACTCTGTTTTAACTAACTGTCACACATAAAAATACTATTTTAGTATTTTAATCACAATTTTCACAATATACTTATTCTACAGGTTTAATTAGTTCAAAGAAAGCAAACGGAGGGTCACATATGCTAGGTGACTCAGTTGTGTTGACAGTGTGTAGTTGAGATGGAGTTTGAGTAAAATCTGACAAATAAAAATAAGCCATGCTCTGTGACTTATTTATTATTTACGCTGTGGCTAGTAATGAGCACTTGCAATTGAATGGTCTTTAGCTCTTTCACCTGTAGCTCTTTCTCCTGAATTAGCTAGCTAATTATTTGAAATTGACTTCAATTATATTCAGTGTATTTCAGTGAAATTCTTGCCCATGTGCTTTTCCTTAGCACTTTCCACTTTCTATGTTATATATCTTTGTTAGCATACATCACAAAATAACTCTTCTTTCTTTCCTTCTCTTTGAGTTTTATGGTAGCATATTTTCATAAAAAATGTTTTATTTATGTCAAAATGAAATGATTTTTTTTGTATTTTCAAATATGTTTGAAATTATGTTTTACCCATCTCAATTTTTATTTTGAACATAATGAATATCAATGATGATATAGCATACATAAAAAAGCCTTGAATTCTTTATAAGTTTTAATAATGTAAAGATTTCATGAAATGCAAATGTCAAAGTATTACTGGCTAAAGCAGTTCCTACCACAGAATAAGTGCCTGCAAATATCTGTTGAAAAAAGTGAATCATCAAATTGATAAAACAACTTCTTCAGTTATAGAGACTAAAAATATACTATGCAAGAACTTAGACATTCTATCATTGTATAAATTTACTCAATAATAAACAAAGATCAAAATGAGCTAAATCTTCAGTAAAGTGCATTTTTTAGGAAAAATAAATATTAATTGTATCAGTTGAGTAAAAGCATGGACTTACTAAAATTAAAACTGTTAGTCAGGCCCTCCCTGGTGGCGCAGCGGGTTAAAGCACAGCACTGAGAAGCTAAAGCCACTTCCGCATGAGTTCGATTCCCGCCTGCCCCGGAGGTGACCACATGGCGGGGCAGACCTCTCCTGACCCGCCCGCTGCTCCCCTCAGCAGTGTGCTTCGTCGATCTGCCTGTTCTGCTCCCCACTCTGTCTCTGGTGAATCCTCTCACCCTCCGCATCTCTGGCCTGTACCCCAGTTCTGTATGAATAAATAAATAAATCTTTTAAAAAAAAAACTGTTAGTCAATATTACTCAAATCATTAATCAACAGTTAGCCATCTTATCAGGTATAATATTTGAATATAAAGGAAGAGGTTAAAGGAGTTCATTATAGGTAAGAATTCTGAGAATTTTAGAAAAATTTGTGAAACATTAGAAATTTGAAAATAATAATACTATATATTTATAAAATAATTTTTGATGCCACTAAGTCATGAAATTTTAATAAATTTGTCAGAAAAGTACATCACAAATCCAGATATCCATATGGCAATATTTCAATTACCATGCCATGATTATGTGTAATTCTAAACAAAATTAACACTTGCTGTTAAAGAAAAAGAATGTTATGTATTTTTACTCTAGAGTTAAATTTTAAACATTATATACTAGCATTAAAGTTATATGTAGCAAGCTCAATTAAAATAAAATTTAGTATTAATAGCTAATTTGTAAAACAATTATTTACACATAAATCTTTTCTATGTTATTTTCTAATTTCTTCATTATGGAATTGTTTTACTAAAAATGGCAATTGGTAATATTTAACTCTTCTGTTTAACTGATTTTTATTACTGTTAAGCTATGAATCTATGCCTTTAAGTCATAGGAATGCAAACTATAATGGAAGATAGAAAGAAATATTAAAATTTACAAAAAGTACTGAACAAAAGACTAATAACTATTCTTTTTTTTAACTTTTAATCACCTTTTTTCATTAAATTAACACTGGCTTACAACACTGTATGTGATTCAGAAATAGAAGATCCCATCTCCTCAGGGGAGTGCTACCACAGCACACCCACCATCAGAAAACTGGTTATGATTTTACTAATAACAGCATCTTCAGGTGGTGCCTATTTGTTGATTTTTTTTCCTTATATTTAATTTTTCCCTGTGGTCTCAGTAGTTATGTCCTGAATAATAATCTTATCAGGGGGGTATAAGGTTATACATTTTTAAAATAAGAAATATGTTTTGTTTCTCATTTACAAAAAAAATGCATGGAGAAATGTCAGATCTATAGTAGTAGTAGATCAGTTTTCTAAATTCTACAAAACAGACAATGTTTCTCTGCTAACCATTTCAGATTCTGCCTCTCCCTGTCACCACTAGAACCACTTAATCCCATCATGAGGCATTTGGTACAACCACATCAACTCTCCACTTGCCACTCTGCCCATATATCTTATACATTATATAATTATAACTATTAGAAATGTCCTGTTTCAGAATTATCCTGCCACTGTTTTTTAAAGATTTATTTATTCATGCATACAAGGACTGGGATGCAGGCCAGAGGTGGGGATTGTGTGTGAGAGGATTTACCAGAGAGAAAGGAGCAGAACAGGCAGATCAGCTGAAATACACTGCTGAGAAGAGCAGTGGGCACGGCAGGAGAGTGCCATGTGTGCCATGTGGCCATGTGGATCACCTCTCTGGCTGCAGACAATTTCATAGTGCTTTGCTTTAATACCTTATGCCACCAGGGAACCCTCTATCCAGACACTATTCGCAAAAGGAGAATGAAAGCAAACCAGAAACAACTCAACCTGGGACATGTTCTCCCTAGTGGAATATACTGGACTACTTGTGTTCAAACCAGTGCCAAATATGAATGAGAGAGACATTTTTGTTAGACCCAGAATTAGAAATGCCTGTTTTCTTACAGTTAGAGAAAAATTGCTTTTAAGAGTTTGCTAACAAACAGGATAAGAAAAACAATGCTGTTCTCCAGGCTGCTTGTACAGTGTGGTGAGTTTTTTCTTCTATAGCTTTGTATCAGGTCCATTAAGTTTGGTAAAAGTTTAAGGACATCAAGCAGAAGACATCAATGCAAGGGCCTAATTAATGTCCCTGTGATAGATGGTTAATCTGTCTTTTCTTATGTCAAGGTACATCCTACTGTCCTCCACGACATAGTCTATTCCAGTGAAAGAAAAGTCAGACACCAATACTCAGCAACCTCCTTCCCACCACATGGTGATAGGCTGTGTCAGCTTCTCCTTCAGCAAACTGTTTCTTCCACCCATTTACCCACATTCTATCCTGTCTTTAAGAAGAAAACCATTCTTGGGCTCTTCCTGGTGGCACAAGGTGTTAAAGCACAGCACTACAGTGTTAGCCACAGAGATTGCAGCAAGAGTTCAACCCCCCACAAGGGAGGTGACCCATATTGCACAACAGACTTCCCATGTTCCGTTAGCTGCTCCCCTCAGCTGTGCACTTCGTCAATCTGCCTGTTCTGCTCCCCACTCCCCAGTTCCTGTATGCATAAATAAATAAATCTTTAAAAAAGCCCATTCTTGTAGAATTAATCTCTTAGTCCTTTTGTTTCTAACTCTCAACCCCTACAACATCTGCCTGTTATTTTTGTACCCTAACAAGAAAATGCATTGCTCGAGCATATGAAGTCAGCTTGTACTTGCTTTCTTTTTTGACACTGCAGTTTGACATTGCATTTCCTCTGCTTATCTCAGTAAGTTACACAGCCTTTCATATCAATATCTTAATATCACTTTTTCTACTGTGATCATATGTTAGTCCATAACTAAAAACTAGAAAAGGTCACCTCTATGGTGGGTGGACCCAGGCTATTCTCTATGATACTCTTGTTTCATTTATGTGAAAGAGAATTCCTATCCTTTTGCAAAAACAATTTTCTTACCAACTCTTTATTGTTGGTGTCTCTCAATAATACTCACAAAGCAGCTCTCCATCTACTTCTCCCTTTCATGCAGCCTGTGGTCAATTTTCCCCCTTTTTATTGTTATCAGATGAAAATCGAGCTCATATCATTATAGGAAATCAATTTGCTACTAAGTATCACTTTATTACCAGATACGTAAATATCCTGGCCCATAACCTTCAAATACAAAAAAGAAAAAAAAAAAGAAAAAAGAAAAATAGCACTCTGTTTTGGCCTTAATTTAGAAAAGTCTACTCTATCCACTCATGAAGTTTAAAATTCCAATTTAAATTTGCAGTTACCATTCTATGCTGCTTCAGTTATTTATAAACTCAGCTATTTATAAAATCATTGTATTACTTGTTACTTCTTGATAAGTGGTACTGTTAATGTTACTCTGTTTTGTGTGTGTGTATTTGCTTTCCAAAATTTCTCTTAAGTATATCTTTTGTTATTGGTGTATCTCTTAAAGTGAAGTACTAATTTCTAAATGTATGACTTCATAATCATTTACTCTTTTTGAGGAGAAAAGAAGAATTTACTGTAGATAAAGTCCTTAGAATATTTGGGACCCACATACAAAAAAGCTGTATTTTATTTTGAATTCAAGTATCTGGCCACAAATTAAGAGCATGTGGATTCTTATTTTCTTCTCTTGGCTTGCAAGATTCCCACATTCCATCCTTCCAAAGACAAGATGCCGATCCCAAAATAATCTCTTAGGAATATTTAAATGTAGGAATAATTAGAGATTTTTTTTAAACATTATAGTACTAAAATACATAAGTTTTGATTTTTAAAGGGCAATTTAAAATTAAAAATATGCATAACAACAAGTAATATTTAAAAAAATAATTACAAAGCCAAAACACTGGGGAAAAGCAAAGCTACAAAGAAAAAACATTTTTCACATCAACTAAAAATCAACTTTGATATTTTGAGTCTGTTTCTTTTAATTCAACTGGACTAGATAGTTAATATGCTTTCAGAATTCTTTGATGCTAATCATTTATGATAATCTAATAGTTTCCAAATTTCTCAAGTCAGGGCTCACTAATGCTATTGCCTAAACATTAGGTGGATCATGCTATTTTAAACTGAGCGATAGCTAATAGTAAACAGTGTGTCAAAGACAAGTAGAATTGAAAAACTGGAGTTTTGAGACACCCTGTCCAAACTGGATTAAAGCAAGACCAAGAGGATTATCATGCTCCAAACCTCAAAGATCTTTGTGATAGCCATTTTCCTAAACACAGGGATTAAAGTTTAGAAACACATTCAGCACTAAAATGCACACATGTAAGTCACAAAAATCCCTGTCTTTAGAGAGAAATTCAAAAATGCCCCAGTGCTTCTGTAACTAATAATGGAAAAAATATATTGAGAGAGAGATCAATTTTTTTTCATAAAGGAAATTTAATTAATCAAGTTTTATAATGCCTGTTCATTTTTTCTGATTCACAAAAAAAAAAAAAAATGAGAGCAAGTTTAGAGATTTCTCATATACTTCTACACCCTACATGTACTCTTCCATTGTCAACATTTCCCACCAGAAAGGAACATCTTTTCCTTCAAAAACCTTGTAAACATTTTGCTAAAAGTTTATCTCTTACTATGTATAAAGTTTCACTAAACAAATAGTTAAAAAGGAGCATTTTTTCATATGTAGTTTGTATTTAGATATAAAATACAAATTTAAGTATTTCTTTAAAAACTAATATTAAGAGCAAACTCTGTTGCAGTGTTTGGTTTCAGGTTTGTCATATATATTGTCTTATATATTGATATTTTTAAAACATATAGTCACTATTAAAATCCAAATACTTTACTATTGTCATCAACTGTTTAACATTTGTATTTTCTTTCCATGTAACTCTATGCATTTACCCTACATTTAAGCTGTAATCCAGGTAAATACATGTCTACAAAACTATAATTAAAACATGAACCTTTTGAGAACTCTTAGTTCAACCTGATGCAGTATATGGGTTCTACTAAATTTATTTTTTTATTGACTTAACAAGTTGTAGTTGTTTTAATGTTGACACTGCATACCCTTAGAGTATTTATAAAGAAAAATTAGTCAGATACAGAAAAATTAGGTAGGGACAGAATAAGGAAATGACAATAATCTTGCTGTGTCTTGGTGAGAAATACATACCTATTTGGAATTGCTTATCCTATAGTTCTTAAGCCTATAAAAATCTCTAGCCAGTTTTCAAAGTCACAAATTGAGAATAAGACAATAGCTTATTCTGGAGCAGCCCACTGCGTCCTGGACTTGAGAATATTTACATTAACACCTTTCAAAATACCTATTTTTGTTTAAATTGTTTTGAAAATTATATTTTTAACAAAAGATAAAAGAATAATTCCAGGTGTTTGGAAACTGTATAATTGGCAAGGTCAATGGATGGACACCATTGTGTAGGGGCTGCTGATTTTCCCTTTACGTATTTCCCCATCTCCCTTCCCCAGGTGTTGCTGCCATCACTACCTTTCCCTTCCTCCCCTTTCCTCATGGCAAGACGCATGGAAGAAGAGTGTTGTTAAGGCCTCTCCATTAATCAACAGGTATGGCGGTTCTCATGAAGCAGAGTAGCTGCCCCTCTCCTGAGTTCTCCATTAATAATGTATCACTTTCACATTGAGACAACACTTTCTTCCACTCTACACAGTCTACTGCTATGGAAGAATTGTGCAACCTGAGTACATCATTATGTATTTCAGCATGCTATGCATTTCAGAACACCCTCTAGAAATGCAGATTTGTTTGAATGCAAAAAATACAAAAAAAAATTGATACCATTTTCATAGAAATCGGCTGTGCAGTTTCCTCAGCTGGTTACAAAGGAAATAAATGGAACTTGTATATTTATATATGCCACTTTCAATCTTTTACTAACAATGGTTAGGTAATGTACCTTTGAAAGTTTAAATTAGGAATATTTTGTGAAATTTAACTCAATATTCAATTATTGTATCACTTGCATTTTCAAAAGAATTGGACAGAATTGCATGCACATTAATTATAAAGCTTACGTGTCCATTTATAGAAAATTAGGTACAAGCCAGTTCAAATGAATTTAATCCTTTACAAAGATCAGATGTAAGAACTGAATGCATGCTAATCACTTTCTGCAAAATTATTTTGCAAGCCAGTTGGTGGCATTTGAGGGAGATGAAGGGGTTTCTGTCCATTGGCAGTCCTAAGAAAGTTCTAGGTGTTACAGTTTGAAAGGAGTTATTCCCTCAGGGCACATACTCTAACAGAGTCATGGCATTCAAAATAAACAGTCAACACAGGGCAACACCTACCTTCTAAAGTTCCTTTTCCCTAGTAGAACTGGTCCTCCAAGCTCCTGCAGGAGCTTGTTTTGATGATGTGTCAGACTCTGCTATACCTCAGAGTAACTCCATCAGGATCTTGGAGACATATGACTATTACATTGCCTTTAGGCTAGGAAAATTATTGACAGATGTCTTACATCATCAGTGAGTATTTCTAAAATTTTGCATGTGTGTGGCACCATTGCTTGTGATATTCTTTAGAATGTCAGCATTATCAAGACTTGCTTGATACATAAATCAAAACTCTTTGACGTATATGCATTTTTGCAGATGCAACTATAGGTTGAACATAGTTTTCATTTAGGAATAACAATTTTATCATCTAAAGCTCTGGTACTGTTTTCCCTTTTCATGTTATTATTTCTGCCCACATTTTTCCCAGGATGCACCCTGTGCTCTGGGCTTCCATGTTTCCATGTTTTTACCAATAGATATAAACTGTCATGTCTACAAGCCACTGATAGTTGGGATATCCATGAAAAGAACTCTTACCCCAGGTCTGTTTGGGAAAATCAAAACATCAGTAACAGTGAACATTCACTGAGAGTTTATTATGTGTGAGGCACAATACATCCTTAATCTTTATTTTGTTAATTCACTCACACAAATAAACATTACAATTAAACGTAAAGTTTTATATATATATACACATATGTATACATATGTATACATACATGTATGTATGTGTGTGTATATATACCTATATATATATACATACATATATATATATTATGGTATTATGGTATTTAAAGAAATTGAATGTGTTCAAGCTCACTCAATATTGACTGCTATAGGTTCCATAACTTCCTCTGATTTCTTAATAGCAAAGCTGGCTCTCTTATCCATGCTCAATTCTGAGGTCCCACAGGACACTGATTCTATTTTATCTTTTAGGAGTTCATTTATGCCCACAGTATTTGAGATGCTCTAAATGGTGAAAAATTAACAAATTTACAGAACTGTTGTTTGTCTTTGAAACCCTTATCAGGACTTTTCCCTTCATCCATCTTTCCATCTACTCTATTTTTATTCCCCTACATTTGTAGTTCTGGATCATTATTTGCTTCATAGATATCTCAAAATGTATTTTGCATATGAAGTAACTTACTACGTCCCCCAAGCTTAGGATCTATCTTTTAAAACCAAGAAAGTATTAAAAAGTTGTATGTGTAGGAAAAATATATAATTTAAATTGTATAAAATGTATCAAATCTCATGGGGAGAAAAAAAACATAGATATGTGGGTAATTCCTACAGAAAGAAAAAATTCAACTACAGTATTCAAAAATATAGAGGAAGGTTAATCAGAAAAATATTTTTACATTAAAAGAAAGTGAAGGAAATGTGTATCACATAGGAGGGGAACATTATAAGTTTTCCATAAGGAAAACCAAAAAATGGGAGATAAGCTATAAATGAGGGAAGGAAGACAAACTAAAGAGAAAATAATCTTACAGAAAAACAGAAACAAAAGGACTTTGAAAAGTGAATAAATTGTAAAGCAATAAAATGTGGAAGAAAACATATCACTGAAAAACACAGCACTGAGAGGACTTTAAAAGAATATAAGCTAAAACTTGGGGAAAAATTCAATGCAGGTAGAAAAAAAATAACTTTAATTATAAGTTTATGTTCTCTTTACTTTTAGAAAAACCTTTGCGGTAAAATGTACTCGAAAGAAAAAGGCAAGTAGAGATAAGCTGATTTGTGTACACTTTTTTTCTAGGATGTTTGCGGTTAGAACAGAAACTTTGAAAGCAAAATAACGGCTTAAGCATTAACTTGGTGCTATGTATTTTGAATTTAAAAGGTTAGCTTAAAGAATAAAATTAAGAAGGGGCTTGGTGGAAAATTAGGAAACAAGTCTAAATAGCCTTCCCATCACACTCTCTACCAAGATTAATTGTAAAATTATTCAATATGTTACTCTGTGAAAATAAAAGCAGCATTATATATGAGTTCCTTTATGAGAAATGCATGGAACACAGATTGTTTGCTGAGTCAGTCATGGAATTTTAAGAGTTTATGGATAGATTTTAGCCAATCAATCCTGTCTCAGATATCTGCACTCTTAAACACCATTTTAAGAATTGCTCCATCCTGCTTGACTGTTTCTCATTCACACAAAATCCAGACGTAGCTAACTCTACATTGCGATATCTTTAACTCCTTGACTTTTTTCTGAAATTGAGCTAAAGCCTGCCTTCCTGTAACTTGAATCCTCTTGATTATTTTTTTTTCTTAAATTTTATTTTAGAAAAAAAAGTATATAAATTATCTCTGTTTTCCAAATGAACATGCTCCAAGACCTATATTTTGACAACCACTACATCAAAATGTCTTGATACAGCATCTCTGCCATCCATGTTTACAACTCCAGTCTTATTAAGTTATTTGGCTGCAAGTTATTTTAACCATCTAATTAGTCTCTTGTGCAAAATTCCTTTAAAAAATAAAGAATAAAATAAGGAATTTGGGATGGGTCCTCCCGATTTATATATATTCTTCTATTGGGGCAGTTTAAAAAATCCAGAAAATCCACCTAAATAACTTGGGTGTGGTAGAACAAGTGAAGTTCAAAATAGCAAATGGTTTTTATTTTAATTATATATATACTCTATGTATAAAGTATAATATGGATAGTATATTGTAAAGAAAAAAATACATGCACGTGTAAACATGTATTAAGAAGAATAGAGTTAAATTAGGATTTGATAAATGTGAAGTTATTTTCAGTTTTTACTTTTTATTTTTTAATTGGCTGCATAACTTGGGTTGGGTTGTGGCAGTGCTAGCAATAGAGCTTTTCCTAAGAAACCCATGAACCATTGTGACAGGTGGACACAAAAATATCTTTCAGTGGATGTTGTTATCAGTGGAGCTGAAAAATCAGTTTTCCTATTAAGAAAACTTATTTTCTTAATATGAACTATGAACTTTAATGATTAATGTGTGCCCATATATAACAAACCATAGATTAAATGGAGTTTAAATTAAAACAAAGAAGATTGAAATAGATATATAAAGCATAACCTGTCAGATGGACTTTCTATTATAAAAGCTACCATGGGGTAAATCCCTCATTTATGTCAACTCTTTTGTAATGCCAAAGTGCTGTCAATGTCCTTTGGTGAGTTCTATTTATGGATACTTTATGGCACTCTCTCAGAGACCCTGTACATCTGATTTCAGAGAGTGCCTACACAGAATATATGGTCTTTTCCACAACTAGGAAATTTAATTAATTTGCTGGCAGAGATTGTGTTTTATGCCACATGCGTTTCTCATGACCCTACTCAAGATTTCCATTTTCAAATGTGCTTCATATATTATAAAACTATATAATGTTAATGAATGTCTTCCATATGGTAATTATAGTGCTTGACTTTATATTCTCAAAAGCTCCAGTGCCTACATAAATTCTTTCTCTATAATACTGGAAGTTGCTTTGCAAATTGCTTTAATATATGCTCTTTGTTCTGCTTATTTTAGATTCAATTTCCAAAGCAACACCATTTAGGTATTTTTAAAACAACAGAAAATCTCTATAAGCTTTGTCTATAACTACTATTGAAAATGGATGCTTTGGATTTATTGCATAATTTAATGTCTTTCACTTTGCCTTTTAGAAATAAGGAAGTGAAATGCAAGAGATATAAATTAACCATTTAACCTCTGAAGACCTTGCTTCACTAAAGTGAAAAATTTGAGTAGTCCATCTTTAAAGTAGCACCCAAATTATTACAGAACCTGAGAGAATAGGAATTTAGAAATTGCAGTATGCCAATAAGCTATATGTAATGTTTCTGGGACCTGGTTTCCTCATCTGCAAATCATGGAGATCTAGATGAGGAACATAATGTTTAGTCACAACATGTGCTGACATATTTTTATTTCTGGAACTTTCACTTGAGGATTCTGAGAATTGTCTTAACTCGGCATCTGATCATTACCTTTTATGCTATGGTTTCTTCTATAACACCCAAAAAGACTTCAAATTAATTTTAAAATATGACTTGTTTATTGTTATAGTATACTTAAACCACTCTATTTTCTTTTTGATGTGTGTGTATAAATATAATTATATATATATAATGTATAATGTGTATATAATATATAATATAATATATATTCAGTGGACAGACTGGAAACACAGAAAAACAAATTGTAGAAAAGAGAGCCATTTGGGATATATAATGCAGAAGATAGATAAAGAACTATAACTCATTCTTTGTGATTTCTGAGGTTAGAAAATTTTCAATGGGATTAAAAAAAAATAATTCCTTCCATATAAAGATAAAATAGATTACCTTAAGAAATGTTCAATAAAATATGCTACATGGTGTAGTTTGTGTTCTGGAATTTGGATCCTTGAAGTTGTTAAAAGTTAGGTGGCAGTCTCATTTTTTTGAAACCATCATTAAAGAAATTCAGACAGAAGTTAATAAGTCAAGTTAGACAAAATGAATTCTAACATTAATGGTCTGTGATTGCATGATAATCATCAGACATAATAAAAGCAGTAATTCTGCATTGGCTTAGTGACTTAATTCTCAAAGACTTCTTTGAAATTGATGATTGCCAATTTCTAACACAAGTCATCTAATTAGCATTCTAGTGAGGTGCTTTTATCTTATCAATGATGCCCTTCTGAAGAGACAGTGACTACTTTTCAGTTGTGCCTCTATTACATTGAATCACAAATTATTTTTTCAGGAAGAGATTATCAAAATAACTCATTTTGAAATCCAGCTAAGAAAAAAATAAGTAACATTTTTCAAGGCCATAGAGTTAGCGACAGAACTATAGTACAAATTACCTGAATCTCAGGGGTAACTAAGTTACTACAGTAGCTTGCTTCATGGTATAACTGTTGGTGAGTTGACACTTTCTTTTGTATTCTTAGATGCACTACTTATTTCAAGTCAGCTGGATGAAATAGAAGAGAGGATAAACAATTTTATTTATAAGAAACAGAAAAGCATGAGACAGATAGCTTGCTGTGCCCATGGAGGGGTGTGGATTGTTATCACTTTATAAAGTTGGCTATTGTAAGCATTCTTTGTAATTGAATAGTGACTCTCACTGGAAGTAAAACTACTTGAAATACATGTCAACTTAAAACCAGGAGATCCCAAGTAAACCACCACGATCTTGGATCTTAGGACTGGGGGCACAATGGTATGCATTACCCCCAGAGTATACAATGAATCAAGCAGAACACTGCCCCAAAAGATGTCCAATCATAAGCATTAACTTGATTCAACCATTCTTGAAAACTCTTTTTTTCCCATTATTTGAGCTGTCTGTCCACTCTAGTCAGGACAACAGGCATCAACTCAATAAACAGGAAATCTGATTATAAAGGAAATTGTTAACACAGGCACTTTATGTGGTGATAATAAGATACTGGATAATAGGATAATGGAGGAGTGGGTAGGTGTCCTTAGACACTTCAGTCCACATTGCTCAGGATTTTAATTCTTTGTGAATATAGCAACAAGATAAGCCAGTGTGTTATGAAGAAAATGAAGGAACATATCCTTTAAAACAACAAGGAACTATAAATCTTATTTTGAAATTATGCCACTTCTATGTAGATATTGAAAACTTGACCACAATGCCTATTTTAATGAACTGATAGGGTTAGAAAATGTATTTTTTGGGAACATTTATATAGTTTTATTTTTTTAATTCCAAGAAAGCGACATACTGTCAATGACTTTTATCTTATTCTTAAACTGTTTTCAAAAAGGCATTGTATGGTATATGTCCTTAGATATGTGTATTAAACAGGTTTTATATAGTAAATCCCATTTAATATATATTTATAAGACATTTTCTTCCAAGGAACTAAGTTCTAATTTTATCATGGACATCATTGGCAAAGTAAGTTTTATTTAATATATTAATTTGCGTAACTGTAAACTCTGCTGAATCATATTAAGGGGGATATTCAAATGTTATTGGCCTCAATAAGCATGAAAAATGAAGTCAGAATCAAATCATTTTGTTACATCATGTAACATGTGGACTTAATAATATTGTGGTTGTTCCTCAGAGACTGAATATATATTCTCAACTATGGTAGGTAGAGAGTATTTTTATGAGCTAGGAAGAAGGGATAGAATAAAACCAGAAAGAAAAAAAACTACATATGCATGGCAGGAATCAGGGTGGTAGGAGGTTCCTGTTTTTAAAATTCACTTAACTTTTTTTTTTTTTTTAAGATTTAATTATTTTTGTATACAAAACTGGGGTAAAGGCCAGAGGTGCAGGGGTGGTGAGAGGATTCCCCAGAGACAGAATGGGGAGCAGAACAGGCAGATCCTCTGAAACACACTACTGAGGGGAGCAGTGGGCAGGTCAGAGAGGTCTGTCGGGCCTTGTGGATCAATTTTGAGGCTTGGTATCAAACTAATGCTGAAGTAGCTTTAGCTTCTTAGTGCTGTGCTTTAACCCGCTGCACCACCAAGAAGTGCCCAAAATTCACTTGACTTTTAATCAGTTTGTTGCATGACATAACAAGTGTGTGTGGAGTCAGAACATGGGAAAGTAAGACTATTCTGAAACAGGAAAGAAATTAGTGGTAGTAGCCTACCAGGTCTGCTAAGGGTTCTTTAATGTCTCACATGGTTAACTGGCTACTGGGTTCCTTTTATAGTTCCAGAATATAAAATATGGATATATTAATGTTATGTAAGCATGGTGTCCTATCAAACACATATCAGAGAAATCTGATTCTATTATTCACAGTTGCCTTAATAGTGGTATTAGGATATTACATATCACAAAAGAAATACATTAATGTGTTTTAAAGTGAAACACGTAACATAATTCTCCTTTTAACAATCATTAAATAAATGATTATGAAACACCACTTCTTTTAGATCCTTTAAACAAAAATAGCATTTTTCCCCTTTGAAAGCAACTTTTAATATCTATTTAATCAAGGTAAAGTACACCAATAATATCTACAATAAACCATTATTATCATTACAACAGTGATTAAATAAAGACAAAAATCAGGTTACCTTATTACCAATTTATGTTTTATGCACTATATAAAGAGTACATATTGTGCGATGTCTATGTACAAAAAACATAGTAAATAAAGGATGCTCGACCTTTCAAAATTTATAATTATTTCACAGCAACAAAGCACTTAAAAGGTAATGATGGTACTGTCAGTGTATTTATAATTATTAATTTCCTCATTCTTTAAATTTGAACTCAAAATAGTGCTTTATCAGAGTTATTATTCAAGGGAAAGTCCAAGCTCACTAAAATTTGTTCTTTGAAATGTGCCTTAGAAAAAAGTGGTATATATTTCTTAAGACATGAGTAAATAATAGTGATATTTCTTTTTCTAATAAATATACTATATAGATATAATATATATCTACCTAGCTAGCTAGCTATCCAGCTATCTATCAATACATATATCATCAATGGGAAGAATTAATAACTGATAAAGATACCATCATTATTCCAAGTATATTTATAACTGCTCTTTTCAAAATACCTTCATTATAATGGGCAAACCACACAGATTTTTCTTATTATTATTCTTTACTTTTAGTAGCTTTCTACACTTTCACTCTGTTTACCTGCCTTACTAAGTAGACTTCAGATGACTTTGTTCTCTCCAAACTCAAAACTCTCCTCAACTGGTTAAAATTTACATAGGAAATGCTCTCTTAAAAAAGAAATTAAGTAGTATCATTATTCATAACAGTCAATCCTACATAATTCCAAAAAGATAAGCAAGATTTGTATGATGCCTACCTACTATGAGTACCTTCCACTTGGTAATGGAAATAAATTCCCCCCCACTCCCATCCTTTGAATCCACATTAACATTTCTCCCTCCCTCTTGCTCTTTACTTCAGAAATCATAATCCATAATTGTCTATCCATTTTTCAAGCTATTTTACTTTGTCAAATTGTCTGCTTTGTAAATGTTTAATATTTGTATCTATTGTTTACACTTGTTTTACCTCACATAAGTCCATCAATTTCTTTTTTTTCTTTTGCTATAAATGATGCTATTTCCTTTTCTTTATGACTGCACAGTATTCCACAATATGAATGCATATACCACTTTTTCTCCACCCAATCCTCAATCATTAAGCACTAACACAGTTTTCATGCCCTAGCTATTGTAAGTAATATTGCAGTGAACGCTGGAGAGCATGTAACTATTTGGATTGATGGTGTCTTATTCTTTGGGCAGACACCCAAACTCACTACAAGCTTAAGTTTTCAAGAGAAGGAAAAAGCATCATTATGAGAAAAGTCATAAACATATTTTATAATGGATATAATAAAATATTTTCCACACATAGGCATCTTATTTTAATGGAATTAATTAATAAAATCAAGCAATACCTCAATAAATCTCAATTATTTAAATATTTGTTACTTTTGTTGTGAGGCTCATAGCCTCGATTAGTAAAAATAGATGGTTCAGAAACTTTAAAAAGGTGTTGCATGATGTTTAATTTGGTGCAAATATCACTAACCCTTCCTGAGATGTCATTATTCAGGTGTTGTAGTGATGCTTTTTAATGTAACGTTATCTTTCATTTCCAATTGCAGTTTACCTGTATGTTTTAATTACGTGAATACCTGCTTTTGAATTTTGCTCATAAATTGAGAGTCACTAAAAGAAGAAGCACTTTAGTTATACGAAGTTCCTTTACTTATGTCAAGGTTTTATTATAAGTAACTGAAATTTCAAAGTGGTTTGCTCTAAGGAAATGTATGATATATGCAGCACCATTAGTAATTAAACTGATGGACTATTTTCAAGGCTCTCATAAAGCCCAAATGTCAAAGATATAAATTATTTTCTCTTATTGGATGACTTATATCTTCTAGGAAAAAGTAGAATAAACCATTGTAGCTGCTTATTGCTGAGCATCTTGGAGGACAAAAAGCAAACTATTATGATTGCTATGGCATTTATATTAAGCCAGTTCCCTGAAGATGTATGAATATTATACATATATACATATATTAATACATACATATATAAGTAAAATGCATATATTGCTTATTCTTCCAGTTTGATGACATTTGATTAATTTTCAATTGTTTGTGGGTGACTTTAGGGCCTGTATATACTCCTGATACCTGAGGACTTACTTTGTTGAAAATGAAACTCTTACACACTTAAATTGTAACTGAAAGTTGCTTTTATCTGAAATAATTTTGTAATGCTAAAATGTGTACTTTCATCTACCTTAGCAATTATTTATTTAACTGTTTCGAATAAATGAGAACTTCATTTTGTTTAGCACAAATCCTAAACAAAATGAGACAGATTTTTATCAATGAGTAAATTTTCTGCCTGAGCAAAACACTTACATTTTGATAGACAACCTAACCACTCCATGTTCAGCTTCATCACCTATTTAAAGGTAACATGGTTACATACATTTAAGTCCCAGTGGTTCATGCAGATGTTACACATATGGTTTGATATAGGAAGGAGGAGGAAAGAAAGGAGGGAGGGGGGAAGAAAAAATATAGGAAGAGTGGAAAGAAGGGAAACATCTTTTACAGACTTAATAAATATGTCAATCCCAATGCATGTTGGAGATGCTGCATCCAAGTAGAGAAATCATAGAGAAAGAACTAAGAGTGCATCATTTTTTTTTTTCAGTTAAAATTAAACTTAATGTCCATGGACTTAGAAAATTGGTTTTTAAAATAAATTGGAAAATGTGAATTTTCTGCTGCTAGGTCAGGTAACAGGGTCCTGTACTTTTGTGAAAAAGCCAAATCCTTTTTTTTTTTTTTTTTGGCATTACTTCTCCCTGCTAACTGAGATAAAACTCGTTTGATATAGACACTTTTGGGGGATAATCTAAAGAACTCCTTCCACAATGGTCAAGGCAAAGATATAGCAAGGAAGTTATGGGATACATTTCAAGTTAAATGTTAAAGGAACAATCATTATACATGTGATTGCTGTCTTCAAGATAAAAAGGGACTCAAGTGTAGAAAATAATGGGCTACAGATCTGAAAATATAAACAAAAATGTAAAGATGAGATTGAAAATTAGGTGAGAACTGTTAATTCTCAAATAACAACAGATCAAAATATCATTTATGGTTCTCTGCCTCTTCTTTAGGAATGTCTGGGTATTGTTTGTGCTAATTAACCTTGGCTTCTAAGGAGGTCTCTATCCATTCCATATATGAACCTCAGTTACAGGTACATGAACTTAATATAAAATGAGAAACTAGCTCTGGGCCATAAAGCAAAGCAAAAATTACTCCACTAAGGGGAAATAAGATTTCTATTGAAAGCATTTTAGAATAAACTGAGTTAACTTTCTGATTTAAATGCACATTTTAAAAAATTAGAGTTGATTCCATCAAAAAGTTGAAGGGACTAAAATACATAAATGAGAAAAAGTATATGTAGATTTTGATATTCAAATAAAAATATATGAGTTAATAGTTCTTCTAAGTGGACTATTTCCTCTTTCAAAGCTCTCCAATATGAATATATAATTTATGGGGAATTAATAAAATGTTATATTTTAATAAGACTATTAAATTAGTGTGTTTTCATTAGTACCCTTGTATTTGAAAATGATTTGCAGTGATTTATTAATACATAATAAACCTTGAAAAGTAGTTTTAGTTTTGTCATTGAAACATATCTAAGAATACCAAAAATACATTTTTTTTTTGCTCAGATACTGTTTTTATTAAAAAATGTAGTGTTGGTGATTACTCACCACATGAGTACTAGCCATTTATATTAATGGTAGTTGCATAAAACTCATCTGTTGGTCTGCTAGGTTGGTGACATTTAACTATGTTTACTGCCATCTTTCTGAGGTAAACAGAAACAAACATCTTACCTGAGTGAAGCAGATAGGAATAAGCTGTCTGCTGTTGCTTTTATGAAAATGAATATACCCATTGGGTGTTATTTCAAATTTTATCTCAACTTTAAAGCATTTCTTCTGACCTTACTAATCTCCCTCATTCATGTTCTATCCCTAAATACATCAGTTTTCCAATTTTGTGATCTTTGTTCCTTTTTCTTCATCAATACTCACATTTATTCAATGCATTTCTACTGAATTTCTTATCAGGAATGCCAGAATTCAGTTGAACAAGTATACTTCAGTTTATCAAGGACTCAGATTGGTCTTATAGGAAGTAAAATGTCCGAGTTAAATTTCTTCTATATGAAAAACTCTTCATATCCTAAACCTCATAATGTATACAATTTCAAAGATGTTTCAGAACATATGTCTCTTTAAATGATAGAATTTCTAGAAGTAGACAAAATGATGGAGGAATTTGTAATAAGGAAGTTATTACAAAGATGTGTGCCAAAGTGCATCAGCTATATTTGTTGAGGTTCAACAGTCTAAGTCATTCCTTTCTTAAATTATTGACCTTCAAATAATTAAAGAAACTTGTAAGTGGTTGTGTGTGTGTGTGTGTGTGTGTGTGTGCATGCTTTTCTATAGTTGTTCTATGAGGTGGGTGGATTGCGGTAAGAATCACGATTTTATGTTTGTATTTATCTTGGTAGCTGTCTCACATGTTCAGTATTTATGCTGAAGTGACAACATGTGATCTGTACTTCTACCATAAAGATAATAGCCTGTTGACCAAGTTCTATCTATCACCAGTGTTATAATCAACCATGGTGTTTTTAACACTTCAGTTTCAAGTGTTTACCAATCATGGGACATGGAGGTAGGGTATATTATTAGCTGCTGTCAGGGTGAAAAATACAAGAGGTATACCACTACTAACCCCATCATAGAAACCCAAACTTGGACTAATAGGAGCTACACACTGCAATATCTTATAGGGGCTGACTCATAGCGTCCTCTGGCTTTTGGCCTAAATCTAGTCAATCAAAGATAAGTCTTCCAAGTACAAAATATCATACCATATGTTGACTAAGCATATGTTTTGAGCCTTAAAAGTCACTGAAGATTTCATATCCCTGTCTAACTTTGGTAAATTGCTTTTTATGGACAATGTTCTCTCAAGTTTTGTATATATGTTTTCTGTATTACTGGAGATCCTTAAATTTTGAAGAAATTTTCGCAGCTCTTGGTGTTTATTTAAGACCAAGTAATATATTTGCATGGCTATAATGTAATGCACCTTTACAAAAATGGCAATAATTAATCACCTAAATTAATAATAATAATAATAATATAGAGTATTTCTGTGTTGCCCAACCCTGTGTAAAATGCTAGATTGAATTTATAGAATATAATGTTATTCATATTGTTTTCCTCCTTTCATTTTTATTTCAATGCAAACAGAGTGTTTGGATATTTCTGCATTTTTCACGATTCGTAGACAGTAAAATAGTATATGCAGTGCATTTTAGAATGTATGCCACCCGCCAAATCTGAGTGGCATGTCAGAAAGGAGATAAACAACAAAGCCAAACAAAGCAGTCCCCTTTTCTCAATTCTAATACTTTTTCAGGTCTAGGGAAATTTTGACATGAGTTTAAGCCTTTTGCAATTCTGCAAACCAGACTTGATTCAGAGGATCACCCTGAGTCTTTTGGATCCCGACAATATCAGAGAAGCCATATTTTTATGTAAATGAACTTTGATACTATATTATACACAAACATTGTCTTTCCACTTCAAACACATATGCCTTACCTTGCTCCCTTGATGTATTAATAATAAACTCAAATATTTTGTTCTTTTAAGGAAGAACAGAGGTACAGCAAAAGGTGGGTGGGGGTGGGGTGATGAGAGAATTAACCCGAGCTACAGTGAGAAGCAGAACAGGCAGACCTTTGAAATACACTGCTGAGGGGACCAGTAGGTAAGAGAGGAGAGGTCTGCTGCGCCATGAGAGTGAGCTCCCTGGCTGGGAATTGAACTCGTGCTACTGGCTACAGACAGCTTCATCGCACTATGACTTAAACCCAAATATTTTGACTTTATAAAGAAATATTTTATGTTCAATTAACATAAAAATGATGTATTATCTCATCTGGAAAGTGGGATGAGGGATGGGGTCTACCTCATGCTACAGAGTTTATTTTCTTTGGAGAGCGACACATTCACAGCTTTCTTTTGCCATGGGGAAGTGACACAATGCATTAGACTCCTTCTGGGGCAACAGTTATGTATATTGGGGGATTTAAGATAATTCATGTTTGATCATTTGCATATGAAGACCTTAGATGTACTTCTTTGCCATCCTGGGGTGGGTTGAACTATCATCAGAAGGTGTGCAGTTTCAGACTTTGACCAAGAAAGTTGGCAATGCTAGGAGCACCAGCATAATAGACAGAAATGAAAATGTTCTACATAGAATGTTTCTCACTCAGGCAATACACAAACTAAAAAGTCATTTCCTTTTTCTACATTTTATAAACGGGCTACATACAGTTTTTATTCTTCCATAATATTACCAATTTGAGGCACTTTCTATACCATTGCCTAAAATTCCCTTTTAGGGAAAGAATATGAAATTCAAAGAGTTATTGCTGTAAGTTTTGCTTGAGTGCTTATTATTAATTCATACTTATCCCATGCTTTTTACACACAAAGTACTTGAGGCATTCTCTAGAAACTATAAAAAATGAAAATATTTTAATTAGTTTAAAGCAGTTATTCTATATTCAACAACTCCTAGTTTCTTTTGGTTTGTATTTGTGTTTTAATATGATTTGAAATATTTATGTGGTTTATTTTTAGTAGGTAGTCTTTAAGGTACAGTTCTTTATATTTTAATTATATATGAGTTTATGTCAAATAATACAATATGATACATAGTTTCTGCAGTGTAAATTTTTTGATGATCCTGATTAAAAACTGGGGAATCAAGTAATTTAGATCAGCCAAAGCATTCAGATATATGAATTGATTAAATAAGTTGTACTTCTATCATTCTATGTACATAGAATGACATCTTTAAAATTAGAGGCTATTTTTTTGGGGGGGGGATCAGAAAAAAAAATTCCAGTCTTTTGAAATTGTAATGAGTCACAAAATAATTTTATTTTAAATTGGTTTGACCTGAGTATTTTCAAAGTCTTTGCTCCTTTGAAAAGCAATTCCCTCTCTTGCTAGTATGATAAGATACCAAGTTACCTTCTTCCAATAATGAGAAGCAAGTGATCATCAAAATTCTTAGTATTTATACTCATGCTGTTGAATCTTCCTATGTAAATGAGGTTTCTTCTTCATTCTATACCAACATTTAAAGAAATTAAAGAAAATGCAAAACTTGCCAGCTGGAGACAGTCACATTAAGTATTTTACCCTTTTATGTTTTTGCATCTGTATCTTCACATCAAAAAAACAACACACTCTTTGAAGTATTGTGGAACTTCAAGAAGAAACTTTTTGAAAAGAGAGAAAAGTAATGTCTTTAAGTTCAGAAGCAGCTACAAAATATATGGATAATCCTCAAGCAAAAACAAGACAGGATGACCATTTCATCCAAAACTAATTATGTGGAGGAAAATGCATTTTTCTCTTGGAATCCTTCAAGATAATTAATTTTCAGAGCACACAGATGATTTAAGTGGATAACCTGGCCTTGTTCAACATGCATACTCTTTCTGACCATCAACATTATAACTCAGCCTTTCCAAAGCAAGAGCTGTTTAAATCAAAGGATTTTGATTCAGTGCAGATGCCTGACTGTGGCTGGTTAGGTGTCAGAGCTTGGAAGATACTCTCCAAGTAATTGTAAAGCTCTGTTCTCCAATCAGCATATATTATTGCAGAGCAAGAACTACACAGTCAGAATTTCTATTGAAGTTATAACACAGTCATTTGAACTTTGAGTCATCCACACCTAAATGTCTCTATTATATTAACGACATGTTACATTCTCACTCTTTTGTAATAGTGTTTGGGACAGGAAATGTATTCCTGATTTCTCTAGTTGTATATTAGGGATATATGCTATCATTTGTGGCAGGATTTAATATCCATACAGTGTCTCAGAGTTGTTTTAATATGTTAGCCCCAAATGCAGGTGATATTACTTAGAAGACAGGAAAAACCGTGTGCCTTTGCACATGAAATTATAGGGAGAGAATTATACTTAGTATTTGGCTTGGTTTGATTTTTTGTTTATATTTTTAAGGGGAGTGAAATAGGGACTGAATAAGCAGCATATTTTTTTTTTCTGTTTGCCTCCAACTTTCAAGGGAAATGAGCAGTAGAAAGTCATATGTAGAATCTTGATCAACTTTCACACAATGTTTCCGTATTGTAAGTAGTTGGGAAATAAAATAGAGGCACCCTATGTTGAGACTTGCTTGGCTATATTGCAAAAAGGGAGCAAAAGGTTTTCTCAGGTCACGCATCAGATTACCATTAAAGCCAAAGTAAAAATCGAGGTTATCAAAATAGCTTTCAAGGGCAAAATCCTATTATTTTTTTGTGAGAGAACATAATTTAGTAAGAAGAGCATCAAAATGGGAACTTAAGAACCTCTATTTTAATCCTTCTTAGGAAATAAACTGAGCAATCTATCATATCAAACTTTCTAGTCCTCAATTTCCATAGTGTGAAATTTTAGAATTGGGCCAAAGATTAAAAAATCCCATCTAATTTTAAATTTAAATTTTTATGTGTTCTGGGTTTTAGAAATTTAATCAATATAAATGAAATCTAGGTATATCAAGTAAAAAACAATTTACGATGAAATTATAAACTTTTTAAAGCTATTAAAAATTCATATGAAGATTGTAACTAAGAAATTGTTGAATTGCTGGAAGGGAATGACAATGACTGACATAACACCTAAGAAAAATTTTTAAATCATGAAAACAGCCAATTGTTATTCTCTTGTTTTTTTGGCTTTGTTTGTACTATAATTTCAGATTTTTGCTTTCAAAACTAATCATAAAAGAACCCAAAAGCCAAAAATAGGTATTTTCAAAATTGGACCAAATATAATTTCCTGCATATTTATTTATTTAAAGCTTTATTTATTTATTCATACAGAACTAGTGTACAGTCCAGAGATGCGGGGGGTGAGAGGATTCACCAGGGACAGAGTGGGGCAGAACAGGCAGATCAACGAAGTACACTGCTGAGGAGAGCGGGTCCGAGAGGTCTGCAAAGCCATGTGGATTTCCTCTGGGGCAGGTGGGGGGAATCGAGCTCATGCGGAATTGGCTTAAGCTTCTCAGAGCAGTGCTTTAACCCCCTGAGCTACCAGGCAGGGCCCAATTTCCTGCATATTTATAATCAACCAACATCTATAGTTTAAACTACTCTTTTCAGTGAAGAGTCTGCATATGATGCCTCTCTGACTTTTTCCTCTCTTTAAAATTGTAACTTATACTCTGCAAGAAATCAATATAGGCTATGATTGGCAGAAATACAGACAATTTTACAAACTGAAGTAGCAAAATCCAGAATCCAAAAATCAACAAATTGAAGAATGAAGCATCCATAACCTCTGAGTCCAAACTTTTAGTGACCAATTTTCTATAAACTTTCCAAATTAAAGCACATTCTTGCAAATTTTTGTTTTGAATTTAGTGGCATATACTGACTCAGTTCCATTTTATACACACATTTAGCAGAGTCCTGTTCAGACAGAGATCAGCCATGCCTTGGTCTATGTGACAGATCTTCACTAGAATGAGACCCTGACAGCAAAGGCACTTGGCTGCCTCCCCACAACTCACTTTCTCCTACTAGTAAGGTCCCAATAGTTATTTGAGGAATAAATATAGTTGTTCAACTATATTTAAAATATCCCCTTAAAAAACCAAACACCTCTTTATTTTGAAATCATTTTGTTGAGTGGTCACTGTGTTACACCATTGTTTAACTTCCAGGAAGAAAAAAATAACTGATTCCTTAACCTGAGTTCATGAATGAGTGGTAAGAACATTGACAGAAACAATGTAATTATGCCTATGCTTTTGTGCTTAGGCGTTTCCTTTCCCCTGTTACAGTTTTTCTTTCTTTTTATCTTGGACAACTATCCATTCATTAATGCCCCTATAGAAAAGAATATTTATAACAAAGTTAAAAACATCAGCCTCTGCCAGAGTGGGAGACATACTAATGCAGGAATGAATGAACAGACTCTTCTTACTTCTTGCATTTTATATATTTTAAATGATATTTATTGAGATAACACTGTGTAACATCACAGTATATGCCTTAGGGATATAGGTTATTTGTTAATAATAATATGTATGTTATTTCATCACCACCAGCAAAGTCCCAGGCATCCTCCATTAGACCATTTTCCTCTTTGTTCCACCTCACCACATCCTCCTCTGGTAGCCTTAGTCATAGTCCAGAGTGATCTCCCTTCTCCTAGATGCTTCAGATCTATAGTCAACTTTCAAGGTTTGTCTTTGTCCAGCATTTTATTTGTTTTCTTTGTATTTTGTATATGAATGAAGCTATCTGATATTTTTCTTTCCCCTACTTACTTCACTTAATATAATACTTTCCAGCTCCATCCATGTTGCTGTAAATGTCATGTATTTAGCATTTTTTTTAATCACTAAGTAGTGTTCCATTATATACAAATACCATATCTTCTTGGTCCATTCATCTATTTTGGGATATTTTAACCCATACCCCATGCTTCATTCCCTTAACTCTACTTATAATTGCGTATATGTTTTTTTCACAGCTAGACGATTTTTTAGTTAGGGTTTTTTTGAAAGGATAGCTGTGTTCACTTGCCAGCTATTTTAAACCCAACTTTAATAAAGAACTATCTAACAATTATAAGTTTATATATCTCTGACTGAATAAATATCTCCAGAGTTTGAATAATTTTCATTAAATGTTAGAAAACTGCAGGTGGCATCATAATGTTCTCTAGAGACATAAAACAACTTTTAGAGTCTCAAGCACCCTGTGCTTTTGTGCTCATGTGTCTACTCTGCGCTGTTACAGATGTCTTTCCCTTCTTCTTGGGCAACTCCTATCCATACATTAATGTCCAAAAATATTATCTCTTTTCATGAGATTATGTAACAGCTTCACTGTCCTACCTAAAAAGCTAATCTCTCTTTCCCTTTATACCATTTGGTATGTATCTCGGTCAGAAAATATTTGCTGAGAGCTGGTTTTGTTTAAAGCTCTGTGCCAGGAACAAAGAGTCATTTCATCTCTACAGACAGTGCTGTCTTAGACCAGAATGCAGAGCATAGACTTACTGGTTATTTACGGCCAGTGTCCATTCTGAATGGCCCATGCCCTTGCTGTACCAGTTTGTTCAATATTTGGAATGCTGCCCTACACACCATGGAAAGAATCCCTGGGCATTTGCAGACAGGCCATTCATGTTTCTTTCCTTGAGGTCGCACTATGGAACCTACGTGACACATTCCTAGATGAGAAAGAAGTTTGGTTTTATTTCACTTTTTTCTCAACTTGGCATTCTTAAAGAGTCCTGTGAATCCTGTCATCAACTGAAGGACACATTAGAAAAGCAACTTAAGAAATAGGTTGAAAAATCAAGGGAAGCAGAAGACTATTTGTTTGGCACCTTACTTTTCCAGAGAGGAGCCGTGGAATGAAAACAGGAGTGACAGAGAAGGTCCACACAACTGCCAGGCTATCTTTTCAGTTGTGGGGTCACCGGGCCCCTTTTGTTCTTGGAGATAGTCCTTGGGGATATTGTCTTGGTGCCCAGAGTTCCTGCTTGTCAGCTAGGTGGTCTCACTAGCATCAAGTACAAAGTTGGGGCAAGTTTGTAGGCCGAGTACATGCTTGGAGGTTAGTGCGGGGGTATAAGCTAGGTTGGAGTGACCAGAGGCTACTGCCTGGGGGGTTCCATTGTTCACACATTATCACTATTCTAGTATCTGCCTGCTGTTTTCTGCAGATACTAGTTAGTTTTCCAGTAGGTTTCTCATACCAGGACTTTTTCCTTGGTGTGAGGTCACCTGCATCACCCTACCCCTAGATGACAAGCAGAAATTCTGGGCATTAAGACAATAAGGGCAGAGCTGGGGATCCTACATACAGCCACATCTTTAAAAGCAGATGTGACTTGAAAATCAGATCCAAAACTATTTGGGAAGAATGACAGAGGAAGAGGGGAATTTAGAGTACGGGAGAAGAAAGAAAAGGCGACAGAGGGAAGGAGAAGCAGAAGGAGGGAATGGGAGAGAGGAAGATAGAGAGAAATTGTGGCTGAAAGTTCTGGTTAAAATACATGAATGTAAGTATCTTATCTCCTATTACTTTGTGTGAAAGAATATTTCAAAGTTTCATTTTCTGGTTTCAGAAATAAGAAACTGTGGTTAAAATTACAGACACTGGAGTTAAAAGGACTCATGTTCAAGTTTCATCTCCCGTACTTAGAAGCTGATGTCATTCAGATACTCAAATTACCTCACTGAGCATCTTATTTCTTTAAGATTTATTTTATATAGTTATGCATACAGGAGCTGGAATGTAGGCCAGAGGTGCTGGGGATCAGGGGTGAAAGGATTAACCAGAGGCAGAGTGGGGAGCAGAATACACTTTTGAGGGGAGCAGTCGGTGAGACAGAAATGGACCACTGTGCCATGTGGGTCAGTTCCTTGGCTGGGGATCAAACACCAGCTGCAGTAGCTGGTGATAGCTTGATGGTGCTGAGCCACCAGGGAGACCCACTCTCTGAAAATCTTTCTACAGAAAGATGTTAAGGAAATAAAGCATCAGTTGTTGATTGGGGATCCCTTTCTGCCAGTCTTTGCTCTTTGACTGTGTGTCAATCAAATCAATCATCACAACAATCCTATTGTCTGCATTTTACACATGAGGAAACTGAGGCATAGAGTTGCTCATTTTGCCTCTTTCTCCTAGTGAATATTTTCGCTTAAGTCTGCACCCTGTGTGCTGTGTACAATGCCACAACATGCACATTTGCTGTGCAGTGTCTGGCCCATAGTAAGTGCTATATAAATAAGGTTTTATTAATAACAATTCTGAAATAGACCTATTATGCTTCAGGCATTTTATTGTAAATTACACAGCACCGAAGTATGACAAAGTGGTAGTTTTGCTTTCTTTCTAGCACAAATAATACTTCATATGACTTGAAGGGTACCTTTTAAATATCAGAATTTTTCCTCCTCATACTTTTAAGATCAAAGGAATCATTGTTTTCTTTACTATTTCTAAATTTCCCAGGCAATCAATACTGGTATAGAGAACACATTGCTATTAAGTATACGTGTCAGGTGGATGCAGGATTTAGTATATGTATACTGCTTTAGTGTATGTATATATGAAGTGACAGGACAATATCTAGAGTGGTGTCATCGTGTGATCATGTGAAGAGTTCAGTTTTCCAGGTGCTATTTTGTGAAAGTCAATTTATCTCTCTAAGCTTCAATTTCTCTTTGTAAACTCTAAATTGAATCCAAACACAAGTGACTCCTTTAGATCTAGCATCCATAATCCAGTAGTTTAGAGGGTAGAGAATAGGAAGGGATATAATATGCACTGGAAAAGGAAAGTCAGATTATCCAGGCATAGAATCACCCTCTACCTTTAAAATATATTAGATCCACATTGCTTAAAGTACTTAAAAGACTCTCTTGAAGAGGTGATTTAAAATAATACTGCATTAATTTGAAAGGTGATCTACATTATTCTTTTTTTTTAAGATTTATTTATTTATGCATACAGAACTGGGGTACAGGTCAGAGATGCAGGGGTGGTGAGAGGATTCACCAGAGATAGAGTGAGGAGCAAAACAGGCAGATTGATGAAGTTCACTGCTGAGGGATGCAGCTGGTGAGACAGAAGAGGTCTGCTGCACCATGGGTCACCTCCAGGGCCGGGGATAGAACTTGCACTGCAGCTTGCAGCTTGCTCTTTAAGCTGCTGCACCACCAGGGAGGGCCCGATCTACATTATTCTTAAAAAAATCTTAGATTTCTGACCCTGAATTTAACTTGCTTGCATAAACTCAATGCAGATAGAATTAAAAGAACCTTAAAGAAAGACTCACAGAGGTTGTTTTCAGGTTTCTTAATCTGAAGAAAAAAAAAATAAAACAAAACAAAACAACATACAAGTATAGACTGACCAAAACCTGTAAATTCTGGCAGCAAAGCAACAAGGAATAATTCCAAACACCTGCCTAAATCAAATTTAGGCAGGATTATTTCCCTAAAATACCTCAGCTAATTGTGGCTCAATAATTCTGGCTTTTTCAATAACTGCAGTAAATTTGATCAGCATTTCTTAAAATGCAGTCCTCATAGTCATCTGATTTAGAGTCACTCTCCTGAAAATCACAGACCCCTGCCCCCACACCCCATCTTTTAAATCAAAATCCTTAAATATTTCTCTTTCTCCTTCTCCCTGACCTTCATCACTCTCTCCTTCCTTCCTCCTCCCCCTCCCACCTTTTTTCAACAAAAATTCTTGTGGGTGATTTGAAAACATTTTTGACCAATAAGCACAATGATGGATCATCTTAAATCAATATTCCCTTAAGTGATGGGCCTGTTGTGGCCACATTAAACGTGATTCCTACATAAAAAGTTATGTGTTTAAAAAAGAAGCCACAAAGTTCATTTGAACAACAAAATATTGAGATAATCTTATTTATAATTTGCTTAACCTTTATGGAAAATCTGAGACCTAGTGTCTGTGATAATAGATGTTAGTCATGTTGCCTTTTTAAGATGAAAGGAAAGTCTTTTTATAACTAAAATAATTCTCTCTTTAATTGTTAGAATTTTCATTATGGAAATAAAGTATTCGGGTTTTCTTAATATGAACACCAATATTTCATCAGCAGTTGCTAATCTGAGGGTGATTAGGGTAATTTAACGTGGTATTTCTTTTGATGTGAGTCAGTCAGCTGACTTGTTATCTTATGTTTCTTCCGTTTTTGATGTGATTTTGTGTATAGGGCTGCTATTTTATTGCAAAGGTTATGTCCATTCTAATTCTGCCCCACAGGTAAGATGGAGATTATAGGAGGTGAATATAGTGGGGGCAGAGAAACACTGTCATTCAGAAACTAAATAATTTAAAAATGTGACCCAAATAAATACTTTCCAGTCTCAAGTTGAGAGTCTCAGTGTTTGATGTAGGCATATTCAACAGATCTTCAAGTGAGCACAAAGTATGAGGTAATCACCATTATTACACACCAAACATATTTTTAATGTAATTGTCTTCTACAGCACAAACAAATTATCTCTAAAACTTAGTTACACTTCATAGATATTATTTTGCTCATAAAATTACTGGCCTCACCCACATCACCCCACACCCCAAACTTCATACCAGCTATTATGACATGTAATTACTTTAGGCACAATCAGACTAGTGCATCTCAACTGGGCTCCACCCCATCCCACCCCATAGAGATAGACTCACCTGACAGCATAAACTCACACACATCCTCACATGAACAAATTTTCAAATAGGTCCATCAATACCTTGTCACTTTTTTTTCTATTTCTAGTATAGACATTTTCATTTTTACAAATGTTTCTTGAACACATCCCAGATGATATATAGGTACTCACTGTTATTAAGAGTGAGCATGTGATAGATATCTTTGCTAATCTCACAGAAGATGCCATGGTTGAGGCATTAAGCCATCCAAAAACAATTTCCCTAAAATACAGGGGAGTATGATATTGGGCACAGATAAAACTCATGATAAGATAAATGTGCAATTAAGAGCCCAAGAACATAGTATAGGCAAAATCAAAATTACAAAATACAGTGAGAGTTAAGAGAAATTAGGAGCAGAGTAATCTGGACCTCCAGATTGAACAGATTTTGGGATATTGTAGGTGTTAAATAAAAAAGGCACTCAAAGCAGGAATATGCTGAATAAGCAGAGATTAGAAATACAGGTATGCTTTGGAACAAGGGGAAGAGTGGGTTAGGGAGAGTATTATTTGGGAAGATGAGTTTGGGTAAGTATGCTAAGATGAAATCTTAGACTTCTTGTTTGCCAGATGAAGTTTAACTTTGAGTGTAATGAGGGGTTGCATACTGTTTACCTGAATAGAAATAAAATTTCTTGAAACTAGATTATGTACAAGACATTCAAAAAAAAAAAAGTAACACTTGAGACTTGAGGAATAGCCAAGAATTTGTGATGTTGAATGTTTTAAATGAAAAAAAAAAAAAAGTGGCATTAATGACTGCAGGATAGTAGGTAAAGTGAGGTAAGTATGTGTGAAAACTGTCCTATATACAATATGCAGAGCTGCTGAGTTTCTAGAGGTCAACGTCTCCATTTTCCCTCTTTCTTTTTAGCTTAGGTCAGCTTCCATTGAATCCAGCTCACACTTGAGGGTGGAAATTGAGTGAGTTTGTATTGTGATATTCTCTCAATTTTGCCTTGAAAAAAATTACCCAAATTAATTGAATTTATTTTCTTCCAAAAATAAAATAAAATAAAATTTACAGAAATTTTGCTTTTTGCACTGGTGAGAGTGTACTTTCTATCTAGAAAAGCAAGCTTCCTTCAGTAACTAGTGAAACAGCAATGACAAGGAGTGTTTACAGGGGTGGGAGGTGTAGACTTGTGGCAGTTCCCTGCCCTGTCTTTTCTAGAATTTGCATGAAAGAAAAACACTTGTAGCTGTTTTCCTATTTCTCATACCAAGTTCTAAGTTCAGTTGTCAGTAGATGAAATCAGATGAAATCTGATCACAGCCGCTTTCTTTTTCCTTCTTTCCTTAAATTCGAGTTTCTCTACTCTATTACTAGATACAATGCTTTAGGTGAACTGAAAGAGAAAACAAAACAAATTTCCCACAAGGGCCTAATACTTCCTCACTAAATAGGAAAGTTTTTTTTTTTTTTTAACTCTAGCATGTTCCATTTCATAACCAAATATCTGATATGTAATGAGCTAAATTGGATAATAGGTACTTTCACTACCCCAGCCTCCCATTTTTGTTCATAATAATAAGAAATAGTGGAAGCTATCTTGGGACTTGACTAACAAGAAACTACCCATTGTGTGTTGGCTAAGTAAAAAGATTCATCTTCCCCTCAAGGTATTCTGACAATTAACACATCCAGGAATGCCAAAATAAATTAAGCATGTAAAGTAGAATATTATTAACTTCTTTGGAAAAGGTAGCCCTGTTCAATAGTCTCTAGAATCTGGACATGTGTGGTATGAGTAACCACTCAAAAATATTGTGATATTGTTGCAATGTCACTTTTTAGAATATTTTGGTGTGGCTATTATTTTTTTTAAGATTTTTTTTTTTTTTAAGATTTTATTTGTGCATACAGAACTGGGATACAGGCCAGATATGTGGAGGGTGAGAGAATTCACCAGAGACAGAGTGGAGTGCAGAACAGGCAGATCAACGAAGTACACTGCTGAGGGGAGCAGCGGGCGGGTCAGGAGAGGTCTGCCACGCCATGTGGTCACCTCCGGGGGCGGGGGGGATCGAACTCATGCGGAAGCGGCTTTAGCTTCTCAGTGCTGTGCTTTAACCCGCTGCGCCACCAGGGAGGGCCAAAGATTTTTTTTTTTTTTTAGCATACAGAACTGGGGTACAGGCCAGAGGCGCAGAGACCGTGAGAGGCTTCACCAGAGACAGAGTGGGGAGCAGAACAGGCAGATCGATGAAGTACACTGCGGAGGGGAGCAGCGGGTTGGTCAGGAGATCTCTGCCTCACCATGTGGTCACCTCCAGGGCAGGCAGGGATTGAACTCATGCTGAAGTGGCTTTAGCTTCTTAGTGCTGTGCTTTAACCCACTGCGCCAACCGGGAGGGCCCTGGCTATTATTTTTAAGGAATTAGAACAGTCAGGAGGGTTGGTAAACTGGAAAAATGAGTAACATATACAAACGAAAGAGACTTTTTATTTAGATAGTTTGTATTTCTCTCAGTCTGTCACCTTTTGAGGACTTTATAACTCTCAGTCTCTCTCTCTCTCATCTTTCAAGGAACTCAGTAACTAGAGAATTCTACCTTTCACTGAACATTATCCCAAAGCATTCATAAAACAGCCAGGACATGGATACTAAGAGAGGGCATATCACTAGTATACTCTAAAATGAGTAATGGTGTATTTTCATAATCCTCATTCTCTATTATAAATAAAATATATAGGCCCTTCACAAAGGGGAAATCATAATTATTAAGGAATATTTTTTTTGTCATAGAAAAATTCCAAACATGCTCAGTAGTTTTCTACATTCAAGGAAGACTAGTAAGCACTCAAATAAGCAGTGGGCATACCACAAAATGATATTAACTGTGTCCATTGCTTTGTATATTTTTTTAAAGATTTATTTATTTATGCATACACAACTGGGGTACAGGCCAGAGGTGCAGGGGCAGTGAGAGGATTCACCAGACATGGAGTGAGGAGCAGAACAGGCCAACTGATGAAGTACACTGCTGAGGGAAGCAGCGGGCGGGTCAGGAGAGGTCTACCATGCCATGCGGGTCACCTCCGGGCTGGGGGTAGAACTCATGCTGAAGTGGCTTTAGCTTCTTAGTGCTGTGGTTTAACCCTCTGAGCCACCAGGGAGGACCCAGCTTTAATGTATGCTTATTTTACAAAGCAAGATGATGTGAGTTTTCTCACTTTGGCTTGTTACATTTGTTTATTATTTGTCTGTCTGTTCCTTCTTTTCCTTCCTTCATTCATTCATAGTCCCTGAATATTGTTCATATTCTTGTAGTATTTGGGAAGTGATTTGCTTCTTATGCTACAGTAGTAAAAAACAAAAACAAAACAAAAAACAAACAAACAAAAATGCACTTTGACCTGAAGTTCCCATTGCTTTAAAATTTATCAGTGACTCCTTGTCTGTGTATGTTAAAGCTGGCCCATTCTCACACCCCTTTGAGAATATTTAAGCCAGATGGGCATTTCAATGTTCCCCAGACAGCCCTTTGGTCTCTAGTCTTCTTAGGTGAGCTGTTGTCTTCTTTAGAAAGAATTTATGGTCCTCATAATATGGTTTTTCATAAATGACCCTCACCTCACAATTAGCATTTTTCTGATTAACAAAGGCAAATGACAATATGAGTGAACTTTAATATCCAAAGTTTCCAAATTAACTAATTTGTATTACCTCCAGAAAGTTTTATATTTGTTAAATATAAACTGAATACAGAGAAGCTAGTAAATACAACTATCGTTTGGTTGTCATCGACAAGAACTTACTACATATTCCTAGGTTTTATCCTTGCAAGGAGTTATATCAAAAGTCATTGATAAATATGCATAAACAATTATATCTCTTGCTTTTAAGGTCAGTAAGTGGGAATTGTTTTATTTCATTTAAAATAATCACTTAGCTCACCAGAAAACTGTATGAATAAACATATGCCAAATTTAATTTCATAGCTAATAGCAATGTATTTAAATCTAATACTATTTATTCATAAGTAGCGATTCCCAATGAAAATGTATTGTTACTTTTCTTATCTGTATAAATTTTAATTTTAAAGACTTCAATAGATATTAAATACATTATTGATAAATAAGCTGACATTTATTATATCTTGCTTTACAAGACTTTGAATATAGCAGATATGAAAAAAACACCTTAGTTATATTTAGGTCTCTTTTTTTATTTGCATAGGTTATAATTTGTATTTTTAATATAACTCTAGTTTCTTTTCTCTGTACTACCTTTATATCTATCCTAAATCATTTCAAACACACTCCCCATTTGTTTTTTCCTCCTTATCCTTTCTTGCCAATGTTTGACCCATTTAAAAATAATAATAATATAATAATAATTTGACCCATTGTTATCCTTGTAGTATTTAGTTATGTGCTTTTTTTTTAAAAATTTATTTATTTATTTATTCATACAGAACCGGGGTACAGGCCAGAGATGCGGAGGGTGAGAGGATTCACCAAGGACAGGGTGGGGAGCAGAACAGGCAGATCGACGAAGTACACTGCTGAGGGGAGCAGCGGGCAGGTCAGGAGAGGTCTGCCGCGCCATGTGGATCTCCTGCGGGGCAGGCAGGGATCGAACTCATCGGAATTGGCTTAAGCTTCTTAGTGCAGTGCTTTAACCGGCTGTGCCACCAGGGAGGGCCCTCAGTTATGTGCTTTTAAAACATGGCAGAATGTGCCTCTTTTATCAATGCTTCTTTTAGCAGCACTATAAGTTTTTCTTCTTCTTTTTCTACTTGCCTTCTGTCTTTAATGGGAATTAAATCTGGAATAGGATGCCATACAAAGAAACATCATAAAGTTCAAATATTTAAGCATTGCGTTGGTTTCTGAAATGACCTATCTGGATTCCATTTCACGATTCCTATTATTTATTATTTTCCTCCTTTCAGAGATTGGTGTGGAGGCTTCCTGAAGTCTATGGTTCTTGATCATGCAGTCTAAATTCTGAGCTTCTCCCAGGCCAATCTTCCCTCAGTGTCTCTAACCAACAATCTGACCAGATGTTTTTAATATGCTAAGAACACTGAACAATTGTCTTTTTGCTCCACAGACGGCTATTGGTAACTTTATGATTAATATCAGTTGGTTCTTAAGTAGCATGGTGGAGACTATCATAGCCAAACTGAAGTAAAAATGCATATACCTATCCTCATGTTAATCTACAACTTTAAAAAAAAAAAAGCCATAGTGTTACAATGAACTAAATATACTAAGTATGGCCCAACTGACAGCAGACACCTTTTAAAAAATCTAAGTTCGGGCCCTCCCTGGTGGAGCAGTGGGTTAAAGCACTGCACTGAGAAACTAAAGCCACTTCCACATGAGTTCGATTCCTGCCTGCCCAGGAGATGACCACATGGCGTGGCAGACCTCTCTTGACCCGCCACTCAGCAGTGTACTTCATCGATCTGCCTGTTCTGCTCCCCACTCTGTCTCTGGTGAAGTGTCTCACCGCCCTTGAGCCTCTGGCCTGTACCCCAGTTCTGTATGTACAAATAAATAAATCTTTAAAAAGAAAAAAAAAAATCTAAGTTCACAGGGTCCTCACTTCCTTATCCTACAATTGCATAAGGAAATTTCTTTTTAAACCACTAGTCTTATTGCTATCCAGGAAGACAGGTTTTCAATTCTGATTCTTCCTCTGGAATGTTATGTAACCTTTGGCAACAGACTTTCTCTTTCTGAATCTAATTTATTCATCAATAAAATAAAATGCTGGAAAAAAAGCCCCAATAGTAAGGGCTATACAATTTTGTGAATATACTAAAACTCACTGAATTATATCCTGTAAAAGGACAAAGTGTATATGTGAATTACATCTAAATTAAAATATAAATCAACTAAAAAAAAAGACAAAAAGTTGAAATGTCACTAATTATTTTCCAAATATCTTTCCATTTTGACATTACATGTTAAGGTTATTTCTACCCTCAAACAGCAGAATTTTAACATAGTCTTCATCAGTTCATACAGCCTGCTAGTAGAAGAACATAAACATATATTTATGAAAATGTTTTTTGGTTTAGGAAGTGCTCTGAATTAGTGAGAAAGTATGACCTGGCTAAAATTTACCTGTGTCAAATCATCATTTAGTTAGGTGACCTGGACAAGTTTTTAAAGTTTCTCAGGTTTGATTTCATCACTGGCAAAAACATGGAATAAAGTATTTTTAAAGTTGTGAGAATTAAAGTAATATTTGACTCTCAAAATGCCCATGTTATTCTTTTGTTTTAGAAATAGTTGAAAAAATTACATCAACAGCTAATTAGTATGCTTAATGTGAATATTGAAAATTGAAGATGTTTTCACTTTTTGTTAAATAAGAAGATCCAGCTTTCACTGAACTTAAAGAATTTTAAGAAGTCCTGTTGGAGGGCCTCCCTGGTGGTGCAAGAGGTTAAGTCTCAGCACTATGAAACTATCAGCAGTCCCTGCACTATAAGTTTGATCCCTGGCCAGGGAAGTGATCCACATGGCTCAGCAGCCTTCTCTGTCCCACCTCTGGGACCTCTCATCAGTGCATTTCAGTAGATCTTTCTGGTCTGTTCTCCACTCTGTCTCTGGTGAATCCTCTCACCAACCTCCAAACCTCTCACCTACACCCCAGCTCTTATACATATATAAATAAGGTAAATCTTTGAAAAAATTAAAAATAAAAATGTACTATTGGAAATGGCAACATAAATTAATTAAACCCTGGTATCAATAAAAATAATTATTAAACAAAACCACAAAGTAAATAATTTCTAATATCTGAGATTCTTCAAGTTAATCACACTTTTTCATGGATGAGGAGAGATTAGTGAGTCATCAGGCAGACTGAATGAATGATCCCTTAGAAAAATTTTTGGTACTCCCTGAAATAGAAATTGAACCTTTGACTGATAGTTTTTCTAATCTCTTTTTGCCAAATTAAAAAAAAATCAGATTAGGTAATGAGATAATCAATGTTACAATGTTTGATTAGTTTAACTAGATCATTAGTGGTTTAACATTTTCATTATAATTGGATAATAGAAAATGTATTCTTGTCCAAGTCACACCAGAAAATCTCTGGCATGTACAAGACAGCAGAAAACATCATATGCTCTGGTATTACAGTCTTCATTTTATTCTCTTTACCTAATAGTGTTACTTCTTTTTCACTTAGATATGTTTTGATTTCAGTTAGATCGAAAAGCCCTCAAAGTTGGGTACCATTTCATAATTTCTGTATCTATCTTATTATCTGGTCCCAAGCATGTCTAAAATGAATTATGTTCTCCAGTACTTGTTAGACCAGATTTTTCTCTAGTGAATGCACATTCCACACAGACATCTTCATCTGTTATGTTCTAACAAGTTTTAATTCACGTCTTCTGATAATGTTTATTTGCCTGTATGTTGATACAGCATCATGTTCCCCACCCTGAAAATATGTTGGAACATTGCTTAAAAGAATGAAATGTTCCCACAGTGATATTAACAGTCTCAAGAACTGTACCTCTAGTTCCATTTCTTCAGTTGGATTAACAGTGAGAACAACAGAGAAAATAGTTTTGGGGGAACAGTCTTCTGATATCTGAGTTCCCTCATAGAACCTAAAGATGCTTTGTTTTGTTTTAATTTCATATAGGATGTCAGTATTCTCTTTGCATTGTATAAAGCAGTGTGAGGTATAAAAACTACTCTGTACATTAAAACTTTCTGATCTAAACACATTTTCTTATGCATCAGGCCAAAAATCCAGTGTCATGATCTGAAACTTACAAGATCATCGTTAAAACTGAGATTTTACAGCTGGTCTATATATTTTGTTTTGTTTTGTTTTCTGAAAAGAGCATAGGCAGCTTAGTAGAGATAACACAGGATTTTCTTCCGCGCTTAATATTATTTCATCTAGGAAACAGATACTAACACACAGAATGAGATCAAGCATGAACATTAGGAGTTATTTCTAGCTTCAGTATGTACTTTAAAGGGAAGAAAATGTAAGACTTTTGAAAAAAAAAGAATGAGTTATCATAATTACTGTTACAAATGATACACACATTACTGGATGAGTTAAAAAAATCAAATAACTATACTTAAAACTGCTTATTTTAGTATTCCTACAGTTGCCTCAAAACATTCATCATTCATGAATTCTTAATGACAGTCAATTTTGTGTAGACCAAATATAAATTTCTATCAGACTATGAATTTACCTATGATTGTGTGAGTTTGTTAGTTTACAACCATGAAAGATTAAAAGAATTGCTGCTCCAGTGGCTGGGAAAAATTAATCCTAACCCATACCTCATTTTCCTATTTTTTTGAATATTATTAATACCATTAAAATTTACCAAGGTTAATAATTTTCTTGTTACACATTTAAAAATTATCAGAAAGTATTGTATCCTTTGAAGGCTTTATTAAGTTTATTGGAAGTAGATTATTGTTGGGAAACATATTTCATTTTTGGATGCTTAGATTTATGACAGATTTAGTTACAAGGGAAATGAATTTGATGGATAACATTAGAGACTTTGAGCTGCATGAAAAAAATCACAATTTTTCATAATAGTACTGTCTCACACTGAACTGTATCTCTGCCTAGCTGTCCAAGGTTCAAGCAAATATTTTATTAGAAATCAAATCAATTTCAGACAATAAAAGGTCCATAGTCCATTGTTGAATGGAGTACAAGCTCCTTGAGAATCCTCTTTTAAATTAATAGAACATATCAGTTTATGTATTATAATACAGTATCCAAGAATATAAAAGCCTCAGTTTTCACCCTTCCTCTTAACCTTGCTCCGTCATGTGAATTATTTGACTGCCAGTGTCAATCTGATATGAAAAAGCTTAGTGTTCTGTGCCACAGAGGTTTTCTTATTTTTAATATTAGCCGCGTTTATTTTTTCCTTTGTTTTTAGAGATAGTGAGAATTAAAATATTTTACATTTTGGAGTACCATTCACCTTGTGATCCAGAGTTTGCTCTATTTTTTTTTTTAAAGATTTATTTATTTATGATACAAGAGCTGGGGCACAGGCCAGAGGTGCAGGGCAGTGAGAGCATTCACCAGAGGACAGAGTGGGGAGCAGACTAAGTGGACTAACTGAAATACATTCTCGAGGGGAACATCAGGTAACACAAGAGAGATCTGCTGTGCCATATATGGGTCAGCTCCCTGGCCAGGGATTGAACTCTTGATGCAGTGGCTTCAAATAGCTCATAGAGCTCAGACTTAACCCCTTGCTCTACCCCAAAGAGGCTCCAGGTTTCCCCTATTTCTATCAGTGGTATGGGTGGAGAACAAATTCCACTGGCAATTTTTGGGTTGATGAACAATCAGATTAATATCAAGAGAGATTAGTAGAAGAAAAAAAAATATTACACAGGTATGGAGAAACCACATGAGCGTGGTATCTAAAGCTAATGGGACCAAATGAATATTCTGTGCTAAATAATAGAATAGGGACCTAGGATTTCAAGGACAGGGAAGGAAGACTTGTGATGAAGAGAGGATGACTCTAAAGACCAGATGCTCTGTAATTGCATGTTTGTCCTGACATGTAGATAGGTTTCAAATAAAAGTTTATTTCTGGTAAAAATCCCAAGTCTGGTAATATCCCATTTTTCATACTTGTCAGTTGTTAAGGGAGTGGTTCAGTTTTCTTGAATTTGCACGGCCCAGATGATCTCAGTTCAGAAAAATCTACATGACAAAGTGGTTATCTTAGGAAACCCTCTCTGAACTTCTTGGGAGGCCTAAACTTCATGGAACATGGACCATGAAATGGAAGAGAAGTAGAACAATGGTGGTGCAGTTGGGCACTGCAGAGTGTGAAGAGAAAGGAGAGGGACAGCATTTCTCAATTTCTTTTTTCCTTTCATATGAATCTCTCCTTAGAAATCTTCACAAGCTTTTCCTGAAAACTCTCCTATCTACAGCGTCTCTCCTAATTTTTGCTCACTTTTCACATTTACTCCTTTTTCTAGTAGATCTACTTATTGCTCAGGGCTTTTCTCTCAGTCTAGTGAAGACTCCCTGTGTGAAACAGAATCTTGGTGTCATCGAAGTCTGACTCTCAGGGGTTGGCTTGATCTGCAAAACAAAACTATCATTTCTCCCTAGACTCCTAATTTAGGGATCCCTTTTCAAATTTCTTCTTCAACTTAATTAACAAAGCAACACTTAGCACTTTGCCTGCTATTTTCTTAGTAAAATGCCATCTGGAATGTCCAAATTTCTAGGCTTTCCCCTCAGCTATTTTACTGTCCTTACTCTCATTTAAAGCTGACTTTACCTCTACTCTTTCTTTGTATCTTCCTTCTATTATCCATCACCATCTGCTGAATAGGGAAACACCTGAGTTTAGTTCTGAATGCACCTAGAATATTCCTTAGAATTGAGGAAGCATTTAGAAATTTTTTTTGTTACTGGTCTTAGAGGAGAGTTAAAGATTTGAAGGGAAATATTTCAGTGTTTTAAGCAGTAATATAAACTACAGTTGGGATCTGCCAGATATATGATCGGTGTTTTCCTCAAAATTCAGTTTATTGTTTGTAGGGAAAGTCTATAGAGTGCCTCTATGTTCATTCAGAAATCTCTTGCCTCTTGCTCAGATCAAGAGAGCAGCTGCAGGAGACCCCTTTGCAGCTCAACTTTGATCTCTGAGTATTTCTTCACAGAGTCAAGTTGACCAAATTACTAGCTAAATAATTTGGAAAAAACTATTTTACTTATTTTACCCACCCATGTCTATGTATGTCTGTATTCATTTGTCTTTTTTACCTTTATCATCATTGATCTGATCTATAGTGTAGTTTATTTTTTCAATGAAAAGGAAAAAAGTAGCAATTCTATTTTAGGCTCTACTTAATAATATGAGCCAAAGAACTTCTGGTATTCATTTGAGAAAGATGAAAATTAATTTATGAAAATTTACGGTGAAGTGGTAATTATTTTAAAGCTAATACATGGATCACCATCTAGTTTTCAATTCTGCTGTGCTATTTGTTTAATAAAAAGCTAATTTAAGCTAGGTAATGTCAAAGTTGCTGTCTACTTTCATCAATGTCACCTAAAATCCTCATTGAATTTATATGCAAAATAAAAGGAAATCAAACTTATTAGGGTAGCACCTTTAAAAATATATAACTGTAAATATTTCATACTTGGAAAATAAATGTAGTAGAAAATCTGCACAATTGTTTATAGCTTTGTTTTTCATCAGATTTTATTTTAAGAAATATAGGAGAGGCTTCTCAATGCCTAGAATATTACATGTTGCTAAATGTATGTGGCCCTGTACAAATCAAGTGGCCATAATCAGTATGCATTTCTTGTAGATTGGAAACATAAGTGACATTTTGAAATATTTTAATTGCATGTTCAGAAGTGCTAGTGGATATGCCAAAGCGAGAGTAAGATCCTGAAACTAATTAATGTGGCTTCATTTATCAAGAGCACTAGAGCTGTTATAAATACTAATAATAGCATTGTAACAGTATATTTCCATTTGTCTGTTGATATTCATTGCTGTCATAGAGCCCCACACCACTGAGTCGAAGAAAGTCTTTGTGGATTTAACAGAAAACATTGCACATTGCTCTGTAGTAAATTCACAACACTGCCTAGACTGAACTCCTATACTACTAAGCAATGAATGAGCTTACACCAGTACCTGGAGTACTGAGATTGATGGAAAATTGTTTTCATTATTTACGGAGCTGGTGTAAAGTATACTGTGAGTTCAAATACAATAATTAATAGAAATATATAAAATACAATAATAATTTTATGACTTTTATGTGAGGAAGGTAAAGAGCTGAGAGTGCTCAATGCGCAGAGGTTAGTTTTAAAAGAAAGTCTTGCATCATAACTAAAGAGTGCACAGAAACAGAAAAAAAGCTTCAAAATGGCATTCTTGGATAAAGGCCATCGTTTGCTTCTCATATTTAAATATCTGGAAATCGTTTAGAGTGGAGTGTTTGTCTACTCCTGCTGCTGTGAGAACATATAGAAAGAGAATAGGATTAGGTATTCTAGATTTGGTCTTGAATTTTCCATTTCTTGGTAAATATTTCTATACAATTTTATTTTTCGGGTCTTCTGTTTCTTACATAAGATATTGGAGTTGAACTCATAAACTGTAGACCTCCAAAGGGCTATCCTTATGTGATCAATAATATATCATGATTGATCTCCCAAATCTAGAATACAATGAGGGCAGAACTAGATAGCTGGAATTACACTACAGGAAATTGTCTGTCAAAACATATTTCCCAAAATTATCTCTGGCTCTTTAAGAATTGCCTCTAAAGGCAAGCATTTTATAATTTTCTCAGGCAATTAGTTTTCCAAGTTAACTAAAAAGAGATCTCCATGAACGATAAGGTAATTCAAATAGAATGTGACAAAGGCATGTTAAATCCAAGTAGAACACTCATCTCCAAAAAGAAAGCAATCCAGCCTTGTTGAAAGAAAACATATTTGAATGTAAATTCCTTTCAAACTTGAGCTACATTTGTCATCTGGAGTAAAAGGCTAGATTAGTAACACCGTTGACTCAAAAGAAGACATCCCTGTGTTATTTTATATGCTGTGTTTCTGAATAGTTTCATCTATTGTTTTTAAGTTCCAAATTCAGCTGATTATTTACTGACTTTATATTTGGATTGCTCCTGAGGAAATATTATGGATGATCATCGTTATTATTTCATCAAATGGTATACCATGCTAGGTGGTTATAGAATAGGCCTTGATTTTCAACTATTTTAACAAGTAAAAAAATGGAAAAAACATCATTCAGGAAAGAGAATGCTTGGGGCTTTAGTGTGATTCTGTCATCAACTTAGCTACTACCATGACTTTGGACAATTTATCTCTTTTCTCTGACATTCTATATCCCCATGTGGAAAATATCTAAAATCTTTTATCTGAATTGGGTTAGGGTGATGTGTAAAAATATTCATGCAATAGGTATTATAGACTAGTGTTTCATTGGTTCTTAGTTGATCTTCCTTTAACTTGCTCAGACGCCCATTGTGAGCACAACTTCCAATTCTTGGAATTTGTCACTGGTGATTTAATCCTCACTTTGCTGCAGATGTGTGACCTAGAGCAAATCATTGTTTTATTTTCTGCTCCAGTTTGCTCATCTAAAAAATAAGATCTCAGCATATAATCTGACGTATTCCACCAGCCTGTCATCCTATTTCATCGCTTATTTTTGATTTACTTTTAAAAGAACAAAAGTGATAACAAGAAATAGATGTGCTACCATTCTGGTGTCCTGTCACATATGACAATGATTTTTATGAAATATGTCATAATATACTAATTTTTGTGTCTTGTTAAACTAAATCCCAATCCTATATGAAAATTATCTTGACAAACATTATAATGTTCATCTGTAATAATTAAGAAAAGTGAGATGAATATTTTAATTCTTAAATAAAAAGAACATATAATTCATCCCTGGCGTTCTTTAAAAGTTAAAATTTTTCTTGAACTGTTATTAATTTCTATTGAGTCATAGACATTTAAATTTCAGATTCCCTTGGTCTGCAGTTGATTTCTACTTGTCTTCTAAATGACAGCTACTGATTACATTAATATTCAGATCTCTGTCCTGTCTTGCTTAAAGGTTACTTTTAGTCTTTTTATAAATTAAGTTCTTGTATTAATGAAAATAAAATTATTATTATTTTCCATGAAGATGGTTTGTAGCTATTAGGGCTTTTGTTTCAGCATACTAACAAACAAAAAAAAGCTGTATTCACTCTAGATTATTAAACAATGAACTGTTACATAGGTATGGTATCAAGTGGGCGCAGTGAAACCTATGGTAAATGTATAAATAATCCCTAATTTCACTTGATCTCTGTTCCACCCCCAAAGGATTCTATAATATCTTTATGAAGAAATGGTTGAGCAATGACAAAGATGACCTTTGCCCAATTCAATTTTTTTCTTGTCTAAATTAAAAAAAAAAAAGTATTCTAGCATAATCAGAATGTACTTGACGATATCTTTGTCCATGGGCACAATGTTCTATAATTCATTGTGATGTTTCATACCAACATGGAAATTATAATTTCCATAGACTAGATTAAAAAGACTGATCCATTCTGTTATTATTGTATGATAGGCAAAAGCTAATCAATGCTATTCTTCTGACATTTTCCAAAATTTTCCCCTTTCTCAACCCATTTGGAAAAGCAAACTAACACACAATAGCAGCAAAAAAAAATCAAAAGACAAGAATTATCTTATTAATAAATGAATATATTACTGATCATTTTATCTGCTTATTTATCTTGAGATTGTGTAATTAACTTATATAGATAGAAAATAAGAACAATATTTATTTTGTCCCAAGTTTCTACCTGAAAATCTTTTTTTTCTTGTTTGTCTATTCCTAGTAAAGTCTTCTCTGTAAAAATAACTGGCTAATGCCTCAAAAGTTTCCACACATAGATGTCAAATAAGTTCCATGAATCCCATTTTGTTGTATCTCAGGAATATTTTGTCATTAGTATTTCTGAAAAATATTTTACATATTTTGAAATCATAAACTTGCATTTTCTTTCCTTTCCAGATACACATATACAATTAAAAAGATAAAATGTTTGAATACATTTATATATTTTTCAAATTATCTTGAAGCACATGAATATGTTTTATTTAAATATAGTTGAACCATTATGAATACGCTTTATTTAAGTGTAAGTTGGAAGATTAAACAACAAAATAAAGTATCAGTGAATAGTAACATAGTAATAACCTAGGAAATACTTCTCATATTAGTGCATTTTAGGAATGTATTCCAGGAAGGAAAGAACATAATGCTTTCTAGTTATATTAGGAAACTTTTAATTTCTAGGGAGAACTTTATATTGCAAAGGGTGGAAATTCACTATGTCACAATTGGGTTGAGTTCAGATAAACGCAGGAACTTGACTTACTTTAAAGGCCATATTTACAACTATGAAAATATGTGGTTCCCTGGAAAGCACACCAACATGTGTTGTACACCCATTGACAAAAATTTTGAGTTTTTTCCCAATTTGCCCATATGAGTCACCATTGGAAAAAGGAAGATTAAACAATCATTGTAATAAGCAAATGATAATAGCATGTGATTATTAATGAAAATGCATTTTTGTAAATCACATTATCTTAGCATGTTTATGTTCACATGTATATAAAAACAACCACATTATCCTACATGGTGAAATGCTCAAAATAGTGTCATATATTAGATAGATAGCAGACAGGTAGACAAAAGGATAGATGATGGATAGATAGATTTATCAATTACATACTCTATTAGCAGTTGTAAACACAATAGTCTGAGCTATATTTAAACAGAATTCTCAGTATGTGAGAAACCCAGCATTTTCCATATGCACTGTCATATTCCATTATATTTCTAATATTCATATTCATTAGCATTTAGGATGCAGGCCTTGGTACTTTTTTTTTTTTTTGGAAAAGAAATATAAACAAATACTTCTGAACTATTTATCATTTACCATCCAGGCCTGTTTAGCTGTATAAGACACTAAATTAATTTAAATCCCACCTCTTTTACCTTTGATATGCAAATATTTTGCTTTGATGTTATAGCAGTACAAATTGAAGTTTGCAACATGAACTGCTAATGTTAATTTGATTACTTCTGTGTTAGTGTTGAGTGCTTCAAAAATAGCAAGAGATTGTCTAAAAAATGAACTGGGAATGGAAGAACTCTTTCTCTGCAGGCCCTCTGCAATGATGGTAGTATTAATGCATGCACATTAATGCTTGATGATTCTCATAGAGCAATGAATACAAACATAGAGACAAATAATTTAGAGTTTTAAGAAAAACTGACAACTTGATTTTTTATAAAAAAGTTGGGCTCCTCAAAAAGTCCTCACTTTATTTTCGATAACTCAGAATGTTTTAGATCTATTTAAAATATTTATTGCAGATGATTTAGACCATGATTTATTCTTTAGCAACAAAGATGCTTATTTACTATAATTAAATCAAGGTGCCTGAATTGTGAATTCAATACTTTTTTGGATGGAAATGAATCAGGCTTTTTAAAAAACAAACAAACAACAACAACAACAACAAAACCTTTAAAACTATAATTGTTTTTTTCATAAAATTGAGTAGATTTCGAATGACCTGTAGCAAAAATGAGAATATAAATATCTGTTTGCAAATCAAATGAAGTAAAATGCACTTTAAAACCATTGAAAGACAGAATTTCCCACCCCCCTTTTCAGAATAGTGCCTAAAATAGTCTAACCCAGTTGAATATACATTTATGATATTTGAAATATTTCAATGTGAAACTGCAGTAATATCTGCCACCTGTAGTGTGCCTGCAGTGTGCATGTTGCTTGTCTGTTTATTGACGGAAATGTCTGTGTTGTGTCTGCCTATAATTTACATTATGCTTGAAAGTCTCTATGCTGATTAACCTTTTACAGGTGCTGAGCCATTCCAAGGAACTGCAGGTACTAAAAGAATGCTGTATTTGTAAAGGCAAGGCACAGCACACCCTTGCGAGCACACTCCCCTCCTCTGATAATGCTTTGGAGGTGAATAAATGGGTTAGATTATCGTGACTAATTTCAGGATGTAAAAAACAGGGGTAGCTAATGATTGAATGAAGACCTCGCTTATTTTCAATATATTACTGATCATCACACCAAAAACAATATAAAACAATCTAACTAAACAGAGAGGGAGTGAAATTGAGAGATATGAATTAATCATTATCAATTGATCACTATTCCCTCAAGACATGACGAACTAAGTATACAGAATGTATGCACATGCTGTTGATTTTTTAAAATTCTCAAAAAATAATTCTCAATAAGGTTTGTGGTACATTAAAATACAATGCAAAGATCAGCTAGGTTTTAATGTTGACAGATGGGTTGACAGATCATAAACAAAATGAATTACATTAAAGATAAACTACTAAATGATGTTTGACTGATTCTGATGATCATTATAATGGAGTTTTAATTTAATGTTGTCAATTAAATAAGATTAATTGTGTTCCTAGAAAGGAAAAAGAGTATCCAGTAATGACCTCAAAGAAGGCGAAAATTTTTATAAAGAGAAATCTTTTCATCATAACCACTTTAATATAAGAGAATTTCCTTATAGAATGCTATGGTTGTGCCATAAATATCCTCAACTTTCATGTATGAAAAAAGATTCTCACCTTTTCTAGTCAGTGCCTGAAAATCCAATTTTCTTCTTTTGAAATATTCACATTCTTTCATTTTTTTTCTTACAATTGTGCCCTTTTATACACATGATGTATTAAAAGAGTGTAAGTCAAACTACCTTGAGCAAAGCTTCATTGACTAGACAGCAAACAGATTTTAGCAAACCATTTATAAAATCAGTCTTACTAGATTTGGCAAATGTTATTGTGATTATGAAAATCATTAATAGTATTAAAAATGATGTCCCTAATACTAGTCCTTATTACTAGGGCTAAAATGTGAGAAATGTGGCGATACATAACCCCATTCTGTTTAAATGCCCATCTTGTTCAACCTCCCATTTTAGCATGCAAACTCTTTTCCCTTACAGTTCTTGTTATATATAGTGGTCCCATCGTCTTTTACCCATACTGGATATAAAATAATTATCTAAAATTCTTATATATGATGAAGAAAATTAGTGCTGGACATGATAAAGAAAGAAGGTGTCATGTTCCTCATTTTGAAAAAAGAGATTTTATAGGTATAAACTCTTCCTTTCTTTCCTCAACTTACATTACTTCTTTCAATTTAGAAGTCATGGTTTTCAGAAAGCTTTCTGGTTTAAAATTCTTCCTCTTCCAGTGTAATCTGAAAGCACTCATCACCTGTGATCTGTGTTTAAAAATCGTGTCTCTTAAAATATGCCACTAACATATATTAAAAGAAAACTGAGCCCCACTCTTCACTTTGAAGTCTTAATGTCAGTTTCTATTTTGCCATCCTTCATTTTCATTTAAACAGACAACTTGTCTACAGGATTCTGTTAAAGATAATGTGAAAGTGACAAACAGTTTATCTCCTTCCAAAATGTGAAGTTATGAGAAGGGCAAAGAGGATAAAAATCTGTGTCAGGACCATGAGAATTAGGGTGTAATATCCTTGACAATAACATTACTTAAACTTTAGTGCCACTGAACCTAACTTTACCTCATGGGACCAAGGAACTGAATTTAAAACTGTAGGCAATTATTTTAAAGGTTTATTTGTATTTATTTATGCATAGAAGAACTGGGGTGTAGGCCAGAGGTGTATGTGATAGAGGGAGAGAGAGAGAGAGAGAGAGAGAGAAAGTGGGAGAGAGAAAGAAATGGGATTCACCAAGAGACAGAGGGGAGAGCAGAACCAGGAGATTGACTGCAATACACTCCTGAAGGGGTCAGTGGGCAGGACAGAAGAGGTCTGCTGTGCCAAGTGGGTCAGCTCATGGGCTGGAGATGGAACTCATGCTGTAGTAGCTGGGGAGATCTTGATAGTGGTGAGACTTTAATCCCTGTGCCACCAGAGAGGCCCCAGAAGGCAATCTTTATGTCTGAATAGCTATATTTGGCTAATTGAACCTTCAATATTTAGATGTTCATATTGTTATTTAAATTTAAAAGGTAATGATTAAACATATTCTATTTTTCCTTTGAAATGGCCCCCAATGAGTGAAACTGATCATCATCCCTTTGGTGATTCAAGGCCCTTTTGTCTATTCTAGGTGATATCTTGCCTCCCATGTTTTTAACTTCTTCCCTACTTAACTATTGTTAGAATATACCCTGCAAATTCTGGTTATATGCATGTATACATGTGTGTGTGTTTGTGTATTCACACTTCTTTTTATTTTTTGTGGAATTTTTATGACCACATTTGTAAATCATATTTCATGTGATTTTAGCTTTGGAGCTGTTAACACTTCTCTTGTGAAATAAATAGGCCCAAGGCCCATCTGTCTGTCTGTCTGTCTAACATCTATCACCTATTTCTCACCATCTCACAGAAAAAAATTCAATATAATTCTGCCAACTTTTTGTTCATAAAGTATAACTCTTTGTTAATTGTAGGGACATCCTGTTTCCAGCATATGTATTAGACAAGTGAAACAGTTGCTGTGTATGCAAGCATCAGACACAACTGTAGTTCTATTATATACCTACAAGCAAAGCAGTTTAAAGCCTGAGAAGGAAAAAAACATGGAGGAGGATTTTGTTTGTTTGTTTGTTTTGTTTTTTGCAGGTTTGGAGCTATTTTAAAAGTTTTGAAGAACACCTACAAATCAAGGATTTTTGCTAAATAGCAATGATACTTAATGTCTAAGTTTGGAAGATTCAATTCATTATGAACTAATAGAAGACAGGAGTAAAAATTGAACCAAACAGTTACATGAACACCACATTTTCAGATGTGCTTCTGAGTGTGGATGGTTTTGTAGTTTATCAACCCCAAAGGGTTCATTCTAAAAATTTGAAAGAGTGGTAGGTGGTTAGTTATATAAATATAAAGTATGCATGGACAATGAAACAGATGGTGGTGCTTAGTAGGCATTTTAACATATCAGTAGAGTTATTAAAATATGCTGTTGGGAATACCTATTTGAATTGCTTTTTTTTTTTAACATGATTACAAAAACATTTTAAATTACATTTGAGGCACTTGCCCTGTGATTGGTATTGTCTTGTATCAGTTACTTCTTATACAGTGTTATCTCTAAACAGAAAAATAAAATGACACATATGTGCATATCAATGGTCATTTCCTGTTGCTGTTTTAACTAATTTTTCTACAAACTGAGTGGCTTAAGACAATACACATGAATGCTCTTAAGGTCCTGGCAGTTAAAATTTAAAGTAGATTTTCACTGGTAATAGGAAATCAAAATATCACCACAGAGGCTTTCCTTTTGGAGACATTAGGGTAGAACATTTTTTTAAAATTTCCAGCTTCTAAAACGACCTCCAAATTCTTTAGTGAGGTTCCTCCATCTTCAAAGCAACATGTCTCAAAACTTTTAAGCAGTCATCTGTCTCCAATTTTCTCTTTCTGATTCCTTCCTCTTTTAAGGACTCTGATTATAGGCTACATCTGGGGTAACCCAGGATCCTCCTCTCCAACTCTAGTCATCTACCACTTTAATCTTCCCCTTGCCGAATACACTAAACTCTTCTGGAATTAAGACATGGATAAACTGTATGACCATTATTTTACCTATCACAGTAAGTGTATATTTTTTTATTTTTTAATGTGTAAGCATACAGAGTTTTATCAATATCTGTCTTTCTATTTTCTATCTACCTACCCACTTGTCTGTATGCTCCATTTAAAAACACACACACACACATATATATATATATATATATATATATATATATATATATATATATATATATATATATCAGTGTTGTTTTCTAGACTATAGACTTTCCTTTGTTTCCTTTTTAGTACTATTTTTTTTTGTTAAATTATTTATGCTACCTAAAAACTACAGATACTTTTCAGCTGACACACGTAGTCACAGGCAAAGGCTGCTAGATGATGACATGGAAAAGTTGTTTATGTTTCTGATTCCTATTAGTTAAAACCTCTCAGAATTTGAAATCATTTGCTGTGTTCCTCAGGTAAATGAATAACTGACATAGCAATCATGTCAGTAAAAAAGGAATGTGAATTTCAGTGGGCAGCACATTTTTCAGCATGAATAGATTGAGTAGAATGTTTATGAAAAAGAAACAGCTCTAGAACAAAGACAAATAAAGGAAAGAGGAAAACTACTTTCCTGCCTCTCCAAGAGACTGTAAATTTAGCACACCTGCTCAGGGTTTTTGAGATTATCTTGGTACATGCCACCGTTTGTTTAAAAGTGGGGTCCTTAAGAAACTGTTGAAATCAGCTGAGATTTGGTAACATCCTTGTAGGTAATGGAAAGTTCAGTCTTACTTTTAAAGTACCGTTGACTAGATGCAGTTTCACCATCGCTTTGTTAATTTTGGGGAATAACATAGCTTTGTAATAAGATGATTAATGAGAGTAGTGCTTAGAATTTAGAGTTTACTCATTGCCTTTGTACAGGAAAATGACTTTTTCAATGATAATAACCCATGGCTTTAAAATAAATTCACCTTTTAATATATGTCATAATTTGGACTGCAATCTTCAAATGGCCTTTTCTTTTCAGTAATGGAAATGACTTGACAAGTCTTATTTTGTTCATATAATGCAATGAAATGCCACTTCATTCCTGAAATTTTTGAATAATTTTTATGTAGGTGATTTTTCTGAGAAAACTTACTTGTTAATGATAAATATAATCAAATTCAATAAGTGTTATTTTTATAACACTTTAATTTATATCACTATCTTTTTCATTAATAAATGGTTATTTTAAAATTATATAAACAATATTAGTAATACGTTGTAATATGGGAGGAAACAATTATTTTGAGGTAATGGTTTTCATAGGTGTATGTGTCTTAATATAGAAACCCCTGTTCAGGAATGTTACCATACCACACCCACCACCAAAATACTAATAGTATATTATGCTCCCTCCCCCCTTGGTCTGACCCCTCCTCCATACACTTCTGGTCATCTCAGTCAGCTTTCTAGAATTAATTCTTAGTTTGACTTTCTTTGGCTCTTTGTTTGGTTTCTCTGTATTCTACATGCAAGTGACACCATCCAATATTTGTCTTACTCCTTTTAATTTATTCACTTATCACAGTCCCCAATGCTTCCATTAATGTCACAAATGACAAGATTAATTTTTGATGAGTAGTACTCCCTTTTGTATACGGACTGTATCTTCCTAATCCACTCATCTGTATTTGATCACTTAGGTTGTTTCCATAGCTTGGCTATTATAAAGGGTGCTTTAATAAACATAGGAATGCAGGTTTCCCTGTGAATTACTGTTTTTGTATTTTTCAGGTAAGCTGTGTAAGAGTAGGATTGTTGGGTCATATGGCAGGTCTATTTTAATTCTTTTGAAAAAACCTCCATACTATTTGAAAGAAACAATTTTTACTATACAGTTAATCCACGACAATTTTAATTCCTGGTGGAATGAATCTTCTGTTAGAGTTTAAAATGCCCTTATAGAAACCATGTTTCAATTGATTCAGAATTTAAACTGAGTCTACATAACAAGAAAATGTAAGTATGCATGCTAGTAAAATTTAAATATTCTTTTTTTTAAAAAGATTTATTTATTTGTGCATACAGAACTGGGGTACAGGTGAGAGGTGCAGGGTGGTGAGAGGACCAGAGAAAGAGTGGAGAGCTAAACAGGCAGACTGATGAAGTACACTGATGAGGGCAACAGCGGACGAGACAGGAGAGGTCTGCTGTGCCATGTGGGATCACCTTCAGGGCAGAGTTCGAACTCTCACTAAGGTGGCTGCAGCTAACTTGCAATGCTGCATCCTAACCAGTTGTGTCACCAAGGATAGACAAATTTTAAATATTCCATAACAGGTAAATTCCTTAAAACTGAAGGTGAAGTTACTTCAAAACTTCAAGGCTGATCAAGAAAGAAATCTGTATCTATTTAAATTACACAAAATAACTATTGATTTAAACATGTGTATCTCTGAGACACATGCCTACACAAGTTGTTTTACTAAATTAATTCAGATAATGTTGAACTCTCTGAATGTCGCTCTGCATTAACATAGTGTGTTGGAGGTGATAATATATGCTGAATGATATATTTGTAATCAAGACATTTGAAAGGAACACTTAATAAAGGAAAGTCAGTAGGCCAAGGAAATTATTTCTTACTTCTCTTTAATTTTATTGGGGGATGGGAGACAAATATAATCATCAAGTTCCTGAAAAATATTTTTGTTTTATTTTATTTTTTTAAGCTAGTTAACACTGATTCACAGCAGCTACACGTGATCCAGAGGTATTTATCACACCCTACATGTGTGCATTACCAGACTTAACCACACCAGACTTACCACAAAATCACCTGTAATCTACCATAGCCTAGAGTGCCCCCTGCCCAGCCTGCTTTCTCCACCATCCCCCCCACTTTGGTAGTCTCAATTCTCTAGTCAGATTTCTAGGTTTGGTTTGCCTTTAACTGACCTTTTGTTTGGTTCTCTATAGTCCACATATAAATGACACCATCCAGTATTTGTTTTTATCTCTCTAATTTCACAACATAATTCCCAGCAGTTCCAGACATACTATGGCAGATGGCAAGAGGTTATCTTTTTGATATCTGGGTGATATTCCACTGTGTACAGAAAACATATCTTCCAAATCCATTCTTATCTGGGCAGTTGGGCAGTTGCATAGCTGGATTATTGTAAATAATGACTGAAGATGCTCATTTTTCTTTATTTAGTAGGAATTAGATAAATAAAAATAAATGCCAAAATAAAAATTGAGGAATTGATCGGAGTTGGGGGTAAGGAAGATGGAGAAATCAGGAGTACCTAAAATTTCCAATATAAGCAGCTAGGTGTAGAGTGCTGTCATTAAGTGAGCTATGACATATAGTAGGAATTAGGCTAAGCCACACAAGATACAGTAGAAAATGTATATTCAACTGGCAACAAACTGTCATTATAAGCAAAATAATAGAATGGACTCAAATATAATTAATTGGTGTTGATTAAGCCAATGGGTGGTCATTCTCAAAACAGAGAGTCTATTATTTGTATATCTAATCTACAGAGGAGCTTGGGGAGAAGCTGGAATAGCACTAGCATATGTGGCATAGAGGAAAGAGGAAAGCTTTTGCAAATCTATTAATTCTTAGAACTCTTCATTTTTCATTTTCTATCCAGCAGGTTAATGAAGATTTTGTATAGCTTTCATAATTACAGTGAAAAAACAATTTGTAAAAACATACCAGTCACTGAAAATAAAAATCATTTAATACATGATAGATTCTATTTTCCCACTGTAACAAACGTCTAGCTGATAACACAGCACATACTTTGTATCATACCACAAAATTGGTGAATTTGAAGAAGAGAGAAACACATTTTCAGGATATTCTTAAACACAAAATAGAAATTAAGATCAAAATGTATAAGATGAGTACAAACATACTGTAGCTCTATGTAGTTCATTTCCTAAAGAAATTTTTTGAACAATCTATCTCACAATATTTACTAAGGGAGTGCAGGAAAATGGCAAAGCTCTTTTGGAAAGATATGTGTCCAAAAGATATATGTCTTTTCAAATTTAAAATAGCAAGTCACTGTAATGTTTTGCTATCAGCTATACCAATTTATGCAGATGATGCTAATTAAAAGTAAATTTAGAGAGTGATTAGGTTCTCTCACCATTGTTAGGGAGAATTGATTCTTCTATAGATGTAATATGTTAAAGTAAGAACTTAATGATCTATTGATGTATTTTAAAGCACCTAATTTAGATTATAATTCTGTAAAAACATTTGTGTTAATACTGAATATTAAATGACAAACAATTTATATTGAACAATCAATGGCACCATTTGTATAACCCTAGAGCAACACACATGTTGATGTTTCAAATAAATTATTGTGTATGGCTGTATAGTCTCAATTTTAGTCTTATAAAACTTATAATACAATAATTCTGTTACACATGTGCTCATTTATACAGCAGTATACAGCTGTCTGTGGCATAACAACTTTATTAAAGAAAATTATGAGCTATAGAACTTGTTACAAAAATGTCATGGTTCCATCTGGACTAGCTTTGCCATTGAGATGACAGAACTGGGCAAAGATTCTATAGAATTACAAACAGTTGTAGCTTTCTGTTGTCAATTGCAACATGTAGAAAATGATGTTAATATTTGCTTAAGACAATTATTTTTTCCAACTCAGAAAGGATTCTTAAAAGTAATGTTCCAATACAAAGTCCCCCAAATACAGATAGGTACCCATTTCATATCTGAATATGTCAGACTTCACTTACACTGTTCCTAAAATCATCTCTCTTAAGCACAACAAAACATTTGGTTCTTTTATTTCACCAGTATAGTCCATTAAGACACCTGATCTTGAAATATTATTTTCTAGAGATTTAAACTGGCTATTATTATATAAGACTTAAATATGGTATGTACTTTTATGGAGAAAAGAGGAAAAGATTGAAACATGTAAAGAAGAGGAAGAAAAATGACAGGACATGACCATTCACTGCTTTTTCTGAATTCTCCCAATTTTTTGTCCCTTTTGTGTTCTTCTTGCCTCACTTTTTCATTTATTCTCTTGTCTCACTTTTTCATTTAAACATGAGACACAAAAAGTAGGAAAAACATGAAGAAAAATATAGCATGTTTCTTTTCTAAACAAATCTAATAAAACTGAATTTAGAACAATAAAATATCATTTCAAAAGCTAATTCTTATATCTGGAAAGTGTTAATGAACTGGAAGTGCTGTTTTTATTGCCTTCCTTGTTTAATAATTATTCAGGTCTGGTAGCTGTTATGTATTTTGGGATGTGTGTATGTACACATGTGTATACTTTTAAAAGATGGTGAAACTTCACAAAATATATTTAATAGGTGATGAACTTAGGACTGTAAGTGGTGGTAGTATGAACAAATATATTGAAGGTAAAAATGTGTGTCTAATAATTAAACACAATAACATTATTTTCAAGGGTTACAATATGGATATGTTGGCTGTATAGTAAACCACTTAATACAAAAACTTGTGGGTAAAAGAGACCATGTAATATCCACAGTTTGACTCCTACTTGTCATTTAAAAAGTTAAAATACTCAAATCAGGTAAATTTTCTATTCAAACTACAAAATAAAAATATAAATATATATTTGTAGGTACAGTGCAGAAGTTTTCTGGAAAATGCATTTTAAATTTAGGTGAAATAGTAGTTTGTTCCATAATAAATACATAAACATATGTTTATACAACATAAAAAGATTAAGAATACATAGAATACACACACACATATAATCAATGTACAATACGTTCACTGAATCAGACCTCAAATTTTTATAATTATGTGATTTTTACATAATAATTACATAATTGACTAATTCAATGGCCATTTTTGCATTTATATATGTAAAAGAAATGTGGGTTCATGCATATTTTCAATATGTAGGGACCCACAAACATCTATTCAACCAAACACAACTCACACATACATTTAGCAGCATGGATTTACATTTTAAAAGGAAGTTAACAAGCTCACCTACTAACAGTCATTAAATAATGAGGTAAAGAAAGACCATGCCAAAATTTTGTACTGATTACAGAGAAGCTGTTAGGATCTGTACCTTTTTTGTTGTTATTTCATTGTAAAAAATAGTTACATAAACGAAAGTGGCTAGGAATACAGTAATGTGTTCCTATTTGATACTGGGAACAATTTTTTTTAAATTAATTTATTTATACATACAGAGCTGGGGTACAGACCAGAGGTGCAGAGGTGGTGAGAGGATTCACCAGAGACAGATTGGGGAGCAGACCAGGCCCATTGACGAAGTCCCCTGTTGAGGGGAGCAGCAGGTGGGTTTGGAGAGGTCTGTGGTGCCATATGGGTCACTCCAGAGCAGGAATTGAACTCATGCTGAAGTGGCTTTAGCTTCTTAGTGCTGTGCTTTAACCCTCTGCACCATCAGGGAAGGCCCAGGGACAAATACTTTAGCCCTACTTCTAAGATCAACAAAGAGATTATTTTCTTAACATGTATAATACTGACACCCACTTAACCAATTGTATCCAACAACAAAACTACTAAGACATCATTGGACCCTACCACTTAAAGTAATTATAAACTATGGTAAGAAATGATCAAATATGCTGAGCCATTGGGACAGATCATAACTTCTGTTAATGTGTCCAACAATTTTTTTTTTAAAGATTTATTTATTTATTTGTGCATATAGAACTGGGGTACAGGTCAGAGGCTCAGGGGCGGTGAGAGGCTTCACCAGAGACAGAGCGGGGAGCAGAACAGGCAGATTGACGAAGTACACTGCTGAGGGGAGCAGCGGGCGGGTCAGGAGAGGTCTGGCTCGCCATGTGGTCTCCTCCGGGGCAGGCGGCAGGCAGGGATCGAACTCATGCGGAAGTGGCTTCAGATTCTCAGTGCTGTGCTTTAACCCGCTGCGCCACCAGGGAGGGCCATGTCCAACAATTTTTTTAAACAATGAAAGCAAACAACCACTCCCTCATCTTACAAATTATGTTCATCTGATTTTTTTTTCACCTAACAGTCATCAACATACTTAAAAAATCACAAATTTGAAACAGATAGACAGAAAAATAGTGATTTTATTAAATATATGCAGACAAAGAAAACTGGCATTATTTCTGTCAAAATTTAATCCTGGGGGTTATACAATGATTCTCAAGGGGACAAAAAGAGAAGAAACTGGGCTCCATGCATATTGAACTCCACAGTATATGTTCACAATATTTCAAATCAGATACATCATTCCTATTGAAGAAATGTGCAGGATTTAATAATACTAATAGCCAAACAGTTTCACTACATTCTTGAAAATGTTCTAATATTTAATGTAGCCCTGTTTAAAAAAGCAAATTGTCATAAATATACTTTCTCGAGTTACTAGCTCTACTTAGATGGGACTTGAGTGTAGAGGGCAAGATTTTTGCAATGATTCTAACAAAATTAGTTCTGTGCATGACTCGAATAAAAATAGAGCTCAAATTGAAGAAAACCAGAAAGTGCACTATTTAAGCCAATAACAAAATTTCACTAAAGTAGAATATTTCTTTAAATAAAACTATGCTGTAATTAATTAATGCATTTTTTGTAATTTTAGCATGAAATAATTATTCCTTGAGATATTCTCGGCTCAATTTAATAGAAAAATCAAGGGGGAGAATGATACTTGTGTCTGTTATATTGATTCTGTCTATAGATATAGCCCCAAATATTTTGACATGTGCATTCCTGTAATATCTGAAGCTCTGTTACATTTATAATTGTGATTCTCCTGCTGAGAGCAGGGCTTGTGCTGATACCAGCCTCTTTCTCTTTGCGGTCAGAGGAAAAGTAATTTATACATTTTAATTAGTTTAAAATAAGAGAGTTGGCTCTCTTATACAGTAACATTCCTTTTAAAATAAATATATCCCTTTAAAATAATAACTATTTCCAGTCCCTCCCTGGTGGCAAAAAGGGTTAAAGCGCAACACTAAGAAGCTAAAGCCACTTCAGCATGAGTTCCATCGCCGCCCCAGAAATGACCCACATGGCGCGGCAGACCTCTCCTGATCTGCCTGCTGCTCCCCTCAGCAGTGTACTTCGACTATCTGCCTGTTCTGTTTCCCATTCTGTCTCTGGTGAATCCTCTCACCGCTCCTGCACCTCTAGCTGGTACCCCAGTTCTACATGCATAAATTAAAAAAATAGAGAAAAACCAGGTTCAAATTAGGTTTTGAATGTGAAAATAGTAACTTGGGGACATAACAATTTATAGGGCCCTTCCCCTAGTAACATATTCGATTAGGTTATTTCCATAGTATATCGGAGACATGTAAGATATTCTGTACTGTGTTTACAATGCTGGTTGTGCATAGGATGACAGACTGTCTTAGAAAGAGAAGCAGAACAGGGCAGGCAGACTGTATATATGTTTTTATCAAATAGAACATACAAGAAGAAAGTGGTGTCTGCACTTTCCAGTATGGTGACCACCACCCACA
>NW_004567113.1:42514904-42535628 GCF_000260355.1 Condylura cristata | reverse complement strand
GGAGGTCAGTGCAGAGAAGTCACAGCATGGTACAAGTCATAGGCAAACAGAAGGCTGCTGCCATGCAAAGGGAGAGTGATTGAAAAGAAGCACCTGCATAGGCACAGGTGGGCAGAGGAGAGGTTGCCAACAGCAATGAATCTTAACTGAGAATTCTGGTAGCTATGGTCAAAGGGAAACATCTATTTATACAATAATATTACTTTGATTTTCTTTTATTTCAGATGAGATTCAAATAGACAAAAAAAAAGATTCAGTACACGCTTAGTCTGAATCTTGCTCATTCTTCAGAAAGAAATCTTATAGTACTGTTAGAATTAGACATAGCTATTTTTTTAAAGTCTAATATAGTTCATAGTTGCTTTTTCTTTTTTAAAGAAAATAAATATAATCAATCACTCTACTAAGTATCTAGGGAAAAGCCACCAAGAAATGAGCTTATAGGATCGTGAGGTAGAGCTTAGAGATGGAACACTGGTCTGATGCAGTGACGGCAGCAAGGGAAGAGAGTCTCATTGCTTGGACCAAATCTCTCTCTTATAGGATAAGCTGAGTAATTTTGAAACTACTAAATCCCTCGGTGTCTCTATTTTCCATATGTAAATGTAGATTAATAATTGTTATCACTCTCATGGGCCTTTGTGGAGAACAAATTAGCTGGTGCTTATACAGCAATTGCTTGACACTTCGTGCCCATCCAATGTAGGTGGCATTTACTATTAGTAGAGAGCACTGGCTAGCTGGCTGGCTGCCTGTGATTTTGGAGACTTGTCCTAATGTCTGTCTCCATTTTTTCTCTAGTAAATTTTGTGTAGAAGCAAGCATGTCAATAGTCTGCATTGCAAAGATTATCACAGTACAAAAGAATACATTAAAAAATTTTAATATAATAATGCAACCTTAAAGTTGTTTTAATTTTCCTACTTTTCTAAAGATGCATCACTGTATTTTCTTGAATTCTGATGACATTTCTAGAGGGTATAGTTTAACGTGTTTTTTAAAAAAAAATACTTGGGCTCTTTTGGGGAAAAATTATATAAAGAATTTTTCAACTTCATTAAAAAAAACAGAATGGGAATATATTCTAATGGGATTGACTTAGAGAAACCTGAGTAAATCTAGTAATTGCATGCCATTTGTGGTAAGGAAATTAAATAGTGCACTTAAAGTGATTCAATAATTAAATATGTATTTATTAAATCATTTGTAATAGCTTTAGTATATGACCTTAGGACTCAAAGGCAACCACACTGTGGAATACCCTCGAAACTTCATTGCAAAGTGATTTACAGAATCAGCTTTCTTTTCTTTTACTGCTGAACTTGATTTACCTTGAAGCTTCACTGTAAAAGAAACTTTCCTGTTGCTTATAACTTTTCCACAATGATAAATAACTGCAGAGTGACATGTGAAGGGAGTTGTATGTGTGTGGGGGGAGGTGAGGTCACAAAAATTTGACAATGAACAGAAACAGTAAGAAATTACCCATGAGTGATAGCACATGATGATACATTTAAGGCAAAAGGCAGACACTTCATAGCATCTAGAGAGAAAAAAAAAATATATATATATCAAATGACATACTAAAAAAATAAAATGTTCAAAGAGGTGCTAACATTTTCTTTATACCATTGGATATTCTTGGCCTTTGAGACATATTTTTAGCTGCCCCACTTTTTTTCTTGGAGTATAACATAGGGAAAAATGAGATTTAGTTATTTGGGAAAATTCAGTGCTCAAGTCATTATCTTAGGAAATAACATTATGGTTTATAAAGCATAAACTGATTTTCACTTGGTTAATTTGACAATTTACTTTTAAAATTTACATTCTCACAAGTTATGTCCAAATATTTGTTACAAACACTCACAAGTTAACTCTTCGGATACATTTTCTAACTTCTAAAATTTATTTTTCCAGTCAACATGGTGAAAAGAGAAGTGATGCAAATATTATAAAGGAATGTTAGTGCTTTCTCCTGACTTTCCCATTAACTGGAACCATTTTCTGTAAAGTATCTTTGACGCTCCATTTTATCCTATTTTCTAGAATCAAATAAACATTTTATTAGTCTAACTCACACACTCACACATGCACACACACTCACACCTGCACACACACACTCACACATAGAGCCATATTACTTTTTCCAACCTTCTCTTTATTTTCTACAGTTCAGTAAAGTTTGCATTAAAGGAAATCCTTTCAAAAAGTAATTTTAAGAAAAAGTTTCCCTTAAGCTAACATAGTTCTTATTTCTTCCATTTCCAACTTCAGCTCTTAACTTCTTTCCACCACATTCTCAAATTTGCAGTTATGTAATTTTAGATAAGTCCCCGGGCCATTACCTACTCAGCTTCACTTTACATTCCATCAAATAATACACCAAATCATTTCACACCAATGACACAGTTCTGTCTGGGTGCTTTAATAATCAAAATAAAGAGATTCTGGAAACTCATTGAGAGATAAATGGGAAATACTGAAAATGAATCTGATTTTCTGTAATATTGGTTCTGTGTAATTAAGTAACACTAACAGAAACATTCTATAATGTGTGATATTTTCCAGATTTAAAATGGATGATCACTTTTACTTGAGTAGTAAATTATACAACATCCCACTTAAGCAAGATAATGTTTTTTTAGGCCTTCTGTTGCAAATGAATCTGACTTTTGTGTTGGAAATTCTCACGGATGAGATGAGTGGAAATAATGAAGTAGCTATTTGCAATGCCAGTAAAGGCATAGTCTTATTTTTGTTGAAAGACAATAGTTGATTGATTTGAAGATCAGAAATACACACACACACACACACACACACACACACGTTACATATTTTTCTTTGTTTTAGGAAACCACAAAATCAACATAAGACTTGCTAGTTGGCATAGCTGAAGCCAGCATCTATAGAGCAGTAAGTTATGACAAGTTTGGGCAAAATTCAAATGACTAAATTGGACATTATTCTGTGATTCAGAGATCTGTTATTAATTTTGAAGTGACTATATTGTCAGGCTGTATTTTCCTACGTCTACATATATTCACCTTTTCTATTCCTATGTTCTGTATCAAATGTACATTGATATTTTCAGAGCATTTGTTCTGGATCAACTTTCACAATAACTAATCAAAAATTTTTCTCTATGCTAAAACAAACTCCCTCTTCAGTGTTGTCTGAAGCATATTGTTGCAGAACAGAATAGTTGACATTCATTGACTGCTAAAGTAAAGTTGAATTTTCTAGTAAAATTCCACAAAGCAGTTCGTACATGGTAAAACTGTTTTATTGACATAGAGTCAAAGGTGAAAATTTGAGGGAGATTTCATATAACTAGTTCTACCACTTTGAATTGTATGCTAGAAAAGAGGGAGGAAAATGGGCTCCCTACTGAAAATCAGACTCTTACATATCTCATGCCTCCAAATTTCAAAAATGTCTTGTGATATAAAACTCAAACATGGAATATTGTTCTTATAGTATTGAGGAAAAATGTATTGAGAGCAAAAGCAATCTGCATTCAGCTATAAAGCTGTGAATGTTTTGAGATTTATGCCTGGGTGAGCATACTATAAGCAATTTTCCTGACTTTCAAACCAACCTTTCTACTCTGGGTCTTTGTTAGGATATGGACACTTAAGGGAAATCAAAGATACTTATGCAAACTTTCTTTTGTTTTGAATTAATGGAATTTTTAATTCACTCAGTAGTCTGGTGCTTTCTGTAACTATTATTTTTCTATTTTACTTTTCAAATTTAAAATAAGAAAACTAAAGCAATATTTCACCGAAAAGATTTTAATAGGCCAAAATAAACTGGAAAATGTACCTTTATGTGAGATGCACTATTAAGAATCAACCTAGCTTGATTTGATCACTCTTCTATGTGACACCTTGAGTTAGAAGTCAAATAGAAATGCTGTATCTCAGAATTTGTGCTTCTATATGGAACAGATACTTGTAATTCACCTAATGTAGAAGCAATATATTTTTCATATTTTTCTGGAAGAAAACTAGACCATGTAGCAGCTTGATTAATTTTTCAACTCATCACATGCTTTAAAAGGAGATAAAAGTTTCAAAACAAGACAACTCAAAGAATGCTTAATCAGACTTGCACAATAGGCAACAATAATAAAAAACTGTATTTAAATAAATTAAATAAAATTAGGATGATAATGACAATCACAGAGCAACTTGGAAATAAATATATTACATTGGCATGATAGAAAATAAATGTCAAGCTACTTCTCTTCCTCTAATAAATATGTAGATATGTATTTATCCTCCTTATATCTAAGTAGCTGACCTCTTTCTTCTCCTGAAACTATGTCCATTATCTTTTTGTGGGTTCTGATATATATCTTTTCTTCCAATTAACCATAGTGGTCAAAAACATGTTTCAGTAAATAGTAGGCAATAGGTTCCACTAATAAGGTAACCAAAGGGAAAGTATTGATAGATTATTCATCAAAGAAGTCAAATGGAAGATAAAATGCAGTAAGGCATTTTATAAGTGTGTACTAAAAAAAATTTGTAGTGTTCTAATATCAAAATGCTTTTCATTCATTTGATACATACACTATTCTTGGAGCCATGTTTGTAAAATTTAAAAAGGACATTTTATTTCCTATAGCTGGCTTCCTGCCAACCACATAAGTGTCTGGTGAAATATCCTGAATTATTGGCTAATAACTAATACATTTAATAGAGTCCTGAGCTTTCAGGCTACTTCTTTTGTTCTTTCTCTTTTTCTTTCTTTTCTTTCTCCCTTGTGCTCAATTATGACACTTTCGGTTATTTGGATATATTATAAATCAGCAACTCTACAACAGACTGAAGTAAGAATCATAAAGTGATAACCATGAGAAGACTAGGAGAATAACTGAATCAATTTTTTTATTCAAAACTCAAGTTTGAAATTTTATTAAAAATCAGGTGCAAGGGTTTAGTCAACTTTAAACCTCGTAGTCCTTAGCTACCAAATAATGGCCACATTTCAAAATGATAAATGAAACTTATTTACTACATTTAATCTTTGAGCTAGTCAAACAAATTTACAGATCACAGCTGGAAAAAAGGAACATTTTTTCTAAGTTAATACACTACAGACTGTCTTCGGATTGTGTCATCCTGTTGGTATTTTCAATAGCCTTAACCTTGACTGGAACAATAATTATACTGTATTGTAAATTGGCATGGGAATGTAAAGCAGCTTCACACTGGTGCACAACACAAATTATGTATACATGAGGATGGGAATTATTCATCTTCAGTTGTCACTGATATAACTTAGACAAACTAGTTGTTACTCCATTAATGGTATATTACTCCATAATTGCAAAAAAAAAAAAAGAAAGACTTGTAGACATTTCATTGCCATTCTGAATGTTTTTAAATAAGTATATTAAAAAAAAAAAACATGATATAGGAGGGACACTATTTTCAACTTAGAAAATATGTGCTCACTAAACAGAAAGTGACACTATACAGTTAAATAAATGACTCTTACAAATTCCTACATTTCAATGTTGTTGTTTAAAGGGAATGTGAGAGATTGGGAGTTAAATGTCTTAATGACAAGAAAAATAATTACTCTAGAACCATTTATTTCTCATCATTATATTCCCCCAAACTGCCTCACTCCATTTTCATCTTCTTCATCTTCCTTTTCTTATTGGATGAGGGTCTGTTTTGGACTGCACTAGGCTTCCTTTAGCTCTCTTACATTCTTTCCATATTGTTTCTTCTTTTCTTTGTTGTCACACACTGTGTTATTCCACATTGCCTTATCATCACAGTGAATAGACCAGAATGTTCTCATTTACTTTGAGGTGATACTCAGAACTAACAGGAAAATGGCCAGAGGAGGCCTCTTGTGTACATTAGGGTCCTTGAACCTTTTCACTTCCCCTTTAGGAAGGTTATATGCTCTCACTTTTCATTCACTACAGGCATTGTCCTCCTGTGTCATGTCTTTAAATTTTCCTTTCTCTTCAGCAGATATGCTCTTCCACTTCTCTGAGCACTTCTTAGAAAACTTTGAGGAGCTTAATAAGACATTTCTTGTACTCCTCCAGGCAAATTCACAGATTTGCATATGATGACATTTTGTCTTGTGTTTCCAAGGATCTGCTTTGTCTGTGCTTATGTATTGTCTTCAGTGAGGCCATAGATACTCACTGCTCTTACTTACAGCTCTTACTTGCCCGTAGCCTGTCTTTTGGAACTCGGTGTACTACAAAAGCTATCTATATACCACACTCTTTTTTTTTTTTTTTTAAGATTTATCTATTTATGCATACAGAACTGGGGTACAGGCCAGAGTTAGGGGCAATGAGATGACTCACCAGAGATAGAGTGGGGGCAGATCGACAAAGTACACTGCTGAGGGGAGCAGTGGGGAGACAAGAGAGGTCTGCCGTGCCATGTGGATCACCTTGCAGGCTGGGGATAGAATTTGCACTGAAGTGGCTGCGGCAAGCTTGCAGTGTTGGGTCTTAATACATTGCACCATCAGGGAGGGCCTATAAAGTATTCTTAAGGATTAATTTAACAGTATCAGTGTCATTCAATTTAATACAAAGGAGGTGTTGCTTTTATTATAATGCCCTTATATTTTAGTTAACTATCTTAATTATATAAACATTTACTAAAAATGACCTGTAATTTATTCAGGTATCAAATGAATTAGCAAAATCTCCCATCATCATTAAACCACCTTATCAGAAATAATAGTTGTAATTTAAACCTTGAGGTTTTCATTGAAGTAGTGATAAGTACATTAAAAGATGGAGATTCTACCTTCTTGTCAGAAACAGTTTTTCTTTGATATATATAAATATATATATATATATATATATATATATATATATACACACATCAAAGTGTGTATATGTGCGCGCACACACACACACACGTATATAATCAATATCTATCCGTCTACCTATCCATCCATCCATTCAACCAACCATCACAATGTAGACCTGCCATGCCCTTTTTCTGGGAAAGGATCCCAAAATAAGAATAATTATGAATTATTTCACCCCAAAATTTTACAAGTTTATTAGTTTATTAACCATTATCAAGGATATATAATCAGAGAGGCCCTATCCTAGAGGAAAATATTGATCAATTCTGAAATTTTATAATTTAAAGGAGGGTGCATGTCATTTTTAAATATGCACCTGTCACACAGAATGCATTTCTGTTACATTGGCATTATTTATAATCTCTTATAAGTAACTTTTGTCTGGGTATTTCTGGTTTAGGCTACAATTCACAATTGTTATCTCAAAAACTAAAGCTAATATTTGTAAAGGAATTATAAAGCAAAGTAGACCTTACTAAAACTATATTTCATTATGACTTGGGGGATGGTGAGGTTGTTTCTAGTGATAAAAAATATAAAAATATTGTAAGCATACTTAAAATATGGGTTTGCATAAAAATATGTTCTGCTGTATAAAAGAGGGAGTGACCTATTGAATTTTATTTCAAAAAGATAATGAAAGGGGAAAAGCAGAGAAAAACACATTATTAGAAAAATTTGGGGGATACTGTCATTACAGAGTAAAATGTAGAGATATATTTTAATATGAGAATCATACGAGGATACTGTCATTACAGAGTAAAATGTAGATATATATATATATATATTTTTTTTTTAAAGATTTATTTATTTATTTGTGCATACAGAACTGGGGTACAGGCCAGAGACTCAGGGGCGGTGAGAGGCTTCACCAGAGACAGAGTGGGGAGCAGAACAGGCAGATCTACGAAGTACACTGCTGAGGGAAGCAGCGGGCAGGCCAGGAGAGGTCTGGCTCGCCATGTGGTCTCCTCCGGGGCAGGCGGCAGGCGGGAATCGAACTCATGCGGAAGTGGCTTCAGATTCTCAGTGCTGTGCTTTAACCCGCTGCGCCACCAGGGAGGGCCAGAGATATATTTTAATATGAGAATTATAAGAGATCTTTCATACTAATATATCCTTGACCTTTACTCATATAGTCACCTGAAATCACTGATTTTCATAGGGATGTTCAAATTAAGCTTATAGTAATGAATTCTGATTCTGTGTTTCCATAGTTAGTATGTTAAAAAATGCATTGTGAGATATTAGATAGAAAAATTGAAATGAAAAAAGAATATTCAAAAAGATGAAAAAAAGAGAAGTGAAGAATAAAGGAAGGGGAGGCTCAGGGAAGAGAGGATTGAAAGAATGGCAGCAAAGAATACAGTGGCCCATCAACACATGTCTTTTCAATTCTACATTGACTTTATCTTCAGAAAATAGTTATGGCCAGAATATTAAATGAAAGTCCGTTTTTGTCACTTCCCAGTCCTGTACAGAAAGTTGTAAAACTTGAGCTGTGAAACAGATTCCTTAAATAGGTAGTAATAGACTTTGTAAAAGTGATATCATAAGAAAATTATGTTAGTCAGAACTGGAATATAATTTAGTTTTCAGGTAAATGTCACTGAAATAAGGCCTGTAGTTCATCACCCACTTTCCTTCCTGTCACCCCATTTTATTTCCTGTGCAGACTTTATTACTGCTAAGAAATGCCCGTTTCTTACGCATGTCCCATTATTAGAATGTAAGCTAATGAGGAGAGAAATTGTATTTTGTAACCAGTTGAAAACACTACTTATTGAATGAATGAATACAAGATGCAAATATGTATGTTCATAGTGGACAAAGTTCCTTTTAAGTAAAGATGTAGCTTTCTGTGTTATCTATTATAGTACATTTGTATGTTGTATGTTTCTGAGGAGGGTCTTTCCTTATGATGTGCAGCACAGTAAGAAATTTCTCATCTATTCTTTTTCATAAATTAATATTTATTTTCATCTCATGCCCTGTCTTCTTTTGTCAAAGAATCAAACTACATAAACTCAGTAAACTACCAGAAATTTTATTGTACTATAAATGCCATCTGATTATTATGGATTCTCATCTGTATTTTAGTATGAGATATGCCAAACACATTGTATAATCCATTCTTACAGCGGTGTCCTGTGATGATTTTCAGGTTGCTTTTAAATTTTATTCATATAGCAAATGATATGCCTATCAACTGGAAATATGTAATACAAACCATGCAATATGTTGTCCTTACAAGCAAAGAAATGTCATGAAAATATGTCTGTGATAACATGCATTTCTAATATTACATGGAAAATCCTTGGTCTCCATTAGTGTCAGTACAATTCTGCAGTTTCCATGTATTTTTCTAAAATCTTACACTGCCAAATTCTAATTGTTAATTCCTATGTGAGTCTTGTCTATGCCTGTATTATGTCACTCAGCACATTCTTTTTTAACAGAGAAAAACAATTAATATACAGTTCCTTAATAAAATTAGTCTCTCCACTCAAGACTATAAATCCTTAAAGACAGTGACAGTATATTTTTATTCCTTATCCTTTCAAAATATATAGCATGATAACTTATCCATAGGAAGATCTTTAGAAATAGTTAAATTATAGCTCACAGGTGTAAGAACATGGTTAATACATAAAATGTCAAAGAAATGCAACTTAAATTTCTTTGAGTTACATATCTATTAATTGTGCTTATATGTACATTCATTAAATTTCGGATTGATTTTATAATGTGGTTACCAAGATACAAAGCTCTGGCTATAAAAAGGATGGGTCTGAAGTGAGTGTAATATAATCCATTATGTTTTATGCAGTTAAACTATTCAAAGCATCATTTTACCTGCCAAATTTGACCAATTATTACAAAAATGTAATGAAGTGGTTTCTAAATGTCCAAGGATGGTAAAATAACACCTATTAAACACAACATTCAGATTCTTTTTACAGTTTCAAGTTAATGTACAAAACATGTTTAAATTCCCAAATGACCCAGTGAAAATATATATATATATATTTGTATGTATAATTGGTAATGCAATATCTACACATTTGCAAATATTAGATTACAGGGATGATTGGGGTGTTTAAAACCAGTTTACAGAGAAAGAACTTTGAGTAAGAAACAGGTTTTGAGACATTCTTTTGGATGTTTTTGAGTCATGCTTTGTGAAAATTGACTTGGTATTTTTACAAGATAATGATTTACTAGAGCTTGCAAAGCATATAACTAAAAGACAGATTTTGCTGACACAACACTGCTACAGATTTTATGAGGCAGGTGAGGAGAAAGGGCTATCATTTGAAGCTATGGTTCAGCTATATGATGCACATTGAAGAATTCTAAAGGGTACCATTTACATAGGTCACAACAGGAATGGTGTTTTTGGGATCTGTGCAGCGCAGTGGTTTTGTTTGGAAGTGGGTAACTATCATGGCCAGCATAATTATAAGATGGAAATGGTTTAAAATATTCTTGTAATCTTTTCAAATAAAAATAAGTTAATGGGACCCTCCCTGGTGGTTAGGACCACAGCACTGCAGGTAAGCCGCTGCACCTTCAGTGCCAGTTTGATCCCAGGCACTGGTGGTGATCCACGTGGCTGGCAGTCCTCTCCTGACCCACCCGCTGCTGCCCTCAGCAGTGTAGTTTGTTGATCTGCCTCTTGTGCTCCCCACTCTGTCTCTGGTGAAGCCTCTCACTGCTCTTGCATCTCTGGCTTATATACCAATTCTATATGACTAAATAAATAAATATTAAAAAAAAGTAAGTTGAAAAAATCAGAGTCAATATATAAGACAACTTAATTTAAAAGAATTTTCACATGCAACATTCAACAGTTCAAATAGTTCAAAAGGTACAAATAGTTGAGCATTAAGGTTGTTTTGTGGTGTGTGAATACATTGACATGTTTATGTATGTGTAGGTGTGTGTGTACTGTATTTCTTTTGTTTACAATGTAATGTTTTTCTATCCCTCATAGTGTTTATAGATTTAATTAGTTATTGTGAGTTAACTTAATAAAAGTGGATAGAAATTTGGTATGAGAGAGCAATACTTTAAGAGCTATTCAAAAAAGTATTATTTGTACATTTACTCCTAGGCATAGTCTAAATCCTGTTATCTTCCAAAATAGTTTTATTTCTATCTTTGGAATTATATTTAGCATGACAGAAAATTTATGGAACTAATGAAAAAACTGAATTGACTGATAGCCATTATTTTAAAATTGCAAAATTCACATATAATAAGTCCTATAAAAATAAATAAGCAGGAAGAATAACCATTATCTGTGCTCAGTTTTATACATACACTCCTAATATAATGGTAACCTGTGGACACTTAAACCGCTTATTGACTGAATGAAGATTTACTCAACAAATGAAATTAAGTAAAATACATCTGGTTTTCAAAAGCTTATGATATAATATTAATTTAATAGGTGTATTTGTAGATAGGTGAGATGGATGAATGGATGGATGGATGGATGGATGGATGGATGTGTTGATGGGTGGACAGATGTTAGTAGAGATAGATGATAGACTCAAGAAGACATAAGGTATGTCTATGTAATAGTCTCAACTCACACACATAATACAAGATTACATGCATGTATTTATAGACACCATCATCACAAAAAATAAATAAATAAATAAATAAATAAATAAATAAATAAATAAATAAATAAATAAATAAATAAATGAATAAATAAAAGCACAGCAATGGTAACATACCAGAAGCAGTTTGATAGAATGAAAACAATATAGAGGAGAAAATTAAAATAATACTATTATCATTACATGATAATGATCCTTTTCCTGAAATGTGAGTGTTTTTTTTTCAATCCTGGAATAAATATAGATGCAATGTTAACCCATCTATGAAAAGCTTATAATGACACCAGTACAAAACTATAACTACTATTTTAAGGACTTTCAGTTTTTTGTTTTTTTGTTTTTTAAGATTTATTTATGCATACAGAACTGGGGTACAGGCCAGAGGTGCGAGGGATAGGGTGTGAGAGGATTCACCAGAGACAAAGTGGAATGTAGAACAGACAGATCTACTAAAATGCACTGCTGAGGGGAGCAGCAGGTGGAACAGGAAAGATCTGCTGTGCCGGGTGGGTCAGCTACCTGGCTGGGAATGGAACTCGTGCTGCAGTGGCTGTGATAGCTTCATAGTGCTGTGCTTATTAGCCTGTTGTGCCACCAGGGAGGGTCTGACTTTCAGTTCTTACCTAAAGTAAATTCTATGATATGTATACCCAATACTATCACAACAATAAAACTTTCCAATTAACTGCAACTTTGAGCCAATTTCAACCTTGTTTTAATTAGACATTACACAGTTTTAATAATTCCAAGATTTGTTAACATCAAAGTATGAAACTTTATTTTTTAAACATTTGGCATTTATGAATGTTTGGAAATCTTAATTAACTTGGTGAAAAGACTAGGATAGAAGATTATCAGCATGTGTTGATTGACAGGATAATGAAAATTTTCTGATATATTTAGCCTGACTTGGATTTCTTCCTTATATCATCAGTTATCTTGATTTTATTTTTAGTTCAGCTGAATCAATAAAAAGAAAGTGCGTACCAGTCCAATTTGTGAAAAAGGATTTTACTAGAAAACAAAAGTTACTGAACCAAGACCAAATTATAAGTATAGGTGAACTAAATTTGTCCAAGAGAACATTCTTGATTCTGTTGAATATTTTCTTCCATCACCACCAGTATGTTGCTCAGTAGCCCTCAGGTACTACTTAACTTTTATGTACCATTCTCCACATCATGACACCACCCTAACATCTTTTAATTCAGGGCCATGTATAATATTTTATCCTCTCTTTCTTTGATTTAGTCATTTACAATCTCACAAATATAAGAAATATTTAAGTCCAGTATTTTGATCCTATAATATTTGAACTAGAGATTTTGCAAATCAGGTATATTTAGAAAAATTGAATTTTTGAGTCAATTTCTGTAACTCATCAAGGACTTTACTTGAGGACCATAAAAGTAGTGATAACTAGAATCTATATAGAATACCCGGCATAGAGAGAAGCAATTATTTCTTTATCCATTAATTTTGTCTTAATATCCTTAATCAAGTTAATTAAAAAATAGGATATACATTTGAAACTAAAATATTTGCTTAAAAAAAAAGCAGACAATAGTCTAAAAGTTACAGGGAACTAACTAAGGATCTCTAATCTTGATTTTCCCCCATGTAACTAATAAAGGTGAAATTTTTACATAAAGTGAAACTGGATATATGGGTATAGTATACAGTTATGACAAAACTAAAAAAGAAATGAGCATATTTATGTTTGTTGAGAATATAGAAATCTGCACAACATTAAATGAAATAGTTCAAAATATGAATCACAAATATAAATATGTATGACTATTGACCTAATATTCCAGTTTGAATTTACCCTAAGAAGGAAATAAATGCTTAAAATGAATATACATTAGTGTTCATTATAGTATTGAGGGCTACTGGAAAAATATAAAGACAAATGCCTTTATGATGACTTTTAAAAATAAATTATGTGCACATATTATGTGAAATACGTAAAATTTGCTGGAGTTAGTTGTTTTAATTAGAGAAGCAGGTTTTTAAAGAATTTTAAAAGCATGATCCTGTTCCACTTATTATTCAGTAAAAAATATGTGCTGAGTTATGTTTTGTATAAAGCCAGAGGATAAAATAAGGAACTCAGAGAGACAAGACTTCTGCCTTCATTGAGCTCATGATTAACAGAAGGGGTCATCTACTGCACACACATGAACATATTAATATAAAATAAGGAGTGACAGGAGAAATTTTGCAAGGACATTTACCTAAATCATTTTAATGGCAACCTTCTGTGGAGAGTGGAATTTCCTGTAATTTTCACTTTTAAAAATACTTTCAGTGGTATGTGATGTTTTCACATGTCATATTTATAACCAGAAATAAAATCTGTCATCTTAAAAACAATTTGGCAAACAAAATAGAGTAACCTGTTATTAAAATTAGAGATAACTGCAGTTTGGTGTTAATTAAAAGAGGAAGAAAGGTTAATGTATGTACATGTAAAAACTACATAAATAGATTACAGAGCTCATACACACAAACAAAAAGTGCAGCTCAATTTCTAATCTATATTTCCATTTCATCATTGTAAAAACTGACTGAAAATCAGCATAAACAGTGACATTCTTCAAAAGATACAAACACATTAAAATGAATGGAATATGTTATTCAGAAATCTATCATTCTACGATTACAAGTTATATACAAATAAGAAATGTGTCTCCTATTATTTGGACTTTATTTCAAGGTGTGTAACTTGAACTTTTTGTGACTCTTTGGATATGTATGTGTATATTTGTGTATCTCTGCTTTAAGTAGGTTAGAGCCACTGGATACTGAAGTAGCTTCTAAAGTGTTATGAGCAAATCAAGCTCCATTTCATTGTTTAACAGTAAAACAGGGAGTCACGTAAGTTGTTAAGACCTCTTAAACTCTCTTCAGCATCCAGAGATATTTTTCAGAACAAAGAAAACAATTAAAGGGTAGGAAAATGCTTCAAATAGATTTACAGAGGAGGTGTGGAATCAGAAGCTAAATTCTTTGTTGCTATAAAGTGGCACCAACTATAATACCCCAATAGATTTGGTTTAGTAAATTAGCTGTAGGATTCTGTCTAATTTTCTACAAATACAATCTAAGCCTCATTATGATTGTTCACCATTTGTTGGAGTAATGCAGGGCTGTGTATATTCCCACTGTGAAATCTGTTTCACTAAGATTCACGTTGATTTCTACCCACTGATTGTGTGCAAAGATTTTCATACAAATAGACTGATATTTTTATTCTTCTCTTTATTTTTTTTATTTCGCTTTTTTATTGGTAAAAATCTGGGAAGGTATTTTTGTTCTTCACAAAAGTATTTTTTGATGTTACATTTCAAAATAATAATAATGAAAACAAACATTAGGAAAGTATTCTGAGTATTGAAGAAACAACAAATATTTTCTTAACCAGGCTGCCTGATAAAACTATGTATAGCATAAAATGTTTTCATGTAAATTTGGCAATTTTGTTTGGCAAGTAATGGACCAGAGCAGGGGGTGTCCAATGGAACATGAGTCAGATAATCCAATGTGATTATCTCTAATTCATGAAGACATTTTCAATTGTTTTCCCCAATGGGATCACTCAGCCCTTAGAGAAATGCATAAATAACAAAGACTAGATCTATCTCAGATCGGATAAAGACTCTTAATTCCCCTACTCCCTCCTTCCATATTTCTTTGATATTCTGTGGAGAGATTGCTTAGGATCAAAATGGGCTAGGGGGAAAAAAAGAAGAAAAACTTTAGTCAAATTAAAAGGCCTTTATGAAAGCATTTTTGAAATGTTTTGGCTAACTAATCAATTCCAGAATCTTAATAATCAGCGCACTAGACATTGATATTTGCTAATGTAATAATCTGTTGTCCATATTATGAGGGTGGCTTTTGATTGGATTGAACAACTCAGGAGCTTTCTATATTGTAGTTCCAGTTTCTCAAAGAGGTAAGAAAAGAAAAAGAAGGCCTATTTTTATAAGTGGGTCAGTTCTAGACTCCTTATTACACTGGGTCAGACAGTGTCATGACTTTACACGTCTATTTTCAAGGCAGGTGGGGAAATATGTCTAGTTCAGAAAACTGGAAGGGGGAAAAAAAAAGCTCAATGAGAATTTACCCAGTTTCTAATATAAAAGAAAATTAACTGAAAAAAAAAATGTCCTTAGGAAGTAAAGACAAGATAAATTAACGAAAACTTCATCATTGTGAGATATGTAGCCTGTTGTTTTGAATTATAAAGTGCATGATGTGTCTTCAATTATGAAAATCACATCTCTTATTTTGTTTAATGTTCTGGAGGAGAATTATTTTCATGTAAAGATGTGAAAAACAGAACATTTCTTTTGAATTATCCTTTACAATGGCAATATAGAAACTGCAAAGGCACCACAGTAGTTAATTATAATGAAATTTTGGATTTTCTGTAGCAACAGTGCCTATAGCTGAATGTATGCAGGTGCCCTTTGGGTAGTAATAATACTTTTTACAAATCCCATATGTTCTACATGGAAAGCAAATCCTAGGTTTACTGATAAAAGTATTCATGGCACTATAGTGATCTTGTGATTTTGCACAGTTTATGTCTGATTATTTCTAATGGTAGATTAGGTAATGACTTTAAAAAATTCACACTATAGGCTCTAAAATTCCTAGTGCTTAGTTTTATTGTACATAATTTTGCTTACTGTATCATTAAATCTATTTAGGTAATGAGGCAAAACATTTTCTGAAGCATGGTGAGAAAGTAGTAGAATACATTAAGAAAAATGTATGGCTGGATATTTTGTATGTTTCTTCTGTGCTTCTTTAATGAAAACACTCTTGGATCAAAGGTAGGTCACTGAATGTTTAAAAGCAATTTCTAGCCAGATATTTAAACTGTTAATAAGGCTTATTAGCTTGAAAATAAATGAAAATTTTTAAATATTCCTCCAATTCCTGGGATCTGTTTTCCTATAGAAATTAACTAATGAATAGTCATTTTTTGTTCTATTTTAATGAGTATATTTTGAAAATTATCATGTGTAAACTATCACATTAGACCTTGAATGAAATACACCTTTGAAGCAAAACTCAGACTTTGCCTTTCAAATATCTTATATGTAGTAACAGATATATAAGTATTGTAATCTGCAATCTAAGGTAGAATCTGAATATAATAAGGAAAATGAAAGCCAGGGATAGAAGAAGAGAAAGGAGAAAGATAAAGGGAAAACATTCAAGAGAAAGTATACGTTTTTGGTCACAGAGAAACAGAAATAATATAATTAGGAACATGAGGTCAGATACTTTTGATTAAAAAAAGGGTTTGATACAGTAAGATAAAGCAAATGAGACACAGAAACTGAAAACGTGCTTGAAATGCACACTCAAATAATATAAGGAAATGTTAGTACAAATTTTCTAAATTTAAAAATACCAGTGGGCTGGGTGGTGAGAAGGTGTAACAATAGAGAATGAGTTGACGTACGCTCAATGGAAGGGGATAGTAGAGTCTTTTGCCTTCAAGGGGCAGACTTGATTGTTGCTAAGTCCAGAATTGCTATTTTCATGGAAGATGGTTGTGGTTTGAAATGCTCTGGAGTTTGTAAAAACAGGTCATGGGACTCAGATGAGATTCCTGCAAACATTATATAGTTCACTATCCCTTTTCTTATCCTGACATCAAAACCTCTCTCTTAGAGAATTGGCAGGAAGAACAAGAGTTTTAGAGTCAGACTAGAATCAAATTCTAGCTCTATCACAAATTAACAGTATAAGTTTGACATCTCTTTTTCTCAACCTTAAATTACTCTTAAATGAAACTGAAGAGAATCCCTAATTTGCAGGCCTATTGTTAGGAATAAGTGAAATAGTATATATAGTATATGTGTGCAGGTAAGAACCAAAACCAATATCAGCACAAAGGCGATCTAACATAATTATTTAGTCCCTTGTTCATATATGGATCAAGGTTTCCTTCTGCTTTTATTTTTTTTTTAATTATGGAAAGATGGTCATTTATAAAAGATAGGCTGTTGCAGAATTTCTTTGCTTTATAATAATTGCAGAAAAAAAAAGCAACAGATATAAAATATAGCTCCTAAATATCATGTTCAGGACTTAGAAGGAAACGAGTTCAAAAGAAATACTCAGAGAAAGCCCAACAAGGGTAATGGCACAGGAATCAAAGTCAAGGACTGGAATGAGGCAAGGTTAGGAGAAGCTCTGTTAGAAGCTCTATAGACCTCAGGCTCTATAGACCTTCAGGTCCAGCAGGATGGAAGCAGATACTGATGCTTGTTAGTAAAAAATACAGTAAAAATTTTAATGTGAATTTTAGCTATGTGGATGAGCAATCATTTGATTAAAGATTTTTCTTTTTTTTTTTGGGAAAGATATACTTCTCTAAAGTGCAGAGGGGTGAAATGTAGAAAATAATGTTTAATATATTTTATGTATCAGCAGCCTCTTATTAAGCACTGAATGAAACATAATATTCTTTAGCATGGCTGATGTTTATATTTTAGTTTCCTTTTTTCTTTTATCCTCAGTTTCTACAGTTGTGAAAAACTCAGATAAAACTCATTTTATAAGATCCCTGAAAAATTCAGTTGATTACACAAAGCACATAGAACAGTGACTGAAATATATTAATAATTCTTAAATAATGCTACCTTTTATAACATTCATGTTTCATTCCTATTTTTTTAAGAAACATTATGGATTCCTTGCCTTTTTATAAAATATAATAGGATTTTATAATCTAAGATTATGAAACAAGTAAATAGATTCAGTAATAGTATTGAATCCTGCTTGGTACAATATTTGTAACCTTTCCTTATTATCCCATTTATTTTCACTCCCCATATCCTTTCAAAGTACATTGGAAACTATTTACTGTAATGTATTACTCAGAGAAAGAGGATGTTTTTATTAATAATTATCAATTCAAAAATAAATTCAAGTAGGTGTCTGGCATTCCGTGATTTTTTTTTAAGTCTCAAAATTATATAATAAAGACTTGGCAGTCTTGTTGCTTTATACACAGTTTAATAAAAGTCAAAATTCTGTGTTGCTTTTCTCTCAAGAGGTATCCAAGAACAGGAAAAGGTTAACAAAAATTTCACAGAATTTTCAGAGAAATTGCTTCACGCATAGGACACATTGCATTTAACATCTTGCAGGACATCTGCCCTTCATTTTTGCTATGAAAAGAAATGAAATGGCTATTAGTGTACAAACAGCATTAGCAGAGTGACTTGTTTTTCAATGTAGTTCTAGTAAGAGTTGGAAGAAATCCCAATTCTGGTGAAGAGTGTAAGGATTTGGAGGAATTTTTGTTTGCTTGTTACTCTGCTGATATATTTTGATCCCACTAAATTAGGATTCACAATGCTATATTGTTCTTTAGGTACCAAGCAAATCTATGAGATTGTTTTGAAGTGAATGATTACTTCTAGTTGTCATGGAGAGTTAACTGAGGAATAAAGGAAGAAATATTTCCATTTGCCTATTAGTTAATAGAAAATTTCTCTACTCATACCACTATATTCAACCCCCTAATCTGTACAGTGAATTTGTTCTTTCCCATATATATCTAGACCCAGTTTTATCTTTATTTTATAAATTCTAAGCCAGGTGAAATAAAACTTAACATATTTCATAGCATCCATTGAAAACAGGAATATTACAAAAGTATTTCACTCCATGAATCTTAGTGGAAAATGCATGAATCTCCAGGACATAGTAATCAATAATAAAATGATGTTTGATGGGAAATATAAAATATTTTAGTCACCCATGTATGAGGTAGACATGTTCTAAAATTAGACACAATTATTTTGTATCTATCAAATAATTTATTAAGTGTTCTTAAGAGATGCCTTACACGGTCATTAAGGTCATTAATGAACTTCCAAACAGGACTGAGGTTTAATTTATCTTGATATATCTAAAATGCTTGCTAGGATTAGACATTATTAGTATTTCACTAGACATTGTATAGTTGCTTCCTTGAACTTCCAGTCTTTTGAGATTGTTCAACCCTAGAAACCCTAGAAATCTTATTTGCTTTCTTTTTCCTAAGTAGTTTTACTTCTGTCTAGCCTGTACCACAAGTTGTACCTTTAATGTATTTAAATTTAAATTTAAACTCATCTTGATGTAGAAGTGAAGTAGCAAGAATTCTGTAGGCTATGATCTGAAAGACAACAGCCAGGCTAGCAGGAAGAGAAGTTGAGATAACAACAGCGAGCATACCAAAATGAGCATGCTGTTAAGACACGTGTCCCTAGTTTTATGAACATATTATGAAGCTGACAGATGCTATGATAAATTTGTATAAAGACATTGTCTGCAGCATAATTTTTATGTATTCCCTTTAAAGCTGTATGACTATGTTTCTGTGAGCAAATATGTATTAGCATACGTGCCATTCTGCCTGCCTCACTTTCTTTCTTTGGGACACAACATTCTGCTACCTTGGCATCCCACCGAATTAAGAAGTTTCGACACATTACTGATATATGTAACACCTCTTCTTTCCATCCCCAAAAATATGTTTCATTATGTGATATTCTTTGGGAAAAAGTAATGTAAAACATACACACACCTGTGGCCTCCTATTTTTAGCATTTGGCCTTATGTTGCATTTCTATCCCGTGAGGTATCTATTCGGTGATGCCACAAGACTGACGGGCAAAAGTTTACTTGTAATTTGTTAATTAATAAAAGTTATCTGTTTGATAGTGTTTTCACTGGGGCTTCAAATCTCTCCATTCTAGTAAAAGTACGCAGAAGCAGCCAACCTCTATTTCAAAGGTCTTTATTAGAACAAAGCTAATCCGATGCATTTATTGCACTAAAATCCACCTCCCAAGTCCCACAGAACTTTTGTGATTCACCATAAGGAGGCCTAGTTTCAGCTTTGCTGATAGTGAAGATAAATTCATTTTTACCAGACTCAACTCTCAGTGCCTTTCTGCTAAGCCTTGATGAAGTAGCTAAATGAATCTCCCCCCCCCCACCACCAAGGATTGTTTAAATTGCCAGCTGAGCTACCTTGGCATTCTATTCTGAGTGATGAAAATTTCACTTTGCCTTTTATCAAACATCTTGGTTGTCTGAATGTTGATATAGTACCTTACATTATTCCTTATGACATTCTACAATGTCCTTTTAGAAATGACTTTTTAACCCCCCTGGTTTAACATTTATATATATGTTT
>NW_004567113.1:42511948-42514804 GCF_000260355.1 Condylura cristata | reverse complement strand
TATATATATATATATATATATATGTTTTCATTGTAAATGCACAATATCCATATAAATATGGAACGCATAGAGGTACTGTATGGAAATATTTCTAGGCCTTCCAAACATATGAAGGGAAGCATGGCTCTGACTCTAAATTCCTGAAAACAACATTTCATAATGTGAGTCAAACTTCTTTGTATCAATCTTGCTTATCCTTTATTGGTATTTTATCAGCTTGATTCAATTTAACTGTAGAAATGCTTTAGTTTCCTGTGGAAATTAAATTAGTCGATTGAATTTTAGGCATGGCAACTCTTTGTATTTAGATAATTTATTAATGATTATTTCATTTTTATAACATTTATTTTTTTCTTATTTTAAATAGGAATACTTTAGAATTTTTTCATAGTAAAGCCAAATTATTTATTATGTATAATCTTTCTTTAAAGACTTTCCACATATACTGACAAAGAATATTGTCTAATAACTTGGTTTTAGATATTAGAGTATACTAAAATATGATATGTGGGCCCTCCCTGCTGGCACACCAGGTTAAAGCACTGCACTAAGAAGCTGAAACCACTTGCACATGAGTTCAATTCCCGCCTGCCCTGGAGGTGACCACGTGGTGTGGCAGACCTCTCTTGACCCGCCCGCTGCTCCCCTCAGCAGTGTACTTGTCAATCTGCCTGTTCTGCTCCCCACTCTGTCTCTGGTGAAGTCTTTCGCCACCCCTGAGTCTCTGGCCTGTACTCCAGTTCTGTATGCACAAATAAATAAATCTTTAAAAATATACATATATGATATGTGGTTTATGCAAAAGAATATTCTCAAAGAGAGAGGGTTTAAGAACAGTGTGTAAAATAAGCATTTGTTTGTTTGGATGTTCATGGAGTCCTCACATTCTATTGGTTGTGAGAAAATTTCCTTTAAAGCAGAAGAAAGGAAGATCGATATTTCAACGTTATTCAAATTGTTTAAATATTAGAGTTACATATTTTGATACTAGCTTCACTTAAACTATAGTTCATGATCAATAACATATAGGATGAGTAAAATTAAGAGATGTGAATAATCTTGCTGAAGTAAACTCAGCAGCTCATTGCAGAACAAGCTTATGAACTGGAAAATTCAATAGGCATGAATAAATAGAAAAAATCTTATTTCACAAAACATAACTATTCTTGTGATCAGACCTATTCTTGACTGTGGTTTTGATTTATTTGGATAATTAGCTATGCCCAGAACAGTTAATTAAGCAAGTCTACAGAAATGTTGTAATTTGCTACAGGTGGCAGTAATCTTCATGACGATTAGAAAATTTTATCTCTAGTCCCTGAAATGTAGCAAATATTAAATCTATCTTTGATTTTCAAAACCTAGTTAATTAATTTAGCTGTTAATCATTGGTGTGTTTTAATATCAAGAGAAAACATTTAAATTCTATTGCATCTCCAACATTTTTACCCAATTTTAAAATATGTAAATCTGTATTTTTGATCTGGGCATGCTTATGTCTATTAAGTGGACTACTGACTAACCAGAAAGTAAAAATGGGGGTCTCCTTCTGAAGATGTATGTCTCAAAAATGAAAACTGGGTCAAAAATATCCTAGATAGCCAGACATCCTGTGTGGGAGTCTGTAAATGGAAGCCCATGGAATTTAGAACAAGATAATTTGGTTAGTGTGAATCCTGAACATAACTTGAAGACGTGGTGTCTGCAGGCATAGCTGAGGATCTTGAGATGTTATTCCAGAGGTCTTTATGATACATGCTAGCATATATACTTATGATACACTAGCAAGCCTTGTTTACTTGCTCATGCAGGGAAGTTTATAAAGAACTTCTGATTCAGAAATATTGATGTTTGCCCATTAGATTCGCCATCCTTTATACATAGTATAAACCAGATGAGGTAGTTCATAATTCCAACTATGATGCTAGAAAGGCCCCTGGGTTACATAAAAAAAAGCCCAAGAAGGCACATTGGTCTTGTAATGACAATCTGGTATGAAATAGCAGCACCCAAAGCACTAGAATAGATTTCAAACATAAAAACATAGTTGCTCAAGGTCATATATTAGTCTAGGCAGACTTTGATGTTTAGGTAGTTTGTGAGAATAAAAGGAAAACAGAGACAAAAGTATTGAAATGCAAAAGTATTGAAAAACAAAGCAACACCACTTTTTGGGGTTCTATGTTCCTTATAGATATTAACAAAAAGTATTCCATTTTTCTAGTGTGAATGAATCACTCTCATGAAGAACCCAGTGCTGAGCTTCAAACAAAATTTAGATCTTGGGTATGATTGAGAGTACTTGCTGAGTCTGAATTAGATGTTTGCATGTGCCAGGTGTCCCTTGTCAAGAGGACAGATGCTTTTTACTTGTCCTCTAAGTCCCAGCCTTGTCAAGTTCATCTTAGCAATCTTTCACTGTCTTCCTGGGAGCCTCAGTCTGGAGCTGGAGAACCCAGGATTACTTATTATAGTTTATAAGTGCCAATTTCAGTAGAAGGAGGAGCTGAAAACAGGGTTTTACCTGTCCATGCCTTCTTTTTAAAAAGACCTGCTTGAGTGCTCGTTTTTCATTTGATTCAAAACTCTGTTTATTTTATTTGTTTTTCCTTTTAGAATTTAATTCTAGGATGTTATGCTTCCTCACAAATAATAGAGCAAGACATGGAGTTATTTGTTCTATTACTTATAATATCCCCAAGGTCTGCATTTTAGAATCCTTTCCAAACACTAACTAGACTTAACTACAGACATATAAAGAAGAAATGAAAGTGAAAGAATAGGACATAAAGGAAAAAAAATCACAATTTGTTATTCAAATAGTTTATTTTAATTTTCATGTATATATATATATAT
>NW_004567113.1:42490495-42511848 GCF_000260355.1 Condylura cristata | reverse complement strand
TATATATATATATATACATATATATATACATATATATATATATATATCATGAGCAGCATAATTTCATCTTATTTTAAATTGTTGGTGCTTAGAAAAGAACAACTGGAAAAAAAACTGAAAGTTTCTGTGAATTCCAATTACTTATGGCTTAGTAGAAGTAATTGAAAAGCTAATTTGTTTAGTAATGAACTTTATCTGCAGAAAGAAAAGACAGCAAAACCATTACTGAATTCATCAGCAATGACTTAACTGTATAGTCTGGGGGTTGGGGGGAGAGAGGGGGACAGAATTAGTCTATACTATTTTTCATAGTCGTTAGCATTAATCATGTTTTGCTTTTTCTAAAGCTATGGTACAGACAGTGATTTAGAGGTTAAGAACATGGTGTGATGATAACAATGCTGCCAGTTGTAGAACAAATATTCATCAATTTTCTGAGCAAATAAAATAATGTGTTTAGGGTCTTGTCCTAAAAAAGTTCTCTTGGAGATACCAAGGGAAGAAATGCAGGATCCCAGCATTCAACCAGATTTTGTTCTAATAATATCAATAGATTTGAGTATAAATATAAGAAAAGGAAGAGTGTCACTGTAAATAAGATACAAAAGATAAACAGAATAGAAACATCATAATTGACCTTAAATGGGGCTTCACCCAAGGAACAACTGCCAATGTCTAGAAACCTGTTTTCTTTGTCACAACTGGAGGAATGAAATATGTACCTAGTGAACAGAGATAATACACCGCTACACATTTTGAAATCTCCCAACAGCAAATAATGATCTTGTTCATATTTTCAATAGTGTCAATGTTGAGTAATCCTAGTTGAAAGAAAATTCCCAGTAGAAGGTGATGTATTCAGAAATTATTCAAGGTTTTTGTGTTATTGAATTTGAAATGTATAATGAAATATATGACATATTTTATTAAATATTTAGATATGTAGATCTGACAAAAGTAAAAGGAAACTCAGGAACACATGCTTTTATTATATTGCCTGGAGTAAGTCTTTGGATTATTTTACCATAAAGCCAAGTCACCCTAGGTTAATTTTTGCTTTTGTTTCCTTGTCATTTAAGTAAAAAAAAAAAAAAAAGGTCAATGTCAAAAAGATTTTCTGTGCATTCTAGCAGTTTGACGAGGACTTTATCAAACTAATGCGTCCCACGGGGGGGTTAAGAGCCAATAAGATATAAAGAACTCTTATGATTCAACAATAATAAATAATAGTTTTAATAAAAAAATTAAAAAGAAGATGGAATACTTACAGAGCAAGGCATGGGCTCTTTGGGAAATCCCAGGAAACCAGTTTGTATGAGGTATAGATTATATTGCTTACAGTAAGGTGTGACAACTGGAAAATGTAGTTTATGTCCAGATATGGACGAACTTCAATGTCACCTGAAAACATTTCAATATCAGCTGTTGGTCTGCTATCACCTAATAAAAAATGCTTTCTATTTGATTTAATAGAATGTTATATTCTGTTACACTAAGAAGGTAAGAAATGTTTTCTTAGTTGAAATCATACTGTTTGCAGAATTATATATATATATATATATATATATTTAAACTAAGACATAAATGTCAATATCTTCAAATATTTCTTACCTTCTTAGTATAGAGAATGAACAGGTCATTTGGAAACAGTCAAATAATTACTTGAAAAAATGTACTTATTTTGTGCCAATTTCCTTCAAACTTATTTACAAAGAATGAGAGATTATTTTACACAGATAAGTGCCAGAATTCTAACTTAAACCTTTCATGATTCTGGCATGATTTTCCTCCATTAAATATTTAATTATTTTATGTCATTTTCCTTCATTACTTTAATTGCACATAAGTGGTGTAAAATATCCGTACAAGACTAACTAGTTCTGTTGCTTAACCTCAAAAAGAATCAAGATAAAATGTCTAGTTTCTTATTCTACATTCAATTGACTTTTGAAAAAGTTTTCCTAAATTTGCCTTAGTAAAATTGTTTATAATTAACTGTATGCGTCAAGTTATGATAAACATTATCTGTGATCTCTTAAATTCAAAGAAACTTCTTATCAAATGATAAACTCTTCTTAAAAGGTTTTGACCTGCAATTATAGAAGTGTGTGTATGTGTGTGTGTGTATTATACATAACTAGGGAATAACAATAATATCTAGGGAATCTTTATATAGTCTGAATTAACTTTCAAAAATCAAACTAACTTTCATTAACTATAGCTATGACTAGATTTAAGAATCAATGCATCGCATTTTGAACATTTGATCGCTTGCATAATGTTAAATCTAAATTATTTTTAAACTAAAATTAAAGTGTTGAAATAATCCATTTTTTATATCTGACTACAAAACAATGTAGTAATCTACAAATGAACAGTGATAAATAATAAATAGATTTAATGTGATGACTTTCCTGTTGTTAAGGCTGCTTTTTGATATACATTTGCATAATAGTGTTCATTATTTTCCTTTGAAATTCCTCCCTCTTTTCTTCTATTGAAGTTACTTTTGGACAGAAAGCATGGCTAACTCATTGCCTAGTATGCTGGCAAGCATTCTGAAAATGTTTATCTAGAATAAGTACAATATTTTGCTTATTAAATATCTACAATTAGTGGTGTTTCTAACACTATTTTTGCATACTGATGTTAATATTTGCAATAATAGTAATGACAACTAAATTCTAAGCTTAATAACCTCCAGGTTTTTGTATACCACTCCTCAACTCCTCCTCCTGTTTTTTGTTTTGTTTTGTTTGTTTGTTTTTGTTTTTCTTGTCTCCCCTTTTCAGTTACACAAGAGTTACTTTCATTATCTCTCCTCACAATTTTTTTAAACATAATCCAGTCTGGCTGGTGGAAACATTCCTACAACTAGATTTTCCTTGTCAGTGACTATAGTGTATTCATGTTGCTACATCCAATCTAGTTCTATCTTTTGCCCTGACTGTGGACAACAGTTGATCACCCTTTCAGGCAGACTGCCTTCACCTGTTTTTCTTCCAAACCCATTGGTTTATCATTTGCAGCTGATTTTATTCCTTCTTGTAGATTTCTAAATGACAGAAAAAGCCAGACTCCCTTCTTAGTTCTCGAGCATCAATAGCTTTAAAGTAATATCTTTTTTTTTTTTTAAGATTTATTTGTGCATACAGAACTGGGGTACAGACTAGAGGCTCAGGGGCGGTGAGAAGCTTCACCAGAGACAGAGTGGGGAGCAGAACAGGCAGATCGATAAAGTACACTGTTGAGGGGAGCAGCAGGCGGGTCAGGAGAGGTCTGCGGCGCCATGTGGTCACCTCCGGGACAGGCGGGAATCGAACTCATGTGGAAGTGATTTTGGCTTTTCAGTGCTGTGCTTTAACCCGCTGCACCACCAGGGAGGGCCAGTAACATCTTTTTTTTTTAAAGAGTGTTCTCCCAAAATACAACTTGTAAGTGTACAATGTGAAATAGTAAAGACATTTCAGTTACATTAGTCTTCTGTTACTTTTTAACTTGATGCCATGTAAAGCCAATAGAAATGCGTCCCTAATAGTCCATGAATAATGGTACTCATGGGTGAAAACAGCAATGTGTCAGCTAATAACTGTCAAGTTTTGTGCAGTGGCCTGATAGCAGCAATCGAAAATATTGTTTCAAGTTATAATGTGCCTTTTTCAACTTTGTTGCAAAAAGAAAAATTACAAAGGTCGGGGAATCTTAACTTATGGTAAAAAAAAAAATCCAGTATATTTTATAAAAATGTAGAAATGCAGGGAAAATATGGGGATGAGAAGATGCAGTGGAGAGGACTAATTTTCACAGTAGAATTTTCCCCTAGATGTAGATGTTATTCCCAATTTAATCACGTTGTACAACTGATCACTACATCTGCTTCAAAAATTAGATTCAAGATATGAAAATACATACTCCTTATTACATCTGCTTCAAAAATTATATTCAAGATATGAAAATACATACTCCTTATTGCTCTAGATTCAAACATGGATTCTTTCTTACATAGTCAATTTATTAACCACAATTAGTTTCTTCCTTTTAAAACAGTTTTCCACTTGAATCCTTTGTCTTCATCACTTGTGCTACCTAAAACTATCGCCTCTTTTTTTTTTCACGCTTTTCTTCATTTGTTAGCTTTTCTGTAGCCATTTTCCTTTCCTATATTTAGATTGTATATCATTCAGCAAAAGTCCAACAGAACTAATTTTGTTCTTACAGTCTTCATCCTGATCAAATTTTCCCTCTTCAAATTGATTTTTCAAGTCTCTGCTCTACTATTTCAACTGAGTTTTGAGAAGTCTTCCCCCCCAAAACCTATAGTATGTATTTTCTTTTTTATAAGTCCCATCTGTGAAGTTTAAGGAAATGATGTCTTTCTTTTGCATCAATTGTCCCAATTCACCATTATGTTCCACCCTTTATTCCTCCTATTTCTTTCCCTACCTTATGCTGAAATGGACTAGGAATTCAAAGCACTACATTTAATTTCTCACAGAAAACTACCTCATAAGATATACAACCTCAGGGAGTACGTAAAGTTATTTAATTAAAAAGAAAATAATCACTTACCCAGTGTTAGTATAATTGAAAAATAATTATGATGTAAACGGCAACTGGTGGCATTAAAATCTGTAGGTACCTTATTTTTGAAATTCACTATAAATAGTAACATGAGTGATGAGGCCTTTTTTTAACAATATACTTTTAGAATGCAGATTATTGAAGTCTAACTGTTTAGTACTTTTTCAAAAATTCGGAGAAGTATCTGACTTTTGAAACAGCTGTCATCTAAATCTCATTTACCTACTGGTAATGCTATTATAAAACTCTTCCTGCATTTCCCTGCACATTGCCACAACATCCATCTGTAATCTCGTCATCTGTTTCACTGAAATGGCAGACCCAGAGGGCAGGGAGCCTATCTTATCTGCACATTGCTCTATGTAAGTGTGGTTTCTCTGTCAGCATTTAAAAAAAATAATAATAATACAACTTCAAATAGGGTTAATTTAAGTCTCCCTAGTCAGCAGTTAGTTTTGGTGACATGAATCATGCTTTCAAATGGTAATTTGCACCTGTTACCTTCATCCACAGGTTGGAAAATGCTTACACCTTAATTAATTACACCCTTGTGATATAGGAGACTGTATCCTAACTCTGAGAGAGGGAGTCAAGCATAGAGAATCAACAGCTTTTCTGATGTTTCAAAGCAGATTTTTGGAGAAGAAAATTAGAATTCAGGTCACTTTTTCATTGAGTAAGCTATGAGATTCTTTAGGAATCTGTGTCTCTTGTGCCAGGAGACATGGTGATGGTCCCCCTTCAGTCAGAGATGTACTTGTCCTTAGCTTAGCCTGGAGCATCAATTCAACATCACCTCAGAGAACATCTATGCTTCTTAATAACACTTTCCCTTCCCACTTCTGCAGTAGCTGATGTCATTCACTGAACCAAAGAGCAGGTGGCTTGCAAATTACTTTTAGGTGAACATGGAATTAGAATATAATTCCCCAAATGGCAGTGCCGCCATGTAATTAAGCTACAACTAAGTGATGAGTATCTGTCATCAGATAATCACTTAATAGAGGAAAATGAGAAGCAGTGTATTATTTTAAAGTGTGCCTTCTTTAAATTTCCTTGAGAATGTGGAAGGGCTTATTTTTTGCCATAAAAATGATCAGTTTGTGTGTAATTATTTTTGGCACATTAAGTAAAATATTTATGATAGTGGTGTTTCTTTAGCACACACCATTAGAGGTTCATAGGAATTATAAGTGTACTTCCACCTTTAATTTTCACTGTTAAAGAAGAAGTTTTCTGCTTTTATATGATTTTTTGATACTTAAAGTTTAACAAGACCTTAGTAGGTATTATTTATAATGTATTATCAATTATATATTATTATAATTTTTTATTTTAATTAATATAATTCCTTAATCAGTATTTAGTTCACTATTATTTGACTTTTTTCACTGAACACACAAGCCATATATATACAAAAATGTGTATATGTATATATATTCCTCTCCAAAAGATGCTGAAGTTAGTATTTTTAAATATATATGGTCGACTTTGTTAAACTGAAAAAAATTAGAAAGTAAACTATGTAATAATAATTTCTTCATTAAAATATTTCTTCATAATCAGTTACATGCATAACACTCCAATTCAGCAGTAACTAAATTAGTAAACTTTTAAAATTCTGCAACTCAGCACTATCATTACCTCCTCAATATGTCATTACTTTGAATTAACTTTATTCAATCTTTAGTAATCTATGTCATTTTCTTTGTCTTTTCAATCCCATTTCTGCCCCACTCCATGCCCCATTCTCCATCCTTGTAAACTCATATTTGATCTCTCTGAAACTCTGTTTCTTTAGCTGTTATTGTTAGCGATATAAGCTAACAGTTTTGTGAGAATTAAGTCAATAGTATTTGGAAATAATTTCACTCAGATATTGACAACTACCAGTTAAACAGTGATCATTTGCTCACTGTATTTCTATTACTAACACTACTTGAGATTCAACTTACATATAAAAAGATCTCCCAGATGGGGATTTCCCTGGTGGGCTGTGCTGTTATACTCTATTGTAGTTCTAGCCCAGATCAATTTTATTGATCCCCTATAATAATTACTGAGCACCTTGAAGGACTGTGTGTTTTTTATCTCTGTATTTTCAATGATTAAATTCTTCAAATATCTAAATAATGACCAGTTAAATGATTAAAGAAATGTTCTGAATATAAAAACTATAGCTCACACTAGAAGGGGATAAGTCATATCTTCCTGTTGAACATCGTCATTCCACTTTACTCATTGCTTGTTTGCTTAGAAGAAATACTAGAGAGTGCACTAAAGAGAGAATATTTAGGAGGTTATCATTTGTCCTATCACCTCCCCACAGAGAAACCAGCATTTACAGTGGAAAATTTGCTTAATTTGGAAGAAACACAGATAAACTGTACTGTTATGATACTAGTTGTTAAGAGACAATGACTCACCAGAAGATAGATGATGGGTTGCATGTGTGTTTCCTGGCTAATGATCAGAGTTCATTGATGGAGGAAAATGGTAACAACCAATGTTTTGAATTCAGGCAGTCAGGTAAAATGGATTTGATAATGTCTGGTAGCAGATGGTCGGGACCCAGGCCAAGACTTCTGAGAACAAGCCTGACCTGCAATTCAAGAAGTATGACTAAAGCAGAGATCTAGTTTGAGAGAAAAAATACAAGACACAGAATAGAAGGTATTCTCCAGAATTTAACCAAGCTAGTCAATCTTGGGGAAAATTTAGAGTAAATTGAGTCAGTAAGTCTCTCAGTAAGTTGTAATCCAAACTTTGTTTTTTATCAGTAGCTATAAAAATGTTATTATAACTATTGCTTGTATTATTCATAAACCTAAGCATTTACTAAGTTATAATATTAGAATCATAAAGTAAGAAATAAAAACTATTGCTTCTTTTTTTTTTATTAATGGCAAGCTTAAATAAACACAGGTCAGATAAACACAAAACTTGCTGGGGGACTTTTTGAGATGGATTAAGAAATTATAACAGAGATAGCTTATATCGTATGTTTCATTGTAATTTTAATTACATTTATGAACATGCATCTCGAAAATGCATTGTTTTCTGTATTCTGATAGTGAGTATATAAAAAACTTATTTTTTAGTATTTTAGATTTCACTGTACTATGAAAGTATGAAGATGTTTGAGATTACATCACAATTTCAGTCACCATCGTATGTAACAAATCATTTGGAGGACCTTTCTCCTCAAGGCACATGTCTTGAAGTAGGATATTTTGTGAACCATGGATTTCAGTTTTGATCTCTCTTCAGTAACCAGATCAAAATCTTAATGCCCTCTGTTTACTTAACCTTATTCTTATCTCTAGAAAAGTTTAAAAGAATTCCTTGACTCTCCACATTCCAACTTTGTTAGACGAACAGTTGAAAAGTTTACTTTTTTTCTATTTGTTTGTCAGTTGGTATGTGTGTTCAGGCCCACTTAATAACTTAAAAAAAAAATCACCCTATTTCCTCTTAAGCTAAGAGGGCAAATTATGAGCAAGTCAAATGACCATGTCCTCTAAGCTAGATAAGTAAATTTCATGCATGCCAGGTCTGCTGAGCACTGTGGACTAACCTTGTGTTCTAATTTAGAATCTGCATTACATTAAAGGTCATCAACTCAGATATATGCAAGGATTCAGAAACTATTTCTGGTATTATATGTTGTCTTATGTATTAGGAGAGCAAATAGTATAGCTGACTTGTTTTGCTTATTCTTTAAATACATCAACTTTGTTGAGAAATAATTTCCATAATTAGCATACAATGAAATGACCATATCTTTTTCATTATAGCTTTGCAAATGTTGACAAATATGCACGTCCACATAACTATCACCCTAATTAAGATATATAGGACTGGTCCTTCACTTCAGGAAATTTCCTTGTGCTTTTTTGCAGGATCCCCCCTAGACTCCCTATTTCTCCCTGACCCATCTTGCAAATCTCTGCTGAGATTTTATTACCATTTATTATTAATTTTATCTACAACATCATACAAATAGAAGCATAGTGATACATACTTTTGTGGGGGGGGGTTAAGATTTATTTATGCAAACAGAATTGGGGTACAGGCCAGAGGCACAGGTGTTGTGAGAGAATTCATCAGAGACAGATTGGGGAGGAAAACAGGCAGACTGAGGAAGTACACTGCTGAGGGGGCAGCGGGTAGGCCAGGAGAGGTCTGCCATTCAATGTGGTCTCCTCCACAGCGGGGATGGAACTCATACTGAAGTGGCTATAGCTTCTCAGAGCTGTGCATTTAACCCACTGCGCCACCAGGGAGGGCCCATACTTTTCCATACTTTTGTGTTTTTAATCAATAAATTGTGCATAAATTTTGAGAGATAAATTTTTTTTTGCTAGAAAATTATATTTGCTTAAACATTGCACATGTGTAGCTATTTAAATCACTTTAGCTCAAATCACTTTAGTTTATTAAATCAGCTTATATAAATGATAGTGTTTCATTTGAGAACAGGGAGCATATACACTATACATTTCAGAAACAGGAAGTATTATTTTTTTTTTTTTTTGCTTTAGTTTAGCCAAACTAAGCTGAGGCAACAGTGTAGCATCCAACAATTCATGAGGTAGGACTTTATTCGTCAAATGTTCAATCATCCTCAATATTTAGTAATTTTCTCAGAATTTGGATCTCTTGAGCTAAACTGCTGTCATTACAGGCACAAATTGCCTAAATAAATAGCCTCTTAAACATTTTATTGTTTTGGAAACTAGAAGTTGAATTAAGAAAACTCAAGTTTTTAACACTTAACACAGAAAGGTGTTTTCTGCTGAATCAACATGCAAATGACATGTGTGATGAGAAATAACCTGACCAGAAAATCACATGGAAATACAGCCTTGGAGAGACAGGTGGGAACATTTTTCTCAACTTTCTGAGAAAGAAAGCATTCATGTGATTTTTTTTAATAGTGCTGACTTATTATTTAACAGTGTTTCCATTATAATATTCATCATTAAACTTCAAATTCTCTAATGCCAAACAAGTTCAGAGTAACGGCTCTGTAGAGATTTTATTCGTGTTTACCCATCTACTTATATGATTCAGGACGAAGTTTTTATACCTAAGTGCTGCTAAAACAGGTCATAAAAGGATTCTATGGTGACCTAGGGGTTATGTCTCAGTGAGCTATCACCTTTATCGCCTGAGTCTGATCCATGGTCAGGGAACTAACCCACATTAACCCACATATGTTGCAGCAGACCTTTCCTGCCTAGCCTGCTACTCCCCTCAGCAGTGTATTTCAGTAAATCCACCTGTTTTACTCCCCACTCTGTCTTCTGGTGTATCCTCTCATCCCTCACACTGGCCTACAACCCAGTTCTACTATGATAAAAAGTTAAATAAGCAATTCCTCAGAAAATAAAAGAGGGTGAAAAATATATTTTCTTCGAAATTTCTTCACAAGGAAATGGAAATATTTTAAAAGAGCTTTCATAAATATTTAAATGCAGATACTTCATTTTTGTCTTTTTCAACACATTATGAAAAGCTTGCTCTTTGTTTAGCATGCTGAAATGCATCAATTTTAATTATCACAGCTCCAATTTCCAATCTCACAACTGAGAAACAGGTTAGGAATCTTGAGGGTTAAAAGTCACGGAATTATAAGAAACGGCATGAAGGAGCACAGTGTGGCAACCCCTGTCAGATTCTGCATTGAACAGTCCTGAAAGCAAGGAATTGACTCCCAGCAGACTACTGCTTCAGTTGGCAGTGCTTTGCCAATGCCGTTTTCACTAGGACAGTGCAAGTTCTCCTGAAACGAGCTGTTTCTCTGCTTATGTAGCTTTTTAGCTAATCAATGTACCTCTTCATGTTGAAGATGCAAAAATGTCACTCAGTGATTTGAACTATTCTTGAAAATATAATTCTGCTTTGTAAAGCACATTTAACGTCTCTAAAGAAAAAATAAAAGCTAAAGGCTATTTAAAAAATTAAGAGTAAAAATGTGTTCTGTTCATAAAACTGAGTATCTTTCCTTCAAGAGAGCTGGGTGCATTAGGGGACAAATGGTAGCAATGGGAGCAGGAAAGTTAATCAAAAAGGTAATCGTGTGAATCCAGGCTCATTTCCTCTGCAACTAGATACTAGCGCTTCTGATCGACAGAGTGTTTTATGAGTTAGGGCACTAAGTTTTACATCCGCTGAATGTGCAGCCTCTCTCAGCAATGAGTAAATGATGTCAGCCCCTAATCTTTCAGATCATTTGTATATGTGCAAGCTTTTTAAGACTTTATTTTTACTAACCTGTTTGAGTAATTCTCATCATAATTTTCTTTCTTCTTTGTTGATTATTTATTTTTGGTTTGTTGTTTTTGGTTTTGGGGGGGTTTCTTTTAAATAAAACCAAAGGTGAGTTAAGCCCAACAAATGATTTCATTGGTAACCAATTATTAGAGTAGTAGCAATGAATCAAATATTTTCATTACAAAGACTCTTGTTCCCAACAGACATCCCTAAAGTTTTGATCTTTGCATGGCATGTCATATCAACTATTGTTATTTATAGCAACATGGAAAACATCTGATTTTTTGACATATTCACTATAAAATACCATTGTGTGTGTGTGTGTATACACTTATGTGTGCATACAAGAAAATAGGCATAATACTTATGAATAGTTAGTGCACGTTGTTTCAAGTAAAGTGAGACTTGCAAATTAACTCCTAGCTTATTTTCTTTGGATAAGTATGCTATGCATTGGGGAAAGAGAACATATGGATGTTGATATCAAGAAGTCTACTCTTTGGGGGAAGAAAACTACGCAAAAAATAGATGTGATATTTGGCAAAGTGTAATAACTGCCATAGAAAAGTACAGTTAATATTCTATGGTGGATAACAGGAAAATGATACTGCTTTACCAAAATAATGCACATAAAAATAAAGCAAAATATTTCACTTAAAGTAGTGAATGACTTGTCTTTACTGTAATGGATTAAACAGTCTTATAGGGTGGAAAGCATTCATTCCTAAAGTAGAATTTGGATATATTGTAAAAGGACCTTCCAATAGGACTAGTAAAGATGACAAAGTTGAAAAAACTACTACACATGTGTCAACTGATATTACCATTGAATAATTACAGAACATACAAAATATTGGAAAGGTAAAGTGGATTGTACAAGGTTTTTTATGTCACTTTAAGTCAACTGGACTTTAGCTTATATGTAAATAGGGTCCTCCCTGGAACAACGGGTTAGGACGTAGCACTGCAAGCTGGCTGCAGCCACTTCAGTGCAAGTTCGATCCCCAGCCCCAGAGGTGATCCACATGGCGCGGCAGACCTCTCCTGACCCTCCCGCTGCTCTCCTTAGCAGTATACTTCGTTGATTTGCCTGTTCTGTTCCCCACTCTGTGTCTGGTGTAGCATCTCTTCATTCTTGCACCTCTGGCTTATACCCCAGCTCTGTATGAATAAATAAGTAAATCTTTAAAAAAAAAAAGAAAAAGAAAAATTAATGTAGAAACAGACAGACTCAAGTGGAGCAAAAAAAAAAAAAAAGACAGGATGATGTCTTATTATTTTTCTATAACATTATAGTCTTTCCACAATAAAGACCCAAACAATATAGACAGAGTAGTAGAATTTAAAAGGAATTACTAATGAGAAAGTTAAAAAAAAAAGAAGAAAAGAAGAAAAAAAGAAATACACAAAACATGATAGATGATGTGATGTGATGGTGATATTTAAAACCAGTTATTGCTGAAAATATAGGGAAGGCCAGAGAAAATACTGTAGATAACATTACAGTTAAGGCTTGTAAGTAGGGATGAAACAGTGGAGGTAAGGACTCAGAACAAAATATCCAAGGGTAAGGCCGAGTATGCTACTGAATTTAGAAATAAATACTTGTCAACTTTGGAGAGAACAACTTTGGTATGATAAAAGCATAGTTCAAAATATAAGGGGCTTAGAGATAATGGGAGATTAGGAATGGAGATTTGATAAACACAGTTTGCATTCTCTAAGGAGGCCAATGATAAGTAAAAGGAGAGATGGCAGATTCAAAAGGAACTCATATCTGAAAGAAGCACTCTCCTTAATAAACAATTTCTGCCAATCTAAATAAAGTCATAAGTTTGTAAGTAAGTAAAATAGTACATATCATTCAGGTAAATAATGACAGGCTCTGGTATGTAGCAGAGGCCTTGTGTTGGGCAGTGGCAAAACACTAGCAAATTGTGGAGAAGACCAGATGTCCTTAGCATTAGCAAAGTAAATTCCAGAACTTTTATCCAGGCTATACAGAGAAAAGCAAAAGATGATAAACTTATAGGTACACATTTTAATATTACAAATGTTATACATCAGTATATTGGTAATAGTGCTAAATACTGGTAATTTTACACCTTAAAAAATAGATTTTCTCCAACAAATATATATTATGTCAATTTATTCCTTCCATTTCCTTTCTTAACTTAGCAGTGAAAATTAATGAAAAAAGACGGATAAAGTACTGGTTTTACATTTTGTTGACTGATATTTCTATTTATGATATTGGTTCAAAGACTCAATTTAAGTATTTTATTTGGATTTAAAAAGGTAGTAGTGGGCGCTCCCTTGTGGTGCAACGGGTTAGGATGAAACACTGCAAGCTGGCCGCTGCCTTTCAGTGTGAGTTTGATCCCCCTCTCTGGAGGTGATCCACCTGGCGCGACAGACTTCTCCTGACACCGCCCTCCCTCCCCCCCTTCAGCAGTGTACTTCATCTATCTGCCTGTTTTGCTCCCCACTCTGTCTCTGGTGAAGTCTCTCACTGCTCCTGCACCTCTTATTTACCCCAGTTCTGTATGTATGAATAAGTAAATAAATCTTATTTTTTTTAATCTAGGGGGGTAATAGATTGAAAGCACACTTAACACTAATCTGAGTTACTCATATTTACTAAATGAAACAATAAACAGATAACATCAGGAATATCTAATTAGTTATTTTTCATATACTTGGGTAGTTTCTTAGGAAACTGTAGTATCTACTGTAGCTTGCTTTACTATTTATTTTTCTTAAAGCTAGTGACTTATACATATTTGTCAGTTTTTCCAGAGCTGAAATGTGAGTAAAAATAAGAAAGTCAGTGACATTTTGGTCCCTATGTCCTTTCTCTCAGGTTTTCCATTAGTAATCAAGGCTTGAGAATCTCTGTTAAACATATTATTTTATTTTAGCTTTCACTTCTCACTTGTCTCTTGTACAGTCTAGATGAAATCATGAACAACCACCTATATTTTTTTCAGAAAAAAATGTGTCAGCCTGGAAATAAATGATTTGTGATTTCTAGGCATTTAGTAAATTTAGTCTAGCACAAGGTAAGACACAGGAACTAATATGATTTTAAGAATGCAAATCCATTTGAACTTTTGAGTCCGATTTCTTGCTTCTTAATTCTGATATTACTCTTCAAATCTCTGAACATTTTACTTTTTGTTAAAATGTAGACTGCTTCTTATTTTTTATTCCCTACTTTCTTCTGCAGTTTTTGCTTCCAGATTACTCATGGGTATTTGTCTTTTGATTGTAAACATTCTATAATGCCAGATTCAAGAAAGGAATAACAGTGTGTATGTGTGTTTGTGTTTGTAGTGTGTCTCCAGAGGAAACTATAAAATACAGGGGACACCCTCTGTTTGAAGGGAACATAAAGGTTCTAGAACAAACAAATTAAGTATTTCATGAAATGTTCTGACTTTGATTCTTTCTGTCAGAAATCATGGTAAATGACCAAAATAGTAGGGTATGCAAATGACGATAGCATAGTTAGAAACTTTTAAACTAATCCCTGATTTACTATAGTTTGGTAGGATTATACGTCAGTCAAGCATTTTTGTTGAACTCCTCAGTGCCAAGCCATAATGCTTTCTATATGTTCAATTATTGCAATATACCCTTCCTATAGGAATGGAAACTAAAATTACACCATCTACATGTCCTTATATATTCAATATTGAGTATTATAAAAACTTTCCTTTTGAGGAAAAATCTGAAAAAGTTTGAATAGCTCTTAGCATTTGTATTTATTTTCTGTAAAATTGTAAAAATGCTTGGCAGTTATTTCATGATATGGAAAAAATATCAATTTACCTGCAAAATTTTTGGAGAGGTAGGTGGTGTTAAATTTTAGTAGTGTCCTCAAGAGGGCACTGCCACCTGTTTAATATAATTTATGATTTGTATCCTTTTATAGATAAGATCCCTTGCAATATTAATAAGTTATTTTAGTTTGCATCTATATGAAGTACAATACTAAATTCCTTATATCACTCAACTTCCTACTACCTGGAATGACCACCACCTGTCCATAGCTACACACATGAGTTGACTTGTATATCAGTAAGTCATCAACTTTTCACTGGTTGTATCAGTAACATTTTGTACATTGTTCCACCATTAAGAAAGTTAAGACTATTTAAAATCATAGTTATCAATGAAGCAAAGATAATTTTTGATTTGTTATCTGTAAAATCAATATGTATACCTACCTAGGACAAATAGGTCAGTGTGCAACATCCCCATTTAATTTTGATTTTCCCTACTTTTCCATTAATATAGTTATAAATTATTATAATTTCCATAATGTTCATGCACATTCCATACTTGAAATGGAATCAGTCTTCTTGGGTTTAAATAGCAGCACTACTACTTAAGAATGTAAATATGGACAAATGAGAGCTCCCTTTGTTTTGTTATGAGAATTTTATTATACTTATATATAATAAAACTAGCTTCATTCATAGTATACATTTCAAAAAAGTTCTTCTTTATTCTTGCTATGATTGGTATCCTACAGCTTGTAATTTATATATAGTTGATCACCAGAGATTGAAAATGTTTAATATCTTCAAAGTATATATAAATGCTTATAATAACAAGAAATTTTTAAAATCCTCAAGTTCTTAAAACATCTCTAAAATTTTCTATATATGGGGTCCTCCCTTCCAGCACAACAGGTTAAAGCACAGCAGTATGAAGCTATCCAAAGCCACTGCACCACAAGTTCCACCCCATGATAGTGGGATGATCCACATAGTGGCAGACCTCTCCTGACCTGCCACTGCTCCCCTCAGCAATTTCAGTTGATACACCTGTTCTTCTTCCCTCTCTGTCTCTGGTGAATACTCTTACCCCCACAATTCTGGCTTGTACCTCAGTTCTTTATATAATACATATGCATACACATACATACACACATACATTCAGTTTTATGGAAATGCTAAAGCAACTTAGAATCAATTATTCAATGTGGTAACCCTTTTGAATTAAGTATTCCAAAATGTAACTTATATATTTTGAAATAAAGTATTCTTGTTTAAAAGGTTCTCATATCTGTCATAGTAAAGCTTTTTTGTTTGCAAAAATCATAAAAAGAAAAACTTCTGGTTTTGCACATAAATTGCTATAAATTTGTTATAAATCCAACAAGAATTTATAAGCACAGACATAAATTCTTTATTGAATAACTTATATAAAGAGAAAATAAAATGAAATGACCACATTTGTTTCTATTACTTTATGTACAAATTAGTTCTTATTTATATTTGATTTTGACAGTATATGGGTAGTTAATTGTTTCAATTTAATGAATATACTTAAAAAAAGGGCTTAATTTTTCAAATAGTTGAAACTTTTCCCTCTCTGGTTGTACAAAAATAAGACCTGTTTTAAAACAGGTCTGAAATGATCTTGGAGGTTAAGGAATAATTTTATGTAAATTTCTCATTATCCTAATTCGTAAAATATCCTATAACACTATTGACAGTTTATGAGTTTCAAAGTATAAACCAGTGTTCTCAAAACTTGATTATCACTTACGTTTTGTTTTTAAATTCCAAAAGGCAAAGTTGAAGCATATACAGCTGCATATTTTGGACAAACGGCCACTGTAAGAGGAGTCACTGTCACTGCCTTTCCCTGATTATCTAATATCTATTACTCCATAGGAATCAAACAATTGTCATTCTCCCTTCTGAAAACTGACTTCTCAAGATACATTCATCTGAATCTAAAGAGAAATACAGTAGGGTTGATGACACTGCTTAGCTAACTTACTGATTGTTTGGGTGACTGAGATTTCAGAGTTTTCTTTATTAGGTCACTATTTTTATTTTGAGACAAATACTGCTTTAATTTTGTTTGTTTATTTTTTAAAGATTTATTTATTTGTGCATACAGAACTGCAGTACATGCCAGAGGTGCAGTGGCGATGAGAAGATTCACCAGAGACAGAGTGGGAGAGCAGAACAGGCAGATTAATGAAGTACATTACTGAGGGGAGCAATGGACTAGGAGAGGTCTGCAGCACCATGTGGGTCACCTCCAGGGCAAGAGGGGATAGAACTCAGTGCAGAAGTGGCTTTAACTTCTTAGTGCTGTGTTTTAACCCGCTGTGCCACCAGGGAGGGCCCTGCTTTAAGTTTTTTTTTTTTTTTTTTTTTAAAGATTTATTTATTCATATAGAGCTGGGGTACAGGCCAGAGATGCGGAGGGTGAGAGGATTCACCAGAGACAGAGCGGGGAGCAGAACAGGCAGATCGACAAAGTACACTGCTGAGGGGAGCAGCGGGCGGGCCAGGAGAGGTCTGCCACGCCATGTGGATCTCCTCCGGGGTAGGCGGGAATCGAACTCACGTGGAAGTGGCGTAAGCTTCTCAGTGCTGTGCCCCAACCCGCTGCGCCACCAGGGAGGGCCTGCTTTAAGTTTTTAATGCTTTTACTTAATTGGATCTTATAACTGCAAAGTCAAATATGCCAGATAGCTTTACCTGTATTTTATGTATCTTGCTCAATTCCTTCCTCGAGGCTAATATTTATTCTTCATTCAGAACTAACAGATAGAAAAATAGTGGTACTCATATAATAAAATTTTACTTTATATTATATACTTCATAGTTTTAATTCTTGCTCATATTTCTCATTTCAATAGTATATTTTAGGAGCCTGCTGTAAGAAAGGAAGTGACATGTTGACTTTCTGTTTTTGAATGAGATTATTGTGTTTTATGTACTGCTAGCTATAACACTGTGTGTATGTTCTAGTGGTCTATATTTCACATATCCTCAGATGTGTGTTTCCACATTATGCCTGCCATCAAGGTATCCCTTATTTTCCAACAAAATCCAATGATTCTCCTTCTCACTGGCACCCCAACCCACAACCTCCCCTCTGTCAGCCTCAATTCTGAATCAGATTTCAAGGGCTGGCATTGGTTTTTATTTGGCTGTTTTTTGTGTTTTTTTTTTTTTTTCTTTTAATCTCTTTCTTCATATTCCATAGTGAAATCATCCATCATCCAGAATTTGGCTTTTGTCCTCTAACTTATCTCACTTAACAGAAGCCCATCCTGTTCCATCTATGATTTTACAAATAGCAAGAGTTCAGCTTTGTTGTATGGCTGAGTAGTATTCCATTGTGTATATACATCACATCCTCATTATCCACTCATGTGTTGCCCAGCACTTAAGATGTCTTCATAGTCTGCCTCTGGCAGGTAGAACTGCAATGAATATACGAGTACTTATGTACCTTCAAAATTATGTTTATATATGTGTATATATAATATATCATCTATGTATATAGATGATATATACGATGATATGTATCTTTTGGGATGCCAAGGAAAGTAATTGCTTAATCATAAGGCAGATCTATATTTAACATATTGAAAAACTTCCTTTTTCTATAGGAGTAGGTCTTTCTCCACCAACAGAGCATGAGGTTTCCTTTTTCTCTCCACCAGGGCCAATATTTATTTTTGGTATTTTTGCATGGGCCATTCTCTCAGGTGTGAGGTAGTGTTTCATCGTGTGTGTGTGTGTGTGTGTGTGTGTTTAAGATTTATTTTATGTATTCATGCATACAAGAACTGGATTATAGGCCAGAGGTGCAGGGGTGATGGTGGGGAGGGTGAGAGGATTCGCTACAGACAGAGTGGGGAGCAGAATAGCCTATCTATGGGAACACACCGCTGAGGAGAGCAGCAACAGGTGAGACAGGAGAGGTCTGTTGTGTCATGTGGGTCAGCTCCCTGGCCAGGGATCATCTAAAGATATGGTGGTGATGCATGATAATGCAGAGAGTTAACCCCTAAACCACCATGGAGGCCCCCTCATTGTGGTTTTGATTTGCATCTCTTTGATGATAAGTGACCATGATCATTCTTCCTTGAGTTTCTATGTCCTCTTAGGATCTGTGACTGTTTAGCTTTACTTGCCATTTATTGATCGGGTTTGTTTAGCTTAGTTCTTTGTATTCTGGGATATCAAAATCTTGCTGGATAGATGATGTACAAATGTTTTCACCTACTAGGTAACATGTCCTTTTGTTTTAATGATAGTTTATTTTGCTATGCAGAAGATGTTGAGCTTCATGTAGCCAAATTTGATTATTTTTTTCATTTTTATTTCCCTTGCTATTGTAGCTTATTCTCCAACATCACTACAGCCACTGTTTCAGTGTTTTTTTTTTTCTGTTTTCTTCTATATATGTTGCATAGATAAACATTTTTAAGATATTTGGATTTAATTTTTGTGTATTGTATGAGAGTACAATCTGGTTTCATTATTTTGTTTGTGGCTATGAAGTTTTCCTAACACCATTTGCTGAAAAGACTTTCCTTTTTCCATGTTTGTTTTTCATTCTGCTATATATTCTGATCTCAAGGATAGAGGGTACTTTGAAGAAAGGAAAGTAAGTTTGTCTTCTGCCTCTGTTCATTCCCTTTGCTGATTTACACTGATGCTTGAGGTTCCTTATTGCATGTCTGACCAAAATGATCCCATCATGCCTGATGTGATAGGAAATGCCACTTTTTCTATCTTATTAAGTACTCAATGAAGAAATCCCCAAGTTTATTGAGATGCAATTAATATTAAGATAATTAAAGTGTCACAATTAACACTGATTGTTTGGACTATTTCTGTATTGTAATATGTTTCTGTATTGTAATAGTGATGCAGGTATATCATAATTGCATAGTATTTGTACTTTTCAAAGTTTGATTAAGCAATTTTCTGTGTAAGGATTTGTAAAATTAAGCATTCAGTAAGAAAAGAAATATCTTCTTCCCCTTTCACATAATTTCATCATCTACTATTTATTTCAAGATTGGTGCAGTGATTGCTACTCAGTAAATAATTATAAATAAATGAATTTATTTAAATAACTATATTAAATGATAAATTTATCTTTTAATTAGTGAAAAAATTAGAACCCCTTAAGAGATCTGTAAACAGAGTGAATGAAAGGTGTTTCCAAATCTTACCTAGAGATTATAATCTCCATAAGATGTACATTTACCTAGTTCAAAAGCATATTAATGTTACAGGGACCCCAATGTGAATTGGGTTGCCCGTCTGTGGGTTTTCACCCACGCACTTATGATTCAATCATATTAAGGGCACACTCAAAAAGGTTAAATAATGGATTTATGTATAAGGAGAAAGGTAAAAGAATAACCTAGGGAAAGAGGGAGAGAAATACAAGTTAATTAGAATGTCCTACCAGTTCTGCTAACTTGGACTCCACCGGCCCGCTGAAAACCAATTGAGAGCCAAAAGGAGCAGCCCAGAACCACCAGGCCAAGCACCCCCCAGCGCTGATATATCCGGTTTTATTCCAACCTGGCTGCTCAGCTCCGCCCTCACATCCCAGCGTGCTTCTCTTTGGTACTGATGGGATTTGGAGTTCCAGTATCTGGAGTGGGGCGGAGTCCATGAAACCTGTACCTGTTACATTAATAATCTCAGTATTAAAACACTGGGTAAAACATACACCATTTTAATAAAGATTACAACTTTACTAAGGGATATACATATTAACACTTTCTAATCCATTATAATATAACTAGTCCTTAGGCTTAATGCCAGCTAGAATCTTTCCATGTCAGTTGAATCCAGAAGTAATTTGTTCTGATTAGGTGCGAATTACTTTTCAGACTTTCTGTTTATTTATGCAAGGACAGATCTGTTAATTCCAACCTAGTAAATTTATATAGGATGTCCACGAAAGTCATCAAAAGCCTCAAGCTTTTCCTACAAATAGTTGATTTTTTTCATATACCAGATACTTAGTCTTACAGAAGGAAGCATTCCGCTGCTGCTGTTGGACAGAGAACAAAGGAAAAGCTTAATTGCTTAAGTGAACCTGCTCTTCCACACAACAAAGACATTGTGCTTAACCCAGTGCAGTGTAAAGCTCTTCTTGCAAAAGATCAAGTGAGAATGTTATAGCTGAAGGTTGTCCTAACAGAATTTCACAATGAAAAAGGACAAAGTATTCTTTGAGAATAAATGTACATGTGAGAAGAAGACAACTATGTTGATTACGTATAATTCAACTGTAAATCAGAAACAGAGAAATATGCAATGGGTATAATTTAACAAAACCTAGAAATCTAACTGCAGAATTGTGCCTGGGAGATGAGGAGGGGGAGGATGGAGAGAAAAAGGATAGAAAAGTGGGGAGTGGGCACAAAGGACTATGGAGGAAGATTCCAGTGACTTAGTGGTGGGTATTTGGTAGCATATACTGAAGGGCTGTGATTCTACACCTGTAAATGATATAGTGTTATAGACCAGTTACATCAATAAAAAAGTAAAATGAAGTGAATTCTGATGTTGTCACTTGAAAGGGGCTTCAAGGAAGGTTAAATTAAAAAAAAAGAAAGAAAGAAAGAAAGAAAGAAAGAAAGAAAGAAAGAAAGAAAGAAAGAAAGAAAGAAAGAAAGAAAGAAAGAAAGAAAGAAA
>NW_004567113.1:42483714-42490395 GCF_000260355.1 Condylura cristata | reverse complement strand
AAAGAAAGAAAGAAAGAAAGAAAGAAAGAAAGAAAGAAAGAAAGAAAGAAAGAAAGAAAGAAAGAAAGAAAGAAAGAAAGAAAGAAAGGGAAAAGAAAAGAAAGAAATGAGTGACTGAGCTTCTGCTGACATAAGAGAGCATTTAGTTAAGGAGAAGCATAGAGTGTCCCGAACAGAGTCACTGACCATTTGAGATATAGCTGTTTGGAGAGAGAGGTTGCCTGGGTTTAGGATTAGGCGAAGCAAGTATGAATATGCAGGTGGAACTTAGGCATCCAAGGTATCATCAAGAAGGTGACAGTTAAGAAACCAGCTTTAATTATATTGTCTTTCTAATAACAGGATTAGAGCATAAATAGTTGATATTGATTATATCTATTAATTTTATTACAAATGACAGAAAACAACAAACTTTAATCACAGGGAAGTTGATCAGCTTAGTAGTTGAAAATTTGGGATTTGGCATAACAAAGCTGAATACAGGGTCAAGTGTGAGCTCGGGATCAGATATGAAGTTATCATTCAATCTTTTGCAAGAGCTTTACACTGCACTGAATTAAACATAATTCCTGTATGACTCTATCCCTTAATACTTTTCCATTCACAAAGTATTCCCTTTACAATTAAAATGTAATATTTTTCACTCATTGCAGCATAGACTCGTGGTGTCTGATGTAGTCATATTGACAGATTGACATCTTTGAACCAAATACAGGGGTTGGGAAAAATGATCTTTTGACTGATGTGGCCATGAATCATATCTATTTTTGCACTAGGGATGCAACTTTCCACAGAAAAAGCATAGACTAAAAGCTGAAAGCAGAGAGTTGTCCAAAAAAGTAGTGTTTTATGCTAGAAATAGGCCAAGTGGATTCCAGGCAGGAAAAAACAAAAACAAACAAACAAAAAAAAAACATAACAAATGTCTACTGCACTGTCAATAATTCAGTACTTACAATGAAGGTCCTTTTCTGTCTGGGGCACTAGATGCTAAGTATTTCCTTTGAATTTCTGTGTCTTCAGTGTACAATTTGACTTCAAGAGTATGCTTTAACAGAGAAAGGGAGAAGTGTCCTTACACAGGCTTTTTCCAAAATCTGGGCTTTATGTCAGATTCATTGCACATCAGTTTCAAGAAATAGCTTATAAAATATTCTTATTTTTAAATGAGGTGTTGTTTTTATAACCACTGCACACTGCCAAACAGACTACAAAATTTGTATTTGTTATACTCACTATATGTGGATGGGGTAAGTAAGAGAAATCATTTTCAGATAATATAAAATTATATATGTAATTCATGAGCTCAGAAGTAAAATTATTGAGGAAAAAACAAAAATAAATTTACTCAAGAAGACTTCAGGAACAATAATTTGTTCAGGTGCTATTTTGTTGTAAATAACATCTCTTAAGTATGACCTATGTTTTATCATGGCTGACTTGCTTGATAATTAATTAACTTCATGGATATTAATGACAATAATGTAATAGGAAGTGAGCTTACTATATGTTCCTTGTTTTCTGAAATATTTGTATTAAAGATAAATGTGAACTTTGCCTCTCACCTTACTAAGAAACATATTTTTTAATCAGATTCCTTCTACTTCTGTCTTTACTGGACAGAAATAGGCATAAGTACGTAAACAACAGTTTATGTAACAGTAAAGTGCTTCCTTCAATAACTATGTGAATCCAATATTTTTAATCTATATCTTTGCGATTGAAAATGTTGGTACATAAATTTCTAGGGCTACTCACTGATTGCATTTGTAGCCGCATCCTGTCTTACTACCTTGTGGCTTCTACAATACTGAAATACTTCCAGTTGTATGTTTTTTGTTAATAGCATCTGAATTTTAGTTAGTTCACATGATATTTATCATTTTCTTTCATTGATTTCTACTGAACCTGCCTTGAAAACTCCAATTCTTCCTTCAAAATATTGCTCAGTCTTCATTGTCTGTTTAGGCCTTCTTGAATCCCAAAGCAAATATGCCTTGTCTATCAGCCCCATTGTACAAGCATCTGTTAACATGTCTTATTCTATTATAATGATTTGTTTACATGACTGTCTCTCCAGCTGAACTGTGAGGTTCTTGAAGACAGAGATCATGTCTCATGCATCTGTGTTTCCCCAGTTACTAGTATTCCAGGAGCTTGGCACCTGAGACTTCAGCAATCAATGTTTGATAAATTAATGAATGAAATATACACACTAAAAAAAGAGCAGCAAAACTATAGGAAGGAAGTGCTTTCCTGGAGCATATTGAAGTTAGAGCTAAGTAATTTGTACCCATAATATAATAATGTCCATATATTTGTATGTAGGGCTTTTATTTATTTTTCTCATTGTTAAATTGCCATCCCAGGATTATAGTCAAGGTTGATTTTTTTTTCTGTGTTGATCTAGATATTAGAATCCTTAAATAATGTCCTTTGTTTTAAAATTTATTCTTAACAAGTACAATAAAGCAACACTAAATCACATGTTTTTTCATGGGTAGCAGCAGAACTTAAAACTTTCACAACATAAAAATAGCAGACTTGAATTGACACCTCATCAAGTATGCAATCTTCTGTAGAAAAATTTTACACTTTGTTTCAAATAAGTGCAAGCTTGATCCTTTTAAAGCTGAAGCATTATTTGGTGTGTTTCTTTAGATGTGTGTTTGAGGATGGAAGAGGTAGTTCATGATATTTCATTCACTGAATAAACCATCAGTGAAAAATGTACAACTTCCAGGTCTGTGCTACTTACATTTGAATATTATGAAAACATTTTCTTATAGAGGTATTCCAATAAGCTTCAGTTTCCAAGGTTACATATAGAGAGAGGTGATTAAGAAAATATCTAATCCGAGTGTAACAATTATCACTTTATATACTAGAAGAAAGCTAATGTTTAGGAAAAAGAGAAGAGTCAAATTGATGTTGTAGAAAATGGGAGTTCTAGAAAATGAAGCAGTTCTTCATTGACCTTAGCTTAAACACAAGTAGCTTCCTTATACCATGAACCTGGGAATAGTGTTTTAATTTTTTAACTGGCACAGAATTCAGTATATTACCAATGCCAAAAACTTTTGAGTGTGTTATCATTCTCACCAATAAACATTTTGGAAGCACACAAAGGAATTTATCACTATACTATTGTATATCAAGAACTTATAGACTCTTGACTTCCAGTTTGGAATTTATTCATTTATTTATGATAGTTGTATGGAGATGTAGCAAATAATAATGCAGTGGCTTCAATCCAAAGATCATTTTGGGAGAAAAAAAATTTTAAATATATACTTTTTGTCTTAAAGGGCACAGAAATCTCAGTTAACTAGTCTTTGTCATCAAGTTAAGTTTTCCAAAATACAAATGGCTCTTTTAAGAAATAAAAATATGTGACTAAGGATCAGAAAATTATAGACACAAATCATTCTGAAAAAAAAAAAACTTATCTGCACATATAATTGTAAAAGGGTCTTTGTTTTGGACACACTGTCAACTTTGTTAATATGCTGGTCTGTTCATGCCAGCATCTGACTGAATGACTTATCATAGGAATCACTCATGCTAGGTTGAATTGAATTTCAGATTCTTCTAAGGAAAAGAACAAATTAAAATGATATAATGGAACCCTATCCCTTCAGAATAAAGATAGATTTCATAATGTATTTTCTTACTTAGCAATTTTCTCCTCAGCTTATTTTTTCCCCTAAAGTAGTTAATGCTATGTTGTGACTGCTATCTATCCTTCAGGAATTGAATTACTTTTTTTCTCAGGCTTTGATGGCTTTCTCTAGAAATCATTTTTGGATCCCTCTCTTTACCTATTTGTGATACCTTTTGTGTTGGCAATTTATGACTTTCCTTATAAATGCTGAAATGAGATATGACTTATAAATGCAATATAGGAAGTCTTTATTCCCACTTCTCTCAATGTACATGCTATCTCATTTGTATCATATTTCATGGATTGACCATTTGTTTAAAATTATCCATATAATTTCAAGAGGTGTGCTCATATTGAGATGTTCACCTTAACTATATACCTCAGCTTGTGCAATAGTTTATACCCACTATATCAAAGCACTAGAACCAGTATCCCATGCTCACATCCCCTCAATTCCTACCACTCATCATCTCCCCTCTGGTAGTCACAGATTTCTCACAGAATTTAAGAACGATTTTTGTTGTATTTTGCCAGCTTGCTTATTTTGGTTATTTATATTCTGAAAATGAATGAAGCCATCCAATAATTATCTGTCGCCATTTTACTTATTTCACTTAGAGTAATGACCTCTGTTTCATACATACTGTCATAAAAGATAGATGTCATATTTTTAAGTAGCATGTAGTATTCTTCATGATAGATATATCACAATTTCTTATCTATTCATCCATCAGTTAGAATTTAGATTAATTTCAATTGGCTGGTGTGAACCATGCTGCTATCAATATAGACAGGCATGTGCCATTTTGCATTTGTGTCTTCATTCTCCTAAGACAAAATCCCTTGGATTAGTATTGATGAGATTTCCATTTTTATTTCTTAGGGACTTTCCAAAACATTGTACTAATTTACATTGCCATCAATAGTGAATGAGTGTTCCTTTTTCCCCACACCATAGCAATGCTTAATTCCAGGCTTTTCAACATAGGCCATACACCTAAGTGTGAGTTGCAATCGCATTGCATTTCTCTAATAAGTGATGTTAAGCATCTATAAGCATCTTTTAATGTGCTCTCCGCCTCTGTAAAACTTATTTGAAGAAGGGCCTATTTAGGTTTTTGCCCATTTTTTGACTGCTTTATTATTGTCAGGTTGTATACATTTTCAGTTGTATTCATTTATTTTTTTGTGTGTAGAAAACTGTGATGTAGCTAAGAGAGTGAGAGAACTCACCAGAGTGGGGACCAGAACAGACAGATCTACTGAAATACACTGCTGAGGGTAGCAGCAGGTGAGACAGGAGGGGTCTGCTGTGACATGTGGGTCAACTCCCTGCTCCAGGATCGAACTCAGGCCATTGAAGTCATAGGGCTGAGACTTAACCCTAAGCTACCATGGAGGCCTATGAGTTATTTTATATTATGGAAATTAACTCTTTGGCTTTGTGATGGTTTTGTGATGGTTCAATATCTTCTAGTCTGTTTTGTTTCCCTCCTGCTCTCGCTCTCTTTCAATGTAGAAAACCTTTCTAGTTTGATATAGCCTCATTAGTTTATACTTCCTTTTGTGTCCGTTGCAGTTGGCACAGAGTTTCTACACATCTGTGAAGTTACAATTTATTTCAATTTTTCCAATAGGAATTTCTTATTAAGCAACATTGTTAAAAATCTGGAGTGTAAGGTAATTATCAACTTGCCATACTTTCAATTTAGGTCATTTCATGTTGTTGGTTTTTCATTTTAAATATTGTTGATAATTATATAAATAATATTAATGCATTTGTTAGATATTTATTTACATGTGCCAGTCCATCAAAGCATAATACTTAGTTTAATGATATCTGGTTAACAGATGTATAGTCATCTTCTAGTTAGGCAACATGCATATATACCTGAGAACTAAATCTTTCTTTAGATATGTGTGAGTGTGTGTCTGTCTGTATGACATTTAGTTATAATCATAATTTTCTAATTTTTCTCACTTTTAATAAGTTTCTGAGGACAGTAAACATAATTTGACAAGTGATTTAATTAAGGAGGAAAAAGACCTCCTTGCAATCTAGGTAATATTTTTGGAAATTACTGAATGAAATAGCTAATTGCCTGGCAGCCTTTCACACCAACTGCGCTGGCAATCTAGTGGCAAACCTAATAAACACTCTCTCATACAGACAAATGTGCTTCAGATAATGACAGAGGCTTTGAGCAGGGGATTCTAGATACAGTCATTCGCAAGGGGAACAAAAGCATGAGCAGAGCCAAGTGGAGGAATCCACAGAGGCAGTGACGCACAGAATTGTGAAGCTATTTGCAGTCTGACACTGCCACATGGACTGACACTGCCACATGTAACTGACTGTAGACCTAAAGCCTATCAGAAAAACAAAGGCCCTAGTATGAGACTCAACAGAAACTACCAACTTTTCCCCAAATACCAAAAAGACAAATAATCAGGAAACAAGTTACTCAGAATCACCTCAGTTTATTGCAACGAATAGCAATTCTTTGCCCCCCCCCCAAGAATGTTGGGGGGGGTGGGGGAAGGTGATGGGAGGAAGAGCTTCTTGTGGCCAACTGCACCCAGTTTTCTGAGCTGGAAGTCCCAGTTTTCTGAGCTTGGAAGTCCGAGGAGCGGTGTGCATAGCATAGCCGGGAGCCAGACAGGAACAAAGAGCTTGGCCATGGTGCGGGCAGTGGTGCGGGCAGCCTAACTCACCCTCTTGTGTGTTTTAATGGTTACACCCAGCTCCATTTAAGCTGCATTAAAACTTATACTTTTTTCAGTGAGCAGGTGTTTGATGAGCGTTGGTTCACTCAAGCCAGCTGCTTTTAGGCGGTGAGCTCACAAAAAGCCTTAGGCCCATTTAGACCCCTGCAGTGGTAGGCCTCACCCGTGGTCTGGGAGCTAGCGCGGAGCGCTAGCAGCCTCGAAGGCCAGGGTTCGAGCCTCAGCCCGGGAGCAGACCCACCTCACTAGGTGGCGGCGGGCCTCTCTGCCTCGCCTGCCGCTCAACTTAG
>NW_004567113.1:42388142-42483370 GCF_000260355.1 Condylura cristata | reverse complement strand
GGTTACTTTAACTGCTCTCCCACGTGCTCTGCTTTCCCCCACGTCACGTGTGTGCTCTCTCTTTGGTTACTTATAACTGCTTTTGTGCTCTCTCTCTGGTTACTTATAACTGCTTTCCTTTCGAAATAGTGTTCCATTGAGTATATTTCACATTGAGTATATTCACTGAGTATATACACTGAGTATATTTGAGTATATATTTGAGTATGAGTATATTTCACAGTTATACACTGAGTATATATACACTGAGTATATATTTGAGTATATATACACTGAGTATATATATATATATATACACTGAGTATATATATACACTGAGTATATATACACTGAGTATATATTTCACAGCATTTTCATTTATCCATTCATCTCTTGATGGACATTATTGTTGGTTCCATGACTTGGCTATTATGGATAATGCTGCTATGAATATAGGAGTACATGCATCTTTTCACTATAGCGTTTCATGTTCTTTGTGTGAATACCTAGCAGTGGTATCCTATGGCATTTCCATTTTTATTTTCTCGAGGAATTTCTATTGGCCCTCTTTCCATTTTGTTCCCAACCATACCCTCTGCTCCCCTCTAAAAGCCTCAATTCTGAGTATATGTCTTGGCATTTTTGTTGTTGTTATCCAACAGTCATTCCTCAATCTTTACCAGGTGTGTGAGATGCAAATATCTTCTCCCAGTCTGCAGGTTTCCTATTTCTTTTGTTGTGGTTTCTTTCTAGGTACAAAAGCTTTTTAGTCTGATGTACACCCATTTGTTTATTCTTTCTTTTGTTTCCCTTGCCATTGAGATTGTGTCCCTAAATACCTCTTTGCAACTTAAAAATTAGGTAATACCCTTATGACCTAATTTTTATGTCACTAGTAAGAAGGAATACACACACACACACACACACACACACACACATATATATATATATATATATACACACATACATTTTTTTTTTCCCAAAGCCTTTCTAAGTCTAGGATTTACCCATTCCTGATGCAAATTTTCTTTGAAAAGCATGCTGTTGACTTCAGCAACTTTCATTTACTATCTTCTTGATTCCCACACACAACAAAAATCTAGGCCACACATACTTCACAATAAAACTTTGAATTACAATTTCAGTGTTTTCTTACAAATATATTTTGTTCATTTGTGGCTTCTCTTGGGTTGAATAATTGTGATTTTCAAATGCAATCTATTTTAACTGAAACTACCTGGTGATAATTGCTATATAAGTTCTGTCTTCCTCATGCCTGAAACCTATGTGTGTGTGCTGCCTTTATTTATTTTTTTTAAAGATTTATTTATTTGTACAGAAAGAACTGGGGTACAGGCCAGAGATGGCGGTGAAAGGCTTCACCAGAGACAGAGTGGGGAACAGAACAGGCAGATCGACGAAGTACACTGCTGAGGGGAGCAGCGGGTGGGTCAGGAGAGGTCTGCCACACCATGTGGTCACCTCCGGGGCAGGCGGGAATCGAACTCATGCAGAAGTGGCTTTACATTCTCAGTGCTGTGCTTTAACCCACTGCACCACCAGGGAGGGCCGTGCTGCCTTTATTTAAAAACAAATTATATAATGTATTGTAACATACAATATGACAATGCAAATTCTAGTGATGATAGTTTTAATGTATTTCAACAAGCTTAATCTATTTTTTCCTAATAAAGTGTGCTTTCCCCTCACCAGATACTATATTAGAGATTTCAAATCATACTTATTTCCTTCATTATTACCTTTGTCTAGATTTTCTCAAGAAAAACATAATATCTCCTTGCACAAACATTAACTTCCTTCATTTATAGTTAAGAAAATAAAATAAAACTTGAGGCAAAAAGAGAAAATTTTAACAAATTTAAATCTCTATAATTTTAAAATCAGTTTATATATAATGAGGGATTTCTTTTCTGGAAAAAGTGGACCACCTGTAATATTCAAAGCATGCAAATTGAAGTGAAAGTTTTTAACTTATTTTCTTTGAATTGATTGCTGTTTTGACTGAGATGACCTTTACTTTAAATCAAAATTGATTGAACAATTGAGTCAACATGGTTAAATTGGCTGTGCATATACACAGAGACTTTGTTTATTGGATTTAGGATATTCTGAGTAACATAATTTCCCTCTGCTTCTCTTCTGCTTCAGGAAACACTCTGCTTTATGATTGCATTTAATAATGTGTCAAAAGCAAATGGAAATAGAACTGTACACATGGGAGAGGATCAGTGGATTCTGTAACTGTTTAACATCCAAAGAAACAATCCATATAAATTGTTTCAAATTCTCATAGAGTTTGTGTGTTATATTTATTTGTTAAAGATGGTATCTGAGATTTGGTTTCTGTGAAGTTATCAGAAAATCAAAAGCCACTGACAGTATGATAACCATCTATTATAACTGTATAATTTCCAACATCAAAAAAAAAAATGGAGTGCATCCTAGAACAACTGGATAAATTAGAATGCACTAAAGATACTTCAGTCTATCTTTGGGTCCCCAAGCCACATTCCATTATCATGACAGTATAGCATTCTGCACAAAGAAATTAAAATAATATACAAAGAACCAATATAGGTGTAAGGTGTTGCTAACAAAAGTTTTCTTTTGCATTTAAACAAATGTCCTTTGTTTGGTACTGGTTCTGATCACTTGGGCATCAAAAATAGTCCTGAAACTTAGAAAATAATGTTCAGAAGGATGTGAGAGCCAGCCACTAAGTGCTAAAAGTGCCTAGCCTTCCAGTGCCAACTCAACAACTGATTTTATAAATTTAGTCCTTTGTTATAAATTGTACTGCCAATGAAAATCAATAAAAACAATTTCCTTCTACATTCATATTCTTCTCCTCATACTCTTTCTTCATATTCTTTTTGGGACCATTTTGTCAAAATGCCACAGGGCCATACAAAATGTAATTTTGTGTTTCATGTGTATGTCCCATGAAACCTCAATTTTTCACGTGCACTTTTTATTGGTGTGAAGTAAAAGGGGGCTTTAAGCAAAATTTAAACCTTCAGTTTTCTGAAGTTCTAAAAACCTTGAGGAAAACACCAAATTTTAAGTTGTAGCTTTTGCATAAATTTTGAGGTTACCCATAATTTATACTCTATAAGTAGTAAATTTATAAGAGGATATGTTATTTTGTGTCCTTATGTATGTGAGTGGTGCATTTGCTACATAAATGCTATATTGACACCTGGAAAGTCACTGAATCAAGATTTACCTCACACACATATCTAACCTCATACTTATTATCTCCAGACAAATAATACTACTGTTATTGCAAGTACTCATTCACTCACTCATGTATTCATTTATCCAAAATCTCCAGCAAAGCCTGGGCATGTGGACGATTGCATGGCAGGAAGAAAAGCATCCATCCTTTTCTTCAAAGGTCTTGTTCCAGTGTCCATGAGTATAACTGTAATACAAGCAATGACAGACTAGGTCTACTTCTAACTCATGATTTGATTAAGTTTATGTGGTTCTCTTAAATTTTAGTATTTAGAGAGGAGGTCTCAAAATCATTCAAAAAATTATAGTAAAGATGGGGTATGCTGCTTTACATTCATCAGGTACTTCATCAGGATCCTACAACTTATAGTTATGATTGCATTATCATTATTACTATTATAAAATCCAATCCTATCTTCTTATCTCACATATGAATAAGCAAATTCTTGGGGTTAAGTGACAACATAAATTTACTGGCGATGCTATATTTAAATTAGTAATGAAAATTGATTTAAGCAAATTTTATAACTAGGTGATATTCAAAGTAATGCTTTGACTATTTAATTTTCCTTACTCTGTAGAGCACATTGATATCTATTATTTAATGACTATATGTGTTAAATATTATGCTAAGAAATGCCCATATTTGATATCTTCTCTATATCATAACAACTGAATTAGTATTGGTTTTCTTTAAATCACTATATTTTATAGACAAATGGATGGAGAAAGACTTAGAAACTTATCTCAAATGCAATAGCTGGTAGTGACTGGAGAAGAAATTCAACCCAGTTTCATCTGAAGACTTATTTTTCAGTTTCACATTACACAAAACCTATAAAAATTACTCCAAACTTCAGAATATTTAAATTGCATGACTATTAAATGTATACTATATCAAAAATCAAATTAAAAAAAACTCAACCTTATGCTTTGGAGCATGTAATAAAGTATCAACACTGATATTTAAGTGAAAAAAAATTAAAATGTTAGATCCAAAGAAGTTTGAAAAATCGACAGAAGAAAAAATTAAGTTTCTTTTCCCTTGCCTGCACTGGAGAGATGCCTGTCTAACTATTTGTTTCTTATTTATTACAATAGAACTACACATATCATGTAGAAAATTTGGAAATAGTTCACTTTAAACAATTTCTTTGCTAACATCACATAGAGATGACCTTTTTTAAAATATTGGTACAGATCAATGTTTTTCTATTTGTACATATGTGGAGGATATTCTGTGTAGTATGGAGGGTGTGCCTTCACATACACACACATACTCACATACGCAAACTGTATTTTCTTGGTGTTTCCATGAAGTGCCACGCACTAGGTGAGTTAAAACTACAGAATTGCCTTTTCTCAGGTCTGGAGGCCAGAATTCCAATGCCAAGTGTTGACAGGTACACAGTTCCTCCAAATTCTCTGAGGTAGAATCTTCCTGGTCTCTTGTCAGTTTCTACTGGTGGTGTCAATCCTTAGCCTTCCACCTTCCTTGGTGGACAGTTGCACAGCTCCATTCTCTCTCTCTCACCACATGCTCTTCACCCTGTGTGCACCCTGTTGTCTTCCCTTGTCTGATCAAGAGACAAGTAATTTGGGACTGGAGGCCAATTCAACTCCAGAATGACCACATTTAACTATAATACACATTTAACTATAATAGTTAAATATAAAAATTAACTATAATAACAGCAAGTAACCTGTTTCCACATGAGTTCCCATTCTGAGCCATAGTGAATTGGGTGCTAGGAATTCATATTTGGGGGGATACAATTATATCCATAAAAACAGATAGATACCTATACACATTATATATTCATATAAATTAGACTTTTAATTCACATACTACTTCCTAGCTTTTTTTTCACATGATATAAACAATTCACAATGTCATTCAATAAGATAAATTCCTTTTGATTGCAGCTGGAAGGTTGACTTACTTTGATCTTGAATGTGGCAGTTAAAGATTTTTAAGTTAGAACTGTGTTTGTCAAGGAGAGTAGGAATGTGTTTAATACCCTGTGGTGATCTGGGGAGGAAGCTGTGTAAACTTGCTTTGTTATTATTGTCCGCTGGCACTGTAAGAACACTAGACATTTGACTTATTCCCATCCTCTCTCCTGAATATTGGCAATAAATATAAGATCTGTGTGGCAGCTTCAGTCTAGTGTACTTGGCTCTGAATCATTGTAACAACTAGGAGAGCGATTCTTGGTGAGGTGGAATGTGTAGCACTTTAATAGCAGTGCTTAGCAGTAAGGCTGTCTGAGAGGTAGAAAAGAGATTTTAAATTAAATGGACTTTACCGAAAATTGTCTTCACTTTGTAGTTTGCAGTCAGGGCTGCAATTTTCAACTTTCTTTTCCTTCACTTACCTGTTGCTAAGAGATCACATTCAAGGTAAAATTAATGCTTCTCCTATTACAAAGCATGTAGTCAGCAGAGGAAGAGGAAATGTAATGTGCAGCCTGTTGGTTAGAACCTTAGAAAAATACATGGCATTTGACGCAAAATCATTCACACAATAGACATTTAACAAATGATTATTAGATGAATCAGCATGTCTGAGTAGTGACTTGTTAAGGTCTGTCATTGTAACAGAACACAATTCACTGAGTCTTCTCTGCTTTTGTTTCCTCAGCTTTTTCACTCTTGGAAAATTGAAGCGTCCTGTCAAGGTAGAATTGACAGACTTTCTTACCTGCTAGGGTTCATCATAAAAGTTATGGAAATCTTCGCTATGTCTAGAATCTGCTGGGGTCAGAGGGACAATACTTTGTTTCAGGATACTTTTAACTGTGTGATGCAATCTCAGTGTCAAAAATTGAGTTTCTACTGATAATGGAGGTAAAACAGGGAGCTACTTAGTGGTGCTCCATTTTTTTTTTCTTACATGTTATTCAGAGCTTATATTTCTTGCAAGAGTGTTCCTCTGTCCTCAGGAGAATTATGCTAACCAATGATCAGCCTCCTGTTCCATGTCAGTCACATTATTCATTAACAAATAGTCCCTGGATATCAAATTCAAGTAGGGCTCCACTTGAATTTCTGTGACACTCCAATGTAATGTGAGATAAGCTATTTTTTTATGATTCATTATCTAACGAAAGAGATAATACCTGCAAATAATTAGAAGGAAATGCTCTATTTCTTCCATGTTAAATGAAGGATTCAGAGCTACTCCATCTTTAATATTATCTAAAATGATGAGTCTTATAATGCAGTATTAATGACCTATTACATACAGATAATTTAAGTACTCATAAGTCCCCCATCCCCCTCAAAAAAAAAAAAAAAGACTTTACTGTCTGCTTTTCTCTATCCAACCAATACCAAGCATTCAGAAAATAAAGACTCTTTTTAATTTTTCTCTTCACATATAAGCCTTTAAACAAAGTACAGATTCAAGAGGGAAATTAGAGCAACTGTCATTATTAGTCTCACTCATCAAACCATAATCTCAAAATATAAGTGTCTCAAACACCTTCAAACAGGCTCTATAAATGTGTGCACTTCCCCTTTCAAATTTCATAATGATACACACTTTCAAGGTACTCTGACATAAAATTTGACCGTTAATGGTGCTCAGTATGTTCTGGTGAGACCTCTGACACAACACTTAACCATCAGAGATGCTTTTCTGTGTAGATGATGCCATCTGCAAAATGAACTATTTTTCATAAAGGTTCAATTGCTCCCTCAGTTTTACCAAGAATAATGGTAGTGTTTTAGGAATATTTGTGAGTAAATCTTCCCCAATAAATGCTTAATGTATACATTTCACTCCCACATTTCCTAAATTACAATCACTAATGACAAGATAAAAAATGGAATAATAATTATGCAGTAACCAGAAACAGCTGGTTTGTACAAGTTGCTGATCATGCAAAGTAGAAAAGGGACTGAAATGAAGAGGAGAAGCCTGGAATTTGTTCATTCATTTTAGCATCAAAAAAGCACATCTCAGTTTTCTCATCTGTAAAAAGAAAGACCAAGAAGAAATGCATGCTTTCAAAATCCACTGTGCAGCTATTCAACCATGAAACATGCTCAAAAAACAAATAACTTACCTGCACTAGTCCAACTGGTGTAGAGGAATCTGAATTTAGACCCAGGGACTAAGAATCTGTGGTTTTTGCACTAACTAACAGAGACACGGGTACAAAAGGATTGGGAACCACTACTGCAGTTTATCTCTACGATCTAGTTTAACATGTATGCAACTCTGGAAGTCTGATTTAGAGAAAATCCATCAGTAAGATGCAATATGCTTAACTGAAAGACTAGCTTTTCAGTGTGGACTTTGCTGTTTACCTGCCTTGTGAGACAAGACTTTAAACTCTTGTGATTCAATTTCTCAAAAACTGGGGATAATATTAGTAGAGTCACCACAGGTTATTGGAAGTATTAAAATAATTAACATGGTGCTAGTATGTGCAAAGGGACAGAGAAACAAGGGAGTAAGAAAAACAATAGCAGCCACAAAATGAAATATTGTCAAGGAATAAGCAAGACATTTAATATATGAAATGAGTGAGGAGTAAAATATTTGCTAAGCTTCTATCATGATCTTCATTCACTTATAATCTTAAAACACCTCTTAATGGCCCTCCCTGGTGGCGAAACGGGTTATTAAAGCACAGCACTGAGAATCTGAAGCCACTTCCGCATAAGTTTGATTCCTGCCTGCCCCGGAGGTGACTACATGGCACGGCAGACCTCAGCAGCTACTCCCCTCAGCAGTGTACTTCGTAGATCTGCCTGTCCCTTCTCTGTCTCTGATGAATCCTCTCACCCTCTGCATGTCTGACCTGTGCCCCAGTTTTGTATGAATGAATATATCCTCAAACAAACAAACAAACAAAAACACCTCTTAAAAATATGTCATCAGAGGCCCTCCCTGGTGGCGCAGCGGGTTAAAGCACAGCACTGAGAATCTTAGGCCACTTCCGCATGAGTTCGATTCCCGCCTGCCGCCTGCCCGGGAGGAGACCACATGGCGAGCCAGACCTTTCCTGACCCGCCCGCTGCTCCCCTCAGCAGTGTACTTCGTCCATCTGCCTGTTCTGCTCCCCGCACTGTCTCTGGTGAAGCCTCTCACCGCCCCTGAGCCTCTGGCCTGTACCCCAGTTCTGTATGAATAAATAAATAAATCTTTAAAAAAAAATATGTCATCAGAAAAATGAAGCTTCTCTTTTTAAAGATCTGCTAGAAGCCTTGATGGAATTTTCAAAGTAGGTAATTAAATTGTTAAAGACAAATAAGACACACACTGAAACAATGAGAACAACAAAAAATACCTCCCCCCGTTTGAGAAGAAGCACTATTTTATCTCATAATTTTTCACATAGTGCGAGATGTATTTCAATAGTTGATATTTATTCCTTAAGGACCTAATTGTTCATGACAGTTTTAGTATTACTTAGTCTCTTCTATTTATGAGCATATGGTTTGATATGATCTATACATATTTTCTGATAGAGAGATGTAATTTGGAAACAAGATATTAGCATAAGTGGGGTCTTATTTTTTTTCTACTTTTGAAACTGTAGTTCACATGATTTTGCTAATCTTTCTTTTGACTCCATCTTAAGGGGAAAAAAGGAAAAAAAATTAAGTGATATTCAACTACAACTTGATGCTATATAGAAGTTTCCACACAGCAAGACTTGTAAGCTGAAGGCAGGCAAAATGTATAGGAACTGCAGTTGGCTTGTAGGGGACAATATATACACCTTATACAAAGCACATGTCAGTACAAAGAAATTCAATAATCTGATACTTCTCTTGTGAAGTGCATTATTCTGCTGTAAAGAAAATTGCTTTGACCAAATTTCTCAGTAGGCTCCAATTCTCTGTAAAAATCAACAAGGTCAGACCTCAGACTAAGCTGTGACCTACCAACATGGCCCTCAAAACTACTGAGGACTTTCGTGGAGGCAGGAGGTCCCTCTAACCTGTCTGTCGGGATCTTTAAGTTTAGTCTGAGTTATAAGAAAGGAGGATATAGACATGAACTCTGTCTAACATAGCTCTTTGTCATTGTTTCCTTAACTTCTGAATATTTGTTCCAGGAATAGAATATAAATAGGATGAGCAGTGCCTAGAACGGCTTCTGTGACTCATACAAGCCATAATTACACTGGCCATGTAACTATTTCCAGAACAGACACGAGGACTATAATTCAAAGAATAACATTTGTTTTAAAATATGGTTCCAGATACTTCCTTGACTTTGTCCTAGAAATGCTGGGGTAACAGAAAAGATGACCTCTTTGTTAACTACTTTAACATCTTAGTGTGTCTGTAGGTAGTTATATATTGAAATAGCTGCTATGTCTGTGTTAAATGCTAAACTGATCAACAGTGTAAGTACATTTCATAAGGCACTACTGTTTCTTCCTCTCTGATTTGAATTTTAGAGATAAACAGGAGTTTCTCAAGGGGAGTTAATTTGGACATTAAGGCTGTTCTTTACAACTGTTATAGAAGAGGTATTTCTAACTTTCAAAAGCACTACTCTATGGATCTATGGAGAACGTACTTTATTCTGTCCAATCCAGGCCTCACAAACCTCATCCAGCTGATCCGCCTTGCTGAAATAAACATGATGAGCACCTTTGTGAAAAGATCGGTCCTTGACATGGAAGTTAGGCATTTTTAGTGCACTTTTAAAGAATAACATAACCAATATATTAAAGCCCAGAGAAAATAAATGTGTATCACCTTACATATCATTAAAAGTATTAAAGAAAACAAAAAAAAAAAACTAAATTATAATAGATCTCCTCCAAAATGAGACTCCAATTGCCTGAATATCTTTTAAATAGTCTAACTTTTGAATAAAGATTGTGGAACAAATGATAGTGAATATTTGACATAGTAATACCAAAAGCTGAAAACTTTCTATGATAAAAGATGAGGAAATGTTTCCTATTAGACTATAAGTCCATTAAGTCTATATTTTTCTAATGTTTTTGTCATTGTTACATTAATATTAATTGTGAATATCTGTGTGTAAAATAGCATTAGCTATTTTTTCTGCACATTTCCTAAATTATAAGTGAATATAAAATTATCTGTTTTACTTCATTTTCACTTGATATTTCACCCAACAAATCAACTTTAAGCTGATTTCTGAACTTTGGTCATCCTAAAAACTGAGATATCATGCAATAATCTTTTACAGCTGAAATATGCTGATAGTATTATAGAAATCATTAAAACTGATTTTACCTTAAATCTGAAAATGAACTGATTGAGTCAGACTTCAATTAGGAAGTTATGCCTAGAATGAATTTTCCTTTCCATTGAAGGCAGAAATAATATACAGTGACATGGAAAAATGTGAATATACATACATGGGTGAGTATGATTTCTTTCTATCTACCCTCAGTATTCATCCTAGGCACTCTCAAGATCTTTTCACCTGTAGTATAATCTATCAATTAACCAACCAACACACTTTCTCAGCATCATCATTTTTTGTTAATACTAATTTAAGCAAAATAGGCGTAATTATTTAGAGGAATATCTGACAATGAATACTTTTCAAACTGGTTGGGTAATGTTTTTAGCATCATCAATCCAGAAATATCCAATAATAAGACTGACTTTTTGTTTAATAGAATTCTCTAGACAATGTTCCACTCCATTAGTGAACAGGGAGTTACTCAAGTTACACAGATATGTTCTCAAGGACAGTGGAAAATAAAACACAGACATTTGTGTGTAGATGTTGAATGTTTATGTGTAGGCATTTCCTCAAGCAAACTGTTGTGTTGTAGCAACAAAATGACCACTGTATCAAACTTAGACTTATATAGACCTAGTCAGATTTTTAAAGTCACTCTAGGTTATAGAAAATATTTTCCAAAGAATATCAAATCATTTCTTCTTTAGGTTTTCTCAGAAAGGCTCTTAGCAAATACATAAAAATATCAAAAGAGTGTATAATCGGAAACTATCTTCTAAAGGTATTTTTCTCCTAGGCCTTTGTATTTTAAATCTAAATACATTAGATTCATGGAGATGAATAAATGCATTTGTTTGTTAATGTATTGTTGCAAGTAGGGTCATTCAGAATTACAAAAGAAAATTTATATAAAGAGCCCCCCAAAAAGACATTATGTAGAGTTTCACTGAGTTTGTATAAAATACTACAGCTGTCTTTAGGATGCCTTTCCCTTGTGAAAAGAAGCTTAATTCTACCGAGGCCAGAGTGCAAGACCCCTTCTTGACCTTATTTGCTTTTAGAGACTCACACTGTCAGGTTGATAAATGGGCTTTGACAGAAGCAAAGGTAATTCAAACCTCATTCACAAGTAGAATAGTCTTTAACAGATTCTTTTATAGAAGTCTCTAGTAGTGAAAAAATAGAGAGAGAAAACGTATAGTATTAATTATTCTCCCAAAGGTCAAAAACTCTTCATCTCTCTGACTTTATATTTTAAAGTGATTCTGTCATGCTTAGCATGTATATATGTATCTGTTTATTCATACACAAGGTTTATTCATACCCATATGAAAAAAAAATCAGTTGTTCACAAAGAGGGAAAATACAGATCTTTTTGGAAAATGTGCAGTTATTTCTTGAGAGAGACATTTTTTTTTTTATAAACTGAGCAGTGTAGAACCTATCTAACTAAGACACCCTATAAGAATAATACTTTGGAATTTAGAGAAAAGAATTGGAGGCTTTAGCTAATGCAGGTAAATTTTACTTCTATTCTTCCAGCTTTTGATGCTTGACAAATCATTTCATCGGTGATAAAATAATGGGGTAAGTCTGCAGAGAGAGCTCAATTCATTGCATTGATTCCACCCACCTTAGTTCATCTGCAGAGTTATGGTTCTGATTTTATGAGAACATACTCCCTTCATCCTCCCTGGCATAAACCCCCACATGTCACTTGAGTTGGCAATATTAAGTGAGCAATTCCTTTTCCCCTTTGCTCTTTTAAAAATACACAGGAATACGACATTTAGAATGAACTTTTTTCTGCATTCTTAAAAAGATTGTATAAGTAAGAGTACATACCAATAATAGGACATCTGTATTCCTATGTATTCTGGAGAAAGTGAAAATTCTTTCTTTAGTTCTTATTACCTTTAGATTGGCTTATACAAATAACTACTTTTAGTACTAAGCCAGTGTCAGAGCCCTGATTCATGTTTACTCTTTGTTTTTCTAACTTTGGAAATATAACAAAGCAAATTTTCTTTGAAGCCAGAATTGGAACAATCTAAAACACACACACACACACACACACACACACACACACGGGTGCACATTAACATACCTTTAGAAAAAACAAAAATATATATATAAATAAAATCCCTTGGACAAATAACATTGCCCAATGCAATGAAGGACTTTGCTAGGTGTTTTTCATCTTTGCTGAAAAAAAAAAATGTGAAACCTATTTTGACAAAATGCAGAAAAAATAAAATTTGTAATTGCATGACCTATTCTATGTAATTTAGGAGTTACATGGCTGTAAGATATGTGTTTGTGTGCTAAAAAGTATATATATATATATATATATATATCACTTATAGAGTTTATAGCTGCATAAAACTAGACTTGTGTACAAATAGTCATCATTTAGTATAATCCCTCATCACGAAGTATGAAATAAGTAAAGAAAGCACCGATGAGGATGAAGGAATATGGTAGAGGAATGAGAAGATGGCTTGAGGATTAAAAGCCAAGGGGAACCTCATTGAGAAGTAACTATTTTAAGTGGATTTTAGCAAAAGTGAGATCTAACTGGAAGTTATGGTTCCTAACTGGAAGCAACTAAAAATGAGAAACAAGAAATTAAGACATATTAGAGTCATTTTATCTCAATCATATTACATAGATCACACTAGGGGAGTGAACCTACTATAAAGCAGGACTGACTCCTGGCATGCCTCCTCCTTCCTTCACTCACCCTTTCACTTCACTGAATCCCTACAGGGAACACGTTGTATAGCACTGGCAGTAAATTCAGAGAAAAAGTGAATAGAATAAAATGCCAGTCCAGAATGTGATCTTTTTTTTTTTTTATGATGGAATGTGAAAGTAAAATCAGATCATTAAATACAATGTAATTTTTTTTAAAGATTGATTTATTTATGCATACAGAACTGGGGTACAGGCCAGAGGTGCAGGGGTGGTGAGAGGATTCACCAGAGCCACAGTGGGGAGCAGAACTGATGACGTGTACTGCTGAGGGGAGCAGTGGGTGGATCAGGAGAGGTCTGCCATGCCATGTAAATCACCTACGGTTCAGGGATCGAACTCTCACTGAAGCAGCTGTGGCTTGCTTGCAGTGCCACACTTTAACCCATTGTGCCACCAGCGAGGGCCCATAACCTCTTTAGATAGAGCTTTCCCTGAGTATTTTTGGGATCAAAACATAGGTATTATCTAAATCTGTTTAGGAGAATTGGGGAGAAGTTAATGGAAGTTGACATTTGGGCTAAATCCTGATGGTATGTAAATATTGGAGTAGGGGAGAACATGTAAAATGAATTGTCAAGACAGATGAAATAAATATTTGTCAGTGAAATCAGGTATAGAACAGCATAATTTGTCAGGGTGGAAAGTTTAAGTGCTGTGCTTATGTGGCTGGATTTTATTCCATTGTCCATACATCCACACTTTGTTGTAGTATTTGAGAAAAGAAGTGAAAATATCTTAGCAGACTGGTAGTACTATCACTGGGCGATTAATTTATATCATACACAAACAACATAAGTTGTAACATAGTTGATGCACACATATCTAGGACCTTCTAAACAATACAGATATCTTGTATCAAGTAGAGTTTACAATATGTTAAACATTAAAAAGCTGTGGAAGAATTCACTTAACATAGTTGTGGCATTTGCTTCATCTCTTCTGTTATATAGAATAACATACTATTTTATCTCTTTCATCAACTAACAAAACTTATTACTTATTCATGAATATATAATGGTTACATGGAAGGATTGTCTCACTGTAATTTTATAGAATAAAATGCTATTTGCATTAGATTAAAATATATACATACACACACACACACACACACACCACACATATATATAATCTCATAGTCTTTTCAATATATGTATGACACCCTTTGTTTTAAATCTCTAACGGATGCCTCTGATTATCAAGTCTAAATTCCTTGCCATACCCTGTCAATGTTATCCATGCTCCGTCATTCTGTTATGAGACACACTTTCCAGTCAAACTGCCCTTCTACTGATTTCTCAAATGCACCATACTCAAAACCCAGGCCCTTTGCCAATACTATCCTTACTGCCCATACTCTTTTCATCCAAGATTCATATGGACAGTCTTTCAGATCCTAGCCCAACCTACCATTTAACAGTGTATTTATTCTAAATTCGCTATACTCACCCACCTCAGAATCACATGCAACCATGTAATCCCTCTTGGATGAAATTATTCTGTTTAGTAATAAACTACTTGTTTATTTATTCTATGTCCTCCACTAACTCTCCCCCAACACACACACATACCTGCAAACATAAGAGAAAATAGCACATTCATCTAACTCATGAATGTTTCTGAGGGCCTACGACATTAATTAGATGCTTCATTGAATGAACTAAGACATACTATTCTCATACAGTTAAATTATGATTTAAAAAGAGGGTGTTAACAATCATGAGAGTAAACTATTTTGTGGTGCGGCTTTTTTCCTATGCTCTGTAATAGATAAGTTCTTTGTCTGGTTGAAAGTTTCATCTATTCCCTGCTACCATGCCTATGAGATTCATTCCCACTGAACCACTGGCTCATCATTTGTGCCAGGAAAATTAATAGGAATTAGAAGGAAATGTTAGTGGCCTTTCTTCTTCTCCTCCTCCTCTAGCATATAATCAACCATGTTCTTCTCATCTGCAGAGTACTTATTAAGGCTTTACGGAAAAAGACTTTGAAAGGGAGCTTGCATAAAAGAAATTACAACTCTCTGGACCTAACTCTTCCTTACAAACAGAGATGAATGTAGATGAAAGTGACCATATCTTATGTGTTAGGTGCATCCCTTTGTAACAATATGTTCCCCATAAGACTTTTTTTTTCTTTTGCCTTGATTTGCTCAACTCTGCTGTATAATCTTGAATAGAACCTTTAAATTTGCCTAAAATTCTCCTTTTACATACTATGTATGATGTTAATTATAGTGATGAGATAGTAGTGTTTAGAGATGAGCAGTTTGTTGTGATAAAAACAGCCAGGAATTAAGAGTAAATAAAAAGAGAAAATAATTAAAGTCATAGAACTGGTTCTGGCACCTGGTAAGCAGATCGAGGCCATGTATGTCTCTTACACCCCAAAAACAAAGTCTCTACCTGTAGAGAATCTTCGTTTACAATATCTTCCTTTCCCGATTCAAAAGAAAATACATGACCTAAAGGCAGATTCTGTTTCTGTATGACTCATATATGCATATTTTATTTAAAGATTCTGAAACAATTTAGCTTTGCACCAAGATTGAGAACCAGACCTCTCGGTTATGACTTGACAACCTCAAGACTATGTCAAACTCCAGTCCTCCTAAGGTAATGCTAACTTTATCATGACAAGTGATAAACTTAATCATGACAAATGCTAACTTTATCATGACAATGTCAGACTATGTGCTATGGGCCCTGTTGTGTCTAACGAGCGTAGCACCTGTAACTATATAAACTCAGTGTAGAATGCCATTTTCAATACCTCTTTTTTTTTTAAAAAAGATTTATTTATTTATTCATACAGAACTGGGTTACAGGCCAGAGATGTGGAGGGTGAGAGGATTCACCAGAGACAGAGCAGGGAGCAGAACAGGCAGATCGACAAAGTACACTGCTGAGGGGAGCAGCGGGCGGGTCAGGAGAGTTCTGCCGCTCCATGTGGGTCACCTCTAGGGCAGGCGGGGATGGAACTCATGCGGAATTGGCTTCAGATTCTTCAGTGCAGTGCTTTAACCTGCTGTGCCACCAGGGAGGGCCTTCAATACCTTTTTAATCTGGAATTAATTCTTTCCTTCCTTTCTTTCTCCTTTCCTCCCTTATATACTTCAACCCTCCCTCTCTCCTTCCTTTTTCCTCCCTGTCTTTCTTCCTCTCTCCCCTCTTATTCTTCCCTCCTGATCTCTTTCTCTCTCTTCTTCCTTGGTTATTCTTTGAACCAGCTTCATACTGTTTTTTTAATCTATTAAAATTTCTTCAATTTACCTCTATATATCCCAGAATAAAATTCAGAAATTCAGTGGGATGCACAAAAAATTCAGAGGGATAAAATTCAAAGCTCTGGCACAGCTCCTGTAGGTGTGAAAAGAGATGTGCATGTTTTAATGTGTGTTTTGATCTCATAAGAGCATTTTGTGCCTCCAAAGTCTCTTTAAGAGAAGTAGCATGCAAATTGTGTTTAGCCTAAGTGTTTGTTCTAGAGGCAGTTAGCTTGCTTTCCCCTATATAATCTGAAGTCAGAAAGCCATACTGCTTTAAAGCTCTGAGTGGAGTGGAATGAGCTATATCTGTCATAACACTGTATGTATGCAGAGTCAGCTCAACACTCTTAATATGTATTAAATTAGGTTCATTAATCATACATTCAGGATATAAAATGTGTCCTTTGGAGGTATCATTCTTTTTGAAAGATTTTTGTGTGTGTTTTGTGCCTTATTTGTATAAAAAAAAGAACATATTTAAAATGCATTTTGCCCATTAACAAATGTTCTAAAAGATAATCTTAAAGAAACTTATGTCTGTGTACTTTCCTATGACATAAATAAGACACTAATTTAAATGAGTGATACCCTCTAAGTGCATGGTTGGTGCTGATATTTTCTCAACTAAACTGATTATTATTCTTTATATTTTAAAGTCTCCTAGCAGTCATTCAAACACAAGAATTCTGAATAATCCACATTATATTCTTATTTTCTCAAACTATGTCAAATAATATTTAGCTAACAAATCTAAAATTGTATTTATCAACATTTCAACACAGTTAATATTACTCTAGCTTTTCCTTTGTGAAAATCTAACACATAAAGGGAGATCTGGTATATAACATTACTACACAGATTGCCTATTAATATAATTCACCACATTAACAAATTAAAGAAGGAACAATTATCATGTCAACAGATGATAAAACAATACCCATTCATATTGAATAATATTTAGCAAACTGGGAATAAAATACAATTTTTCTAATCATCATGAAATATTATCTTTAATGACAAAGTCTACTTGAATTCCTCTAAAAATTAATCAAAGAAAAACGGTTATTATTATTGCTTTAGTACATTTTCAATACACCAGTCCAAAAGGTCAAAACAGGGAAAAATCAAGATTAGAACTTCTATGTATATTTGCATATTTTTTGCACATCTAATGAAAAATACACAGTTTTGGGAAAAAATATTAAATCAAAAATTTAGAAAAAGTAGCATATACAACAGATATTATACACCAAAGAGAATAGTAAATTAATCACAAGTTTTCGAAGGAAAATTTCAAAATTATTCATCTCCTGTCTCTTAATATGTTTCTCTGTGATATGTTTGTGAAAATGTGCTGAAAGGGAATTTTGGGGTGAAAATACCTATTAAGGGCTTATTTTGGTGAGCCTTATAACATACGTGGTTTCTGCATCCTCTAAAATAAATTGGTAAGGGAAGTACACCTTATGTGCCAAGATGGCCAGAAAGACTGCCTCTGAGGACCCTATTTGGAGAATTTGGAAGCTAATTCTGTTATGGAGAAGAGACACCGTCCAGTGGCTGACTCCTTCGCAGAAATTTACATCACAATTTTTTGACAAGTTGCTTTGATGGAGGAATTAAAGTGAATTTGTTGGTTGAGAATCAGCCTGCTTCCCAAATTTATGGGATAAAAGGCATAATTTTCTCCAAAAATTTAGATATATTCTAAGAAGAAAAAGATGGCTTGTTGTTTTTACGCTTACCTATATAAGCCAAATGGTGGAATGTAAAAGTGAGTGTTTTTAATGCCCCAGCAAGCGAGAGACTAAGACCAGTTACAGAAATTAGAAGGAAACAGGTCACCTAGGTCATGATAGTTGCGGAAGAATGGAATCCACAAAGGGAGTTTATGTGGAACTTCTGAAAGATACTACACTGGAATCTGTTTTTGAACATTTGGTAGTCCCATTATCAAATGTTTTTTTTTTTTTTTCTTATTGAAAGCACTCAAAACCCTAGATTGTAATTTTTTAGATAATTATTGAGCTGATCGCCAATTTACTTGGGATAAAATTTCAAAAGTAAAAAAAATATATATATCAACTAATAACTATAAACCAGAAATATTTTACAGGGAGGAGAGGGACAATAGATCAAAACTGGGGGGAAGAATACAGGAGACTATGGCACATGGGTGAAGTGGTGATGGGAAGAACATGGGGATTTCAACGGAGATGAAAAAATAATGTACAAAATGAAGAATGATATAAAAAATAAAATTAAAACAAGGGAAAATGTCAAAAGTTGGCAAGATAAAATTAAAGAGCAAATTTGATGATAGAAACAACTTTCCATACCTGATATGAAAATTAATTTTAAAACTAGTGTGGTTGATAGTCTTAACATAATGTTAACATAGTCTTAACATAATGTTAAAGAAGAAGAAGAAGAAGAAGAAAAGTGTGACAAAGAGTAAATGAAAAAATAGATTTCACCTATATGTAGATAATTTGTAAAAGTTGTATAGAAATAGTCCTCTCCAGTGGCACAACAGATTAGGATGCAGCACTGCAAGCTGGTCACAGCTGCTTCAGTGCGAGTTTGATCCCTGGCCCCTGGGGTGACCCACATGGTGTGGCAGACCTCTCCTGAGCGGTGTACTTCCTCGATCTCCCTGTTCTGCTCCCCACTCTGTCTCTGGTAAAGCCTCTCACCACCCCTCCACCTCTGACTTGTAATGGAAAATAATGGCCTATTAATTCCAGTCATTAAATGACCTTGTGTTAACTTGGAAGTGGATGGTGAGCAGAAATCTATGTCACAGAATACACAAAATAAGTTCTGGGTAGATTAAAGAGGTGGCACTTAAGAAGCACAATGTGAAACTTATATAATGACCTGCTAGAAAATATTATGAACCCAGACTGAGGGCTTTTGGCAAACCACATACTAAGCACACAAATTACAAACAAAATGTTTATACACTTAAATTAACTAACATTAGAATCTTTTGTACAACACAAGCCTTTACCAACTAAGAGGAAAAAGAATGTCACCAAGTGTTAAAAAGTCATTTGTAATACTGAAACACAAATCAAATTTTTAAAAATAGACAAAGTAGCTATCTATGTAAGAAGATAATCAAATGGCTGATAAACATAAAAAAGATATTTAGTCTCATTAATAAGTATGTTGAGATTGGCTGAAGCTACATTAAATACCATTTCACAAACACTGGATTCCCAAAAAGATTATCATCTAGCAAGCTCAAGTGCATGGTGAGGAGAAATTGAAATTGTCATTTGACAAATAGTATTTTGGAGTTCAAGTTTGTAGAATTACATCAGAAACACATTTATCAAGATATCTACATACTACAATATACTGGTTCATTGTCTAGACAGCCCTTAGAAAAGGATTCATGCATAGGCACATGGAGGCTTGCCCAGAAATGAGAACTATGCCTTTGGAAACACCCTAAATACCTAGTATCTGAAGTCTAGATCAACACATTTGGGTTGATTCATATAATATGATATTCTACAGCAGTTAAAGTAAGTGAATCTAGAAATGGAGGAGAAAATAGTACACAATGGAAGAAAAAATGCTAGTTAATGAAAGAAATGCAAAATTATGAAAGATAAATATCTAATACTAGAAAATTTCTATAGTATAGTAAACTCTCAGTAGGAAGAATCATGCCTCTTCTTAGGCTTCTCTTCATCAACCTCGGATTGCCTGCTGTCACCTAAATCTTTGCTTTCAAAGCATAAAATCAAGAGCCTTCAACATATATCTTATTTAAATTCTTCACAGTGCCTTCTATAAATATCATAATTAACAAGAAACTTTTTATATAAATGAATATAGGTTCACCTACTACTTTATAACAACAACAAAAAAAAAAACTGGTAAATATTTTAGTTGTGAAATATCATTTACATTTGCCGCCACCCCCAACCCCCCAGTCTGTAGATACCCTTTACCTCATTTAGAAAGTTGTGTTTAACTGGGATATTTATTTTTTGTACAGTTTTATTAATTAACTTAATTTTAATAAATAATAATATGTGTACTTTATAAAATGAAAATATTAGAGTATCTTGATTACTAAATGTGATCACTAAAAAAAATAGCACTTATTCTATTTCTGGTGTGGATTAAAAAGTTTGGTGTGAAAAGATAATACAATAAAATTGATAATATTTAATCATTTGATATCTAAAAGCCACAGGAACTCACCATTAAGTAAATGCCTACCACTGAAAATTGAAATGAGATTGTCTTTTAGAAGTTCTTATATTGCATTTATCCCTGGCTTTAAAAGCTGTCTGTTTATAACTTGTATGATGGCCAATATTAACTATACATTGTGAAATACACACACAATATATTCATATATGAAACCATTACATTGTATACCTAAATCTAATAGTATTATAAGTCAATTATATATATCAATATAAAACATGTTAAGAAAATTTTAAGTCATCTACATCAAAGGTTGTTTTGTAGAAGTAGCCAAGAAAAGCTATAAAACAAGGGATAAACTTGGCACAGGCCTTAAAAATATTACAAAAGTGAATTACAATACATAGAAATATGTCATATTTTTGGAAAAAGAGAAAAAGCTGAAAAGGATTTCTGCTATAAAATATTCATCCAGGCCCTCCCTGGTGGCGCAGCGGGTTAAAGCACAGCACTGAGAAGCTAAAGCCACTTCTGCATGAGTTCGCTTCCCACCTGCCCCGGAGGAGACCACATGGCGTGGCAGACCTCTCTTGAGGTCTGCCCGCTGCTCCCCTCAGCAGTGTACTTCGTCGATCTGCCTGTTCTGTTCTCCACTCTGTCTCTGGTGAATCCTCTCACCCTCCGCATCTCTGGCCTGTACCCCAGTTCTGTATGGATAAATAAATAAATCTTTAAAAAAAAAGTAAAATATTCATCCATATTAAAGATTTCCAGAGACAAGGCCTGCTTTCAAATCCTTTTGGATATATTTTCTAAAGAGCAAACCAACATGGTAAAATTGTTGAACTTGAATCAAAGAAATAATCAAACCAGCTATCTATTAAGGATTTATTCCTAAAGATGATCAAGTTTCAGTGTATTACATTGCCACTCAATAAATCATAAATAATCATAGTTTGACCAATTTTTGCTATTTTTAACATGTGGGAATATGACAGTTTAGAACATTGAATAACATTTTCTGAGTATGACCCTTAGCTTATTTTGTTTACAACTTTTCCCAAAGTCTGAGCAATACAGCTCTACACTGACTCACATTTCTGTTTCTTTCAATATTGCAACATTATTATTTTAGGTTCCTTATATGATTTTGGCCAAGATAGCTATGTGAGGTTGTTTCAAAATATTACCAGGTTTCATTTTTTTTGTATTCTACAACTTTTTTTTTTTTTAAGTCACCAGAGAGCTTAGTAAAAAGCCTAAGGAACTTGTTAAAGAACAATTGTTTTCATTTCTTATTTCTAATTAAAAATGAATTTACTAAGCCCTCCCTGGTGGCAGAGTGGGTTAAAGCACAGCACCAAGAAGCTAAAGCCACTTCATCATGAGTTCGATCCCCACTCTGGAGGTGATCCACATGGCATGGCAGAACTCTCCTGACCCACCTGCTATTCCCCTCAGCAGTGTACTTTGTCGATCTGCCTGTTCTGCTCCCCACTCTGTCTCTCATCACTTCTGCACCTCTGACTGCATAAATAAATAAATCTTTAAAAGATAATGAATTTATAAAAATTGGGAAATAGTACATCAAATTAACTGAAGTAACTTCTAAAGTCTTGAACTATAGCTACAAGTTTTAAATATATCCACATTACTTCTAAATTCAATTGTCTAATCTTTCAGCAAATTTTCTGTGCTAACAGATGAACAGTCAACATTATTTGGGTCCCAACAAAAATAAAACTAGACTAAGGGAAAGACCATATGCTAGATATACACATGAAGAACTGTAATTTTTATTCTTTTTCATCTACAAAACATAAATTTTATTCTGAGTAACAGAATAAAAGATGATTATGGATTTTTTCAACCATTTGCAACATAATTCAGATATTTATTAATTTGTTGATGGAATTAAACTGAACTGAACATTTGAGTATATAACAGTTCTGATGAGGATATTCTCTTTAAAACTTGCCTAGAGAGTATCTGCCATCATTTTAAAAAGTGAAAAATCTAACTTCACTTTTGTGTGTATCTGAGCCAAAATTTAAAGGATTACATTCTTAATCTTGACATTCAAAGGAGACATCCCATGATGTTGTAAACGTTCCAGCAGGATTAAGGAGAGAGACTGCAGCGTCCCTAAGAGCCCTCCAACCTGTCTTCAATATGCTCATTTCTCAGTGGTGTGCCAGGGCGAGACAGACTCTCTAAACCCTTGACCTCATCAAAGAACTTAGCTGTGTCAAAGTGAGATACCTTTAATTTATTGGGTAACACAGAAAGAATTCATGCAGACTTTTTTTCTGGCTTTTTTTCCCTTCATCTCTGCTAGTGATTGTGGGCTAATAAACAGGAAATGACAAACATGTAATCAATCATTTTCTTTCAAAACTGTAAATGGAAATAAAATAATAGTAAATAAAAAGCCATAATCATTTATTAAATAGTACTGCCTGAGACAATATTTTTGGTACTTGAGTGCTAGCAAATATGCTCCATTCAGTATGTTTATTTTATTGAAAGGATAAATATAATCCATGTCGTCTACATAAAACTTTGATATACAATTTTGATTCAAGTTATTAATAAATACCACTATATTTCTGACATGATTATATCAAGACTGAAACTGAGTGGACAAGGTGCATTTGATTTATAATACTGAATACATATACACGGATTCCAGGGAAATATTAAAGGTTGAGAAATATAAGCTAGTTCTATTCACAGGATGGGAATTTAATTTATCTGCATTAATCTCTGTGATGTAAAATGTTTGGCTGCAGAACTTTATGATAGAGAAGTCAACATTTTATTTGGATACAAACATTGGTTTTATCTAAGTTTAGGGTGTTTTCATCAACTTCCCTGATTCACCTTTTGATGAATTCAAGTATTAAACTAGGAACATAAGTTGGCAATTACTAAAGTTGATCATTAAGTCCTAGCTATATCATAACATCTTACATAGATGATTCATTTTTTTTTATTCTATTAAGAAATCACAGGTTTTTGTATACAATTCACCATGTCAAATCTGTGGATGGAAGATGCAATGTCTAATGGGAAAACACATTTTAAATAATGTGGAAAGAAAAACTGTAACTTGAATAAGAAAAATAGTAAATTTTGCAAGCTGGGAAAATAAGAAACTGGAGACTCTGACTCTGTTAATCAGGTCACTCATGATTTTGTGTTTTTTTGGAAATATAGAATTTTTCCTATGTGATCTTATAGAGAATTGTTAGGTAAGGCTGAAAAGTGAATGAGGTTTGAGTTCCTGCTTTCTGTGTAGCCTACACTGTCCTTTTCACTTTCTCTTCCTATTTGTCTTTTTAACCTATGTAGATTCTATGTGGAAAGCAAGAAGCAGAGGAGAGCTGCTTTTTATTAGGTTTAAGTAAATAAATTGAAGTCATTGCAAAATGACTGATTCTTAACCTACAGCATTTCAAAAAACTTTTCAGATGATTGATATGCTACAGGTAATTTTTAGAAGTCTGTTTTAACATGCAGTATATATGTGTGTGTTGTCACACATATGTGAACCATGACCTCAATACATACAGACAGACATATCATCTATATGCTAAAGGACAGGTTAAAAAGCATGCTTAATCCCAAATGCATTACGCATGCATTGTAAGCACCTTGTTTTGATTTACAAGATTTGAAGATAGGTATACATAGACATATACACACATATATGCAACATAGTGTGTATATACATATATATAGTGTAGTAGTGTGTAAGGGAAAAAACAGCATAAAGAAAATTTGGCTTTCAAGAATCAATGTTTCTCTCTATTCATCTGTGCCTATAAACATAGTCTTAGCTTCTGTCTTAAAACAGGACTACACAATCCCCACACACTTTATCTTTGCAGTTCATGCCAAAGAGAGATCAAAATTGCAAAAGGGTCAGGGTGAAAGCACAAGGAATGATATATACTTGATCAAAATTCACTTGTAGGGTAGAGATGACTGGCAGAGAACAAGCAATATTAAGCACTCAGCTCTGCTTGGAGAAGCCACAGTAAATACATAGCCAAGGATACCATCTGTTGAATATGAAATTCTTGGATCAAGAAATTATAGATACATTTCCCCAAACAGCGGGGACAGAAGTCTTTCTGGAAACAAAATCACAATAGGGTTGCAAAAACGCCAAGTGAGAGAGAGGCAAGTAACTGTTCACTGCTTTGTAGGGAGCAGACTTCCTTACAGCTAGTGCAGAGTGATTAATTGCATGGCATGGTTCATGATGCTGGTAGTAAATAAATGTACAGCAGGTAGTCACCCTGTTCAAACAATTTTTAAATCAGTGTGTCAACTACCAGCCATAGGTAGATCAAAATCTTTTTGCCTTGTGTGATGTCTGTACTGTTACAAAATCTCAGAATTCAACTTGTTCTCTGTTACTCATTATGGTTTATAAAGATAATTGAATAATGGCTATGTGGTTTCAATGGAAAAATTTCTATGAAAATAATGATAAATGATATTTGTTCTTAAGGTGAATCGCAGACCTAATCTTATACTTATAATTGGATTCAGTCCTCTGAGAAAAAAATAGCTCCCTAGATATAAAAAGCTGGCTTTTTCTAGAATGAACCCACATATGATCCTGTGACCTTTGGAGGAAGTAGCCTAGTATTCCGGGATAGACAACTGCTGACATTGTGATGACCTAGGATAATGACAAGTGATTGGTAAAGAATGGCAGGTACAAGCAGTGAAATACACTGTGGAGAAAAAATACTTGCCACAGAGATGTTAATGAAAGGATGCTGATCAGTGAGAAAAGTTGGAAACCAATGTGAATGGAATACCATGTTGATTAATTCAGAACTTCATATTGATATTCTAGGAATTTCTGCATTTTTCTTCAATTTCCTAGGACAGCATACCTTGCTAATAAGACATAAGCAATTATTAAAGTGTACTAGATGCTCGATGTGTATTTAATATCAGGATTATGATAATGATAAAAGCATGTTTTTGAACACTGTAAGCCATATTAGGTAATCCTTTAAATATGTATTTGATTAAAATATTTTGAGGCCCTCCCTGGTGGCGCAGCAGGTTAAAGCACTGCACTGAGAAGCTAAAGCCACTTCCGCATGAGTTGGATCCCCGCCTGCCCTGGAGGTGACCACATGGCGTGGCAGACCTCTCCTGACCCGCCCGCTGCTCTCCTCAGCAGTGTACTTCGTTGATCTGTCTGTTCTGCTCCCCACTCTGTCTCTGGTGAAGCCTCTCACTGCCCCTGAGCCTCTGGCCTGTACCCCAGTTCTGTATGTACAAATAAATAAATCTTAAAAAAAATTAAAATTAAAAAAAAATATTTTGAGATTTATTTTTTTATTTATTGATGCATACAAGAACTGGGGTATAGGCCAGATGTATCAGGGATGAGAGGATTCACCAAAGATAGAGTAGGGCATAGATCAGGCAGATCTACTGAAACACACTGCTGATAGGAGCAGCTGACGAGACAGAAGAGGTTTGCTGTGTCACATATGGGCTCTCTCTCTGCCTGGGCAGCAGACTCATGCCACAGTGGCTGGCAATAGCTTGATAGTGCTGTGAATTTAACCCTTTATACAACCAGGAAGGCCCTGATTAATTTTTTTTAATATTTATTTATTTATGCATATAGAACTGGGGTACGGGCCAGAGGTGCAGGGGCATCGAGAGGATTCACCAGAGACAGAGTGGGCTGCAAAACAGGCAGATGGACAAGTTACACTGCTGAGGAGAGCAGCGGACAGGTCAGGAGAGGTCTTCTGCACCACGTGGATCACTTCTGGGGAATGAACTCATGCTGAAGTGGCTGTGCTTAAAATATTTTTAAGTGTATCTGCTCCCTCAGAGTGTCTGCAGCTATGTCTCCCATCTCGTCAGTGTGATCAATTTATTACATAAAAGTCAATTCTCCTCAAAAATAATTATAACTTCCTTACTAACCCAATACAGTATAAACTTCAAGTAATTTAAAGAAAACATCAAGTAACTAAACTATTTTCAACTACAGATAAAATATAGTTTTATGCCCCAAGTCTTATTTTAGTTCCATAATATAATACATCATGAATAACACTTCAAAATATCTGACACTTTGTGTATTCTGCCTCTGCTTCCTAATATGGTGCATATGAACTTCATTTTTGAACTAGTTCAGACTTGTTATGTTGTAATTCTGACTCAGTCAGAAAAGCAGCTAAGACCACTACTTGTTTGCTTTAGATAAATGAGTTCCTGGTCATTCATCACCTCACACACTGGAAATGACCACAGTGCAGTGACACTGTGTTGCTGGAAAAGGTTGGCAAATTGAACTGTGTCTTCAAAACATTATTTTTATAGTTTAAACTATAAAAATGTTGTCATTTATAAAGCACATAATAAAATGTATTTTAGGAACAGAAAGTGAATTTGTTATAGATACAGAAAAAAACATATATGCCTTGTAAAGGCCACTCTGCTATTTTAACAATTTAAAGATTTTTTGGCTACTTTACCCAAATATACAATGCCAAGAAAATTTTCTTATTCTTTCTTTTTCTGACATTCCTTGCATATGAAAGTGAGTAAGATTATAAACTAATTTTTGTTCTGATAAGAGTGGTATTGAATGCTGTGTATAAAATGGTCATGACTGTGTTTTTGCATTTTCCCCAGTATCCATTTACAGAAATATTAAGGTTAAATTTAAAATAGTGACATATTTAGATATGTTTGCTTACTTGAGAATCTCTTTAAAGTAATTTACCAAAAAATCCTATAACAATTTTTTTTTGCAGTAATTCCACATAATGATGCTCTTTGAATAGTGATTTCAGCTAATGGAGAAGTAACATTATATTCAGAGAACCATCAATTATCAGTCTCACAATAAGGAAAGATCCTAAAAGCAGCTATGTTAATGAGCTCAGCATTTTACCTTTATACACTTCTGTTGAGTAGAGTGAGCTAATTTTCTTTTGCAGTCCCAAGATAACTTGGTAAGATTTTAGAGCTGCTTGTCAAATGTAATTTGACCTAATAATTACCCCCTTTAGATGTAATTAAGAATCACCTGACTCAGATGTCTTGTACATATACAAACTACGAGTCATCCTCCTTCCTTCCCTCCCTTTAATTTCAGTGGCTAACAGCCAAATCAATAGGCGGAGAACTGGCCTTCAGTAGGAACCTGGCAGTTGAGACAGTTGATTTAGGCTACTATACTCAAGTTGAATGTGCCTAAGGAGCAGAAGTGGCCCATTAAATGCACACATTGTTCTGAGAGATTTTATGGGGAAAAATAATTCCTGCAATACTGCCTTTATGCAAATGTTGATAGATGCTAAAAAGTTAACTCAAAAAGTTAGAATATATGCAGTTATATGAAGGGCATGTAAACACTATAGATTGAAAAAAATATCTTTTTTTCTTTAGCTCTCAACAGATATCAACTGTGACAGATGGATTTTCATTCTCTGAAGTTTACAAATTTATAGGCATTCTTTATTACTTACTGTCCTGGATACATTTTCCAATGATTAAATAAAATTTAACTCCATGTTTCCTTTGAGGAATATCTCTGGAAAGTGTATCTAGGTCCATTTGTATGACTCACCAAAACTCATGATATATCAAAATGTTTGTGAATAGAAAATATGTTCACTTAAGCAGCTTTAGTTAGTGTGAATCTGTTTGAGCCAGTTGTTTCCACTCTCTGTTTCACCAACCAGTCTCAGCCCGTCTCAACCAGTCTCAGCTGGGCAGAGCCAGTATAAACTGGTTTGAAGAGGTCTGAACTGGTCTAAACCAGTTAGAACCACCCTAAACCAGTTTGAACTGCTCTATGCCTGTTTAAACTGGTTTGAATATGTCTGAACAGGCCTTAAACTGGTTTCAAACTGTCTGAACTGGTCTAAGCCCGTCTAAACCAGTTTTAGCTGGTCTGAACCCATCAAAGTCAATTTGGACATGTGAGACCATTCTCAGCCTGTTTGTACCACTTTAAACATGTCACACTTCTCAGCCATTTGGAAAGGTTTGGCACAAATAGGGGACAGAGTCAGTTGGTTTCACTTTCTGTTTCACGAAACAGTCTCAGCTAGAAGAGCTGATCTAAACTGTACTGAACCGATTTTAAAAGGTTTTAACCAGTCTGAACTGGTCTAAGTCACTCTGAACAAGTCTAAACCAGTTTGAACTTGTTTGAACTGGTGTAAACCAGTCTGAACAGGCTTCAGCCAGTGTGAACCAGTCAGTTCAGACCAGTTTAAACCAGTCTGAGCCAGTTTCAGCCTGTCTAAGCCAGTTTGAACCAGTATGCACTGGTCTGAACAGGTCTGAACAGGTTTGAAATTATCTAAGCTGGTCAGAACTGGTTTCAGCTGGTTTTGAAATGATCTAAGTCGGTTTGGATCATTCTCAACAAGTCTAAGTAGGTTTAAGCCTGTCTAAGCCAGTTTGAGCCTATCTTAACTGGTCTGAACCGGTCTAAAACTGTCTGAACTGGTTTTAGCTAGTCTGAACTGGTTTAAGCTGGTCCAAACTGGTCTGAACCGGTCTATGGCTTGAACTGATCAAAGCTGGTCAGAACTAGTTTCACCAGTTTGAACCGCTCTGAACCAGTTAGAACTGATCTAAGCAAGTCTGAACTGGTTTCGGCTGTTTTGAAACGCTCTACACCAGTTTGAGCCACTCTGAAACAGAACTGATCTAAGAAGGTCTGAACTGGTTTCAGCTGGTTTGAACAGGTCTAAACCAGTCTAAGCTAGATTAAGTGGTCTGAAAAAGTCTAAGCCAATTGGAACTGTTTTATCCTGTTTCAGCTGGTCTGAAATGATCTGAAATATTCTGAACCAGTTTAAACTGATCTGAGCTGGTCAAAACTGGTTTCACTCAGTTTCAGTCAGTTTGGACCGGTTTAGACCAGTCTAAGCTGGTTTTAGCCTGTCTAAGCTAAGCCGGTCTAACCCGGTCTAAACTGGTCTGAACAGGTCCGAATCAGTCTAAACCATTTTGAACTGGTCTAAGCCAGTCAGAATTGGTTTCAGCCGGTTTGAACCGGTCTATACCAGTCTAAGCCAGATTGAGCTGGTCTTAACCAGTCTAAGCCAGTCTGAATCGGTTTGAAACTAGTCTGAACTAGTCTAAGTCCATATGAACAGGTTTCAGCCGATCTAAACCAGTCAGAACTGGTCTGAGCCAGTTTGAACAGGTTTCAGCTGGTCTGAACCAGTCGAATCAAGTCTGAACCTGTCTAAGCTAGTTTGAACTGTCCTGAACCCGTCTAAACTGGTTAGAGCCAGTCTAAGCCGGTTTGAACAGGTTTCAGCCTGTCTGAACCAGTTTAAGCCGATTTGAACAGGTAAGCTCTTCTAAGCTGGTTTGAACAGGTAGGTAAGCCATTCTAAGAGGGTTTGAGTAGGTTTCAGCCTGTCTGAATTGGTCTAAGCCGTTAAGTAGTTTGAACTTGTCTAAGTAACTCTGAACCAGTCTGAACTGGTCTGAACCTGTCTAAACCGATATGAACAGGTTTCAGCTGGTCTGAACCAGTGTAAACTGGACTGAACCAGTTTCAACCAGTCTGAATTGTTTTGAACCAGTCTAAGCAGTTCTGAACTGATTTGAAACAGTTAAGCTGGTCTGAACTGTTTTCAGCTGGTCTGAACTGGTCTAAGTCTGTTTGGACTGGTCTAAACTAGTCTCAGCAAGTTTGATCCAGTATAAGTGGTTTTGAGCTGGTCTGAACCACTCTTAAGCTGTTCTAAACCAGTTCAAACCAGTTTAGGTTCAAACTTCTCCATGCCAACCAGAACTGATGTGAACCAGTTTGAGCCTATCTGAACCGGTTTGAACTGATCTAAGCCTGTCTGAACTGGTTTCAGTTAGTTTGAACTTGTCTGAACCAGTCTAAACCGGATGGAGCCTGTCTGAACTGTTCTGAACTGGTCTAAGCTAGTTTGAACCTGATTAAGCTGCTTTGAACCAGTCTGAACCGGTTTCAACAGGTATAAGCCCTTTAAATTCAGTTTGAAAACTTGGGGCTGTCCTCAGTCTGTTTGTACCATTTTAAACATGTTGCAACACTTCTCAGACATTTGGAAAGGTTTGAATCGAGTAGAACAAAGCCAGTTGCTTTCACTCTTTGTTTCACAAACCAGTCTCAGCATGTCTTAACCACTCTCAGCAGAGCAGAATCGGTATAAATCAGATTGAACCGGTTTGAACAAGTTTCAATCGGTCTGAGCTGTTCTGAACAGGTCTAAGCTGTTCTGAACTAGTTTAAGCCGGGTTGGGCCAAACTGAAACAGTTTGAACCAATCTAAACCAGTCTAAGCCGGTTTAAACTGGTTTCAGCCAGTCTGAGCCAGTTTCAACTAGTCTATGCTGGTTTGAGCCGGTCTGAACCAGTCTAAGCCGTTTTGAGCTGGTCTGAACTGGTCCAAACCTGTTGCAGCCAGCTGAACCGGTCTGAACCAGTTGTGACTGGTTAGAACCAGTTTTGGCCAATCTAAGCCGGTTTCAACCAACTGCTTGGGACCACTTTGGAAGCATTCATCTGTTTGAAGCCAGTAGTGGAAGTCCCAGCCAGTCTGAACCAGTCTCAGCTTGTTGGAAACGGATGGAACCAATCTGAACTGGTCCAAACCAGTTATATCACATCTGAACCAGTGATAGCTGGTTTGAACCAGTCAGTTTGACCTGGTTCCAACCAGCTTGAGTCAGTCTGAACTGGTCTGAACCAATCAGCCACTTTCAACTGATTGTGACCACTTTGGAAAAGACTCATGTTTGGAGCCAGTAGAGCCAGTGTCAGTTGGTTTCACTCAGATTTTCATGAACGGTTCCTTGCCAGTCTGATCTCTCTCAGCTTGTTTGAACCAGTTGCACATTTGTTTATATACTCCTAAAATACTTTAATCTCTAAGATTCATACGTGTTTATAAATTTTAAAATTTGTGGATTGTTACAGGAAAAAATGCAAATGACATTCACAAATATTTTGACAATTGGAAAATAACTTCAGGTTAAGGAAATACAAAAAGATGAATGTAGAAGTAGTTTTCTTATGAACATTTGAATTCACATTTATTTTTCAAGTTTTTATTAATTAATATGTACAGTATAACCTGTATTTTGACTAAGTCAGAATACCCTTTTCCAAAATTGAAAAGGGTAAAGGAAAATGGTATTTGTTGCAAAAGAGAAGTTTCCTAGTCGAATTTCCATTTAATCTCAGAGTTATTGTGATGAAGGTTTACTCAACCAAAGTATAATATATAATTACATCTAATACATAATTCTCATTCCACTTACAAATTTGTGAATAAAGTTTCCACTTAAGAAGAATTTCACAACTTAGAAGCAGCAAGTGAGTGTCTGGATGTATATAATTAAAGAGGGGAGCTAAATGCTTGCATGATTAAAGGAAATGAAAAATTAGAAGTATTTATAATAGTTGAATTGTGAAATTATAATCAGGCTCAATCTGAAGTACTATGATTTCCATTCCGGTGGTTGTTTCAGTAATCTCTTGCCTGATGGAGTTACTATTCTTTCCCCACGCACGTGTTCAAATTTTCTGCATACTTTACATTATGAGAAACTGCCTAATTCCATGTTCTGTGAAGTTCTGGTACAATGTTGATGTACAGCAAGATTTCTTTATGAAAAGGAAAAGTAATGTACAAATATTTCCATAGATACATATTTCAGCGTATGTACTCTAAAAGTATATGCAATTTATATCTCTAAGAGAAAACACTATTCTTTTCCAAATGTGTGTGTGTGGGGGGGGTATGTGTGTGTGTGTGTGTGTGCGCGCGCAAGAATATCAAATCTTAGTTCCACTTAAGGATGAAATTGATTGTAGGAATAGGTAATACAGAAAGAAAAAATGAGGAATTAGAAAAAGCTACAAATTGGTGTTTTGGATCAGGTTTCAGTATACCTGAGTAGCATATTATTCTCTAGAGACATTTGGTTAAATTTCTCTGAAGGCAACTGTATTAAAACTGTATTAAAATAGAACTTTCCTATTGAAAGCGTCCTTACAGATAATCAGGGCCAAAGGTTTTATACTAATTTGAGTTGTGAGTCCTTTTGTATGTTGAAGTTTAAAGACCCCCTCCCTGAAAATGTACACTGACATGTTAATACCTCTCCAAGTTGATGTCCTAGTCATTTAGCCTGCTAGTGATCCAAATAAACACCCATTTCATATTTGCTTTATTTTTTTCTGTTTCTATTATTGAATGGAAATGGATTAGTCTATCCACAACACTAGTCCAGTTCGACTAGCTAATTCTGTCATCATAGGGGAAAAAATACTTTGTTCTCTTCCATGTGTGTATGTGTATATGTATGTGTGTGAGAGAGAACCACAATTTCAAAGCTTTGTGTGAACCAGACTGTCTTCTCTTTTATGTGTTTGCTTCTCTATCTATCAAAGAGTAATGAGACTTTGTTGAGCATGAGAATTTGTTGTGCCGTGACAGGCACTTGGATGTTGTAGTCTCATTTCCCACAGATATTACCTAATTTTCGAACAGGATGGGACAGTCTTTTGTGGACAACCACAAGATATTATTTTGAACTTCCTAAAATATGAGCTTCATGGCAACTGAAAAAATAGCTGAAACATTCATTTCCTTCACACTCATTTTATTACAATTTAAGTAAATGTATGAGGCTGTCAAGGAGGCATTGTATGCTTCCCTTGTGCCTTGAGTACAGTCAAAAGGTAAGATCTGCTTATTTGCTCCATTCTTGTTAAAGAAAATGTCCAGTGAAATTTCACAGGGGCTTCTTTCCATTTCTGTCAGCTCTTTAAAAATATCAGGGAAATATATTTGCCTTCTACAGACTGTTGGAAATTTTCAAAATGTTATAGCAGACATGGTAAAATTTCTCTGTACATATATGTATTAGATGGACTGTAATTTTTTTTAACTTAAAACACAAACAAAAGCTTTTCTTAAAGGTATCACTGAAAAAATATACCTGCTACACTGTGATTCATCTTTGCTTCCTCCTATAAGTTAATGATGGTGTGATCTTGATGAGCTTAACACTTCTTGATACTCTAAATGGCAATGGCATGAACAAGAGTTCCTTCTCTAGTTTTGTGTATTAAATGAGATAATGCAGGGAAAATCTCACTGTAAAAAAAAAATCTTACAATTTAATATAGAAGTTGCTTCTAATTTTTACTGGTGCCATATAAGTTTATCATAGCAAAATACCTGGATTCTTTAAATCATCTTTCTACCTCCATCCTCCTTTTCCAGTTTATGGTGGACATATTGGGTGTGTGAATTCAAGGCTTATATGTCATTATCTTTGGGGGTGTCTTATAACTTCATTTTTCATATTTCCATCTCCTCAAAATTACCATAACACCAATCTCTTTAGATTCTCAACAAGGATTGAGTGAGATCATGTATGTAGAAATCATTTGCAAATTAATGAAAGAAAAAAAAATTGGTTAATAGTTCCATCTTCTAGATAACCTCTCACTATGGCATTAAATTAATTCAGTCTGCAAAATCATCTCTAGAACAGAATCATTCCAGGCATCCTCATATAAAGTCAAACAGATTGATTTGTATTTTATAGGAAAAAAGAGAGATAGCTATATGATTGTAACTCCACAGGCTATTACTTAAGTACATATTAAAATAAATCAATGAAAGGCTACAGATCTTAAAGACTGTGAAGAAACTTCACAATGGACTATATGTTGAAATGCACATTTTCTTGGTAAGAAAGGTTTTCGTTGGTATTGCAGATTCACAAACAGGTCATACTGAGATAGCAGGAAGCATTTCTGATAAACAGAAGCAAATCAGCGAGGCACATTCAGCAGTGGGACTGGGAGCTTTTTCACAACATCTGTTAGAGGCAAATGAAACTGGGGAGAGCATTAGTGAAAATCCTGCCCTTCATCCAAATACCACTGATAAGGCACACATAAACAAGCAAACAGAAATAGGTATGGCTCCACTAAAGACTGCGCCTCAGAACAGTGCCTGTAGCCAATGCACATTTTCCTTTAAATCCTTCAAAATATTCAACTTAAGTTTTATGCTCACTAGTACCAAAAACATTATGCCTCAGGGAGCAGTTATTCAAGGTTAGTATCAGATGTCAATTTATCATGGTTTTCTTTGTTTTTATTTTTGTTATTTGAAAATACATGCTCCTCAGCCTTAAATACTGATAGCGAAACTAATAGTCACCTTTTATAGTAAAGGTGTAACTATAAGGTGAAAAAATCAAATACTGTGGTTAGGTGTATATTTTCAGACACTAAAAGGACCTTGACTTGTATGAAAGCTAAAGATATAACAGAGAACTGAATTATAGATCTACCAGGCAGGGTATTTTTATGGGTGGAACTTTAGCTTTAAATATCTCTGGTGCCATTTTCCTTCCTTTTATTTTAGGCTATTAATTGTGGTTATAAGGATTGGTCCCATGGTAGATTTTATACCTAGTTTAAATTACATTTCTTTGGTCTAGTGACTCCTTCCCTGATACCCTCACCTTTACCCTGGAGTATTGAATCTGAGAATGATTAAGGAGAGAAACCAAAGGAATAGCTCAATGGGGGTGCCTGCAGGGATTTTATAACTTTTCTCTTCCTACTGAGAATCGACTAACTGACCCTAGAACTGTTCTCTGCAGGCCCTTCAAGGAAACTTATCAGGCTTCTGTACTTGATCCAGCTTCCAAAATAACTTCAGTCTTTTGTCCAGGTATTTTCTGTTTTGAGATATAGTATACTAAGAAATCATTGATGCTTAATAAAAAAAAAAGTGATTTCAATATAAGTGTATTTTTAAAAACAAAAGCACTCTTCTAAATGGGGAAACAAACAAACAAACAAACAAAAGCCTAGTCCTAATAAAAGTTCGAAGTGTTTTTAAAATGGCAAAGTAAACAAAGAAATCCTGTGCATTATTACAATGTTTTGGAAATATTCTGTTAGTTTGTCATACTTCCCTGCTGGTGTGTTTTCTGATAAGTCCAATAAAACTGCTGTTGCACACTTGATCATTGATAATATGGTGTTGCTTTTTTCACTGTATCAGGATATTTGAAATTCTCAACTAATTAATCCTGTTAGGATCTTGATATCTGAGGTGCTGGTGTCCAGGGGTCAGAAGATTACTGTTGTATGAAAATATCCTAACTAACATTTGGGCCCGTAAGAAGTGCCAGAATACCACATAGTATAGATTCACTAATAATACATGCCCCGCCATGCAACACAAGCAAGCCATGTATCAGCATGTATTCAGGAGACAGCCTCTGGGACCACAAAGTATTCTCAATTACTATATGAAATTATTTTCCTGCCATGAGGAGTTGGGGTAGAAAAATGAATTATTTCTGATCTTTAGAATGTATTTAGTTTTAATATTCAGAAAATTTAGTTATTTTTTACCTTTTCCCAGGAATTGAGTCAGCTTTCCAATATAGTAAACTATATGAAAATAGAAAGTTGGATCACTGGCTTTAGAGTAGAAAAAAATAGGAAGTAATTGAGGGATATAAAAAGGACCTAAGAAGAACCTCCCTTTCACCTTGTCTCAAAATGCAGGGTAAAAGTAGACACTCTCAATTAAATTAAAGGGTAGCAAATTTAGAATTTCTTTTTGTAGCATATAATCAACATGTGGGATGTACAGCCTCAGGAGGCTGAGTTAAATCTATGTCTGGAGTTTAGAAACAAATAGATAATTTTATGGCTGCAAAGTTTAGGTAACATTGTAGAAGTAATCAAATCTCATGCTTTCAGCCACCTAGTTAAATATAGACAAAGGGAACCTATGTCCAGAGTAAAACATAACTGGGGACAGGCCACTTGCTTCAAATAGTAGCCACTTATTAGTGTACGGAAAAGAATAATGTAGGTAACTAGAGTCCATGAGCCTGCTTTCTTTATCTGTTACAGTTTATTGTGCCTTTGAAAAGGTAAGCAAGGCAATAAATCTAAACTATAATCAAGAATATTTTCTATAAAAGTCCATGACTGATCAATGTGAAAAAGTTGAAAAATAAATAAAAGCAATTTTTGATATTTTTCTCTCCATGTGCATGTACATTATTTTCCATTAGGTTGTCCATAGAGATGTATATGCACATTTATATAGAAGTCATTTATATACAAATCCCTGTCTCCCTCCCTTCCTTTCTTCTTTCTTATCTGATAGAAAAATTATACCACCATGATCTACCTTTCATGTTAGAAAAAGCTAATTTTCCCCAAGTTGTCTCATCCTAACATCAACTAAACAATTTAAAATGGATAATATGCATCTACCATCTTTTTAAACTACAACATAGTGGCTTGTTTCTATTAGTTTTGGAAAAGCTTGCTTTCTCAAGTAATGTATCATATGCCCTTTATATGAATGTGGCTATTTTTCCTTCAAAATATACAACTGATGTTTATTTTTATTAATTGTTTTAAATTATAACTCTATCACCATACTACCTTTGATTTTTAAAAGATTTATTCATTTATTTATGACACAGAAATGGGGTACAGCCAGAGGTGTAGGGGTGGCGAGAGGATTCACCAGCATCAGAGTGGGGAGCAGAACAGGCACACCAACAAAGTACTCTGCTAAGGGGAGCAGCGGGAGAGCAGGAGAGGTCTGCGGTGCCAGGTGGATCACCTCCAGGACAGGGATCGAACTCTCACTACAGCTGCCACAGCTAGGGCTTTGCAGTGCAGTGCTCCAAACCACTGCACCACCAAGGAGGACCCTGATCCATTTTAAATCTTTCTATTGATACTTAATAACTTTATTATCTTATTTATTTATGCATACAAGAGTTGGGGTGCAACAGGGTTGTCTGAAATATATTGCTGAGAGGAACATCTGGCAAGATAGGAGAGATGTGCTGCTCCATGTGGGTCACCTCCCTGGCCAGGGATTGAACTCGTGCTGCAGTGACTGTGGATAGCTTCACAGTGCTGTGCTCTAACCCACTGTACCACCAGAGAGAGCCCGATACTTACAGACTTTACATTCAAGTTGTTACCAACATAATAAACCCAACAGGTATGATGAAAGTATAATTAAAAAAGAACTGACCTAACTCAAAGGCAGGCTAGATTTTATATATTTTATATGTTTATATAATTCATTTTCAGATGTTAATTATGCTTGTTTGTCTTAATTATGCTATCGTAGACTTCAATTAAACTAAGGTAAAGATATCTAGGCCCTCCCTGGTGGTGTAGTGGGTCAAAGCACAGCACTGAGAAGCTAAAGCCACTTCCTCATGAGTTCGATTCCTGCTTGCCCCAGAGGAGATCACATGGCGCCACAGACCTCTCCTGACCTGCCCGATGCTCCCCTCAGCAGTGTACTTCATCGATCTCCCTGTTCTGCTCCCCACTCTGTCTCTGGTGAAGACTCTCGCCGCCCCTGAGTCTCTGGCCTGTACCCCAGTTCTGTATGCACAAATAAATCTTTAAAAAAAAAATGGGCCCTCCCTTGTGGCGCAACAGGCTAAAGCACAGCACAAAGAAGCTTAAACCACTTCCACATGAGTTCGATCCCTGCCTGCCCCAGAGGTGACCACATGGCGTGGCAGACCTCTCCTGACCCGCCCGCTGCTCCCCCCAGCAGTGTACTTCGTCGATCTGCCTGTTCTGCACCCCACTCTGTCTCTGGTGAATCCTCTCAACCTCCACATCTCTGGCCTGTACCCCAGTTCTGTATGAATAAATAAATAAATCTTTAAAAAAAAAACACTGACTTTGTGGGACACTATTAGTTTATCTCTACTAAGGAAATATACATGCTTCAATATAACATATTTCTTAATATAAATGAATGATTTCTAGGACTTTTCTTTAGACCATGGAAGAAATTTCGAGGTGGCACTGTAAACAGGATCCTTCATTGCATGTCTATTCAGGCACCTCTGACTGTTTCTCCCCCAGAGATAAGAAAAATGGAATCAGGCTCTTGAATTTAATGTCCTTGGAGCTTCCAGTTTCCCTATGTGGTGACACCACTTACCACATTGTCAGGCCAGGGTAACTGGCTAGTTTTCCTGCATTATCCTCTCAGAGCGTGCTATAGTTTCAAGTTGTTATTGACCACTAAAAAAAGTAAAAATTAATCCTTAGACTAGAAAATATATTTCTAGCATAATGTGAATCTGTTGGTGTTTGATGTTGTGAGGACACCAAATAATAATTATCACATATTGAGCACCTAGTATGTGTCCGTTTATAGATATTATTTGCAATCCTGTTAATAACTCTGCAATGTAAATCTTACCATGTTTAATCTGTAAGGACAGAGACTGCTCAGTTTTATAGAACCACAGAGCTAACCCTTGCTGGCAATGGTGGGGAGAATAATGCTGAGTCATCATGTTGGCTCTCATACCGGACTACCAGGGTTCACATCAGTCTGATCACATTAAGGTTATGTGGACTGCAAAGGCATGTAAAAGGCAGGTCGTGAACACACATTTTCAATACTGTGCTTTCTTTCTCTGCTTTAGCTGTTATGAAAGATAATTTAGCTTCTTATCCTTCTGCCTCTCAAATTTGGCCAGCATTTTCATGCAAAGTGTACTATTTTGCTGGACCTGTCATAACAAAATACCACAGAGTGGGTGTCTTAACCCACAGAAATTTGTTTCCTTACAGTAATGGAGGGTGGCAGTTAAGATCAAGGTGTGGGCATATTTGGTTTCTCTTGAGGTTTCTCTGCTCATCTCACAGACATTCACCTTCTCGATGTGTCCTTACACAGTCCTTGCTTCCTACGTGCATCCCTGGTGTCTCCATATATGGACAGCAGCCATATAAGATTAAACCCACCATTGTGACTCACTAAACTATGAGGCCCCTTTTAAGGTCCCCCACCCAATTATAATCATACTGAGGAATACAGGACATGAATTTGGGGAGAACATAATTTAGTCTGTAATACAGAATGACAGAGAATAATTTAATTTATAGTATATATTGTTTGAGTAATGTTGGTCCTCTCTCTTGTAAGGCATAGGAATTGTGAAAGGGATTTAGTCTGAAAAGGGACAAAGGTGACTTGCTTGCTGCACTGTGGGTCTGAGTTTGACTTAATCTGCTGTCAGAGTAAAGTGAATTTTTTTATACAACATATACCCGCCTAACGCTGTTTGAGCTAGCCAGATAGGCAGATCATACACTAAGAAAAATGTCAGGCGTTCTAGAAGACATGCATTTATCATAAGTAGTCAATTTTAACATAGTTATTAAGTATCAACTACAAGCAATTTTCAGGTTACAGAGAGTGAGTGATAATGGATGAGAAGCGTTGCCTAAAGACACATACAAATACCTGAGAGCATGCAGCTATCTATAAAAATGCATTATGCAGCTTATTACTTACTATGCCAGGATATTTACTAGGTTAGATAATTTCAATTAATCTATTTAATTCTTACTTAAAGATGGGGAGGGAAGCTATTTCACATGTGGAAAGTTTAGTCCCTGAGAAGCTAGGAAAGTTCTTCAAGACTAAACAGCTATTCAGTAGTTAGGAAAGTCCCATACATTCCTCAGACTTTGCTCTTACTATATACACTTGAAATGATGACTTGACACATATTTACATTAGCATTTTTATTAATGTATTGAGATTATTTATCTACAGATGCCTATGTATTCTTGCAGGAAAGGAATGTGATTGATTCATTCTTTTACAGTGGTTAACTCTCTGGCTATACCATGGTGAAGCAAAGGAATAGGCTAAATGAAAGAAAAGAGGGAGAAAGGAAGAGAGCAGATGGGAGGAAGGAAGGAAGGAAAGAACCTAGCGAGAAGGTAGATGTCAGATTAACACCACTGTAACAACCAGACACAAATACATAGAAATTCATAAATAATAGACTGAAACTTAATCAAATAATAGCCCATCTCTCTCTTGTCCAAGAAAGGGCCCAAGAATAAGAGGAAACGCGGTGCTTTGTCACTGGGTGTGGCACAGTAATATATAAAACAATGTAAACCTGTACTTTTACATCCTATGCAGCTAAACCAATGTTAGCTCAATACACAAATAACAGCCCCCAAAAGGAACAAAAACTAGGGGAAAAAAAATCTCTAGTTGAGCAGTAGAGTGCAATATGTAGATATGTTAGAGAGCAGGTTAGCTGAGATACATGCGTGCAATAAGATCATCTTCGGAAGCGAAACAGGATTGAAGAAAATCATGGGAAATGATTTGCTTAAATGTAAAACAAGAGTGCATGTCTGTAGGAAAAGAACTTCAATGAGAATGAGATGAGATAATTGATCAGAGAAGAAATGTGCTATCATGATTCTTATAACTTGGGTATGAGATATGTTTACTCCTTGTTTCTAAGTATAACTACTGGGGGATTCTTGATAGAAAGCAGGTTTTTCATCATTATTCTTTCTCATATGGATAAGCACTGGAAGCCAAAAGCAGAATGTTAGAGATCCTAGATATTTTAGGGGTAATCTAATTTTATACTCTCCATTTCTCTCAAATGCAGAATTGAGCTGTAGAGAATTGCAGAGAAATTAACAGAGGCTAATTCAAGCACATGGAGAACCAGCAGAACTGGATCCCAAGTCTCCTCCTTCCATCTTTAGTGCTCTTTTCACTCCAGTCTAATTTTCTGGTCAAGTCATAAGCTATGAGTCAGAGAAACAGAACTGTAGCCTAATAAAAATTGGTTGCACTTAGAGTTACAGAAAAAGGTTCTTTTATCTAGATAGTTTTGCTCATACATTGACTTAAATCTTTGGCATGTAGAAAATTGGTTTCATAATCTCCAGAGAAAAACTGTTAATTTCTGCCTGAAGTATTCTCTTTGTTGATTCCTATCAATATTTGCAACTCTAAAATTAATTTTATCCTATTGACTGTGTTGCCTGTAATGAATCATATTCAAAACTACCAAGATCTTATACAAAAGACTGCACAGGAGAGAAAAATGCATTTGGTTTCCCAAGCTGCTTCTCTGTTGATTATTACAAGGTAGTCATTTTATTTTTATTTCTTATTTTCATTTGTATGAAAATCTAGTGAGCAATGAAAGTAATGTGTTAGCTGTTTGGAGGGAAAAATGTTAAGTCAATTATACCCTTGCAAGATTTATAAGAAGTAAAGTGAGTTTAAATTTGAATTGTCAAAGGAAATTTTACATGCATTAAGCACTCAGTGAAATCCATCATATGTATTTAATTATGTACTGGGTTTTGAAGTGCTATATCTGAAGTGTTATTTTTTTAAAAGATCTTTTTAGACAACTTATTCTAGGAATCTCTTTAAATTATACCTATAAGTGTAAATCCAGAAGTGAGAAGATTTTAGTGAGAAGATTTGTAGATGTGTGTGTGTGTGTGTGCATATGACATAACTAAACATAGCTCTGTGTATGTGTGTTCATTTTGTTTTTTTCTGCCCTTTTACAATAAGAATACTTAAGGGAAAAACAAGGAATGATTACAATCTGTCCAAGTGTACATAGTTTAAATTTTATATATCTAGGTGTTCTGGAAAACCTACTATTCATTGTTATTATTTAGATTTGTAATAATATGTGGATTCAATTCCTGCACATTGGGGTGCTATTTCTAGTATGAAAAGTCTTATCTTCAGAGTAAGCAAGCACTGACCTTTAAATCTGCCCTTCAACTGAAATGTTTAAAAACCGAGCATATTACACAAATGCATTGAGCATGCTTTTTGTAAATGCAAAGCACTGTGAAGCATATCGAGTGGTTCTAAGATATATGAGATGGTCCCCATGTGCACGTTTCTGACTACACACTCTTGCAGTAAAATATGGATGAACCAGGCATAATTCTAAATTACAAATGAAAAGACATGGTAGGAATACTTCGCTGTAACAAACCCATCTCTTTATACACAGAAACCTTCATGTAACTCTGACCCTAATGACTTAAATATTACCCATGTGGAGTATTTTTCAAGTCCTATTAATGTTTTCATATCTGCCAGTAACAGAGAATTATTTAAAATGGAATAAGATACTGCAGATTCTAGAAATATGCATCATTACTAGAGTTGATATTTTAAGTGAAAACTGGTATATGTAGGTATTCCCCAAATGTAGACAAATTTGAAATGATAATTTTATTCTTTATTTTACTCTCTTCTTCTCCAAACGACATTCTGCACCCAAAGTAATAATGTCACCTGATATCAGTCTAAGCCAAGTCATGTGAAAATGTTGAAAAGAAATGCATTATTTTGCTAACCTCTCTGGGACTATTGAGATTAACAGGAAAAGGCAGCATTGCTAGAAGCATCAGTGTCTGAAAATTTACTCTGAAAGTCAAAATGAAGAAAAGCATTCATGAACAAAAGAAAAATGAACAGGGTTTATGAAGAGTATTTTTAGGATAGTCAGGTATCACACACAAAGCCTATGTATGTTTATTTGCATGCATAATTTGAAGATGGATTTTCTTTTCATGTACCTTAATTGGATTGTATATTTTAGAATCTGTAATAACAATCTACCTGATGGAGATATTATCTAGACCCATTGTGAGATCTAGATTATTTATACTTTTGTCAATTATATGAACTATCTAATAAAAATATGGTTTAGTTTGTATAATGTATAATCACTGAAATATTATTAATGTATGGGAATACAATTTTGTTTCAATTGAATGGCCTATGTGTCCGGAGAAAATACATACATGCATGCATGCATGCCTATATACATACATTCCATATGCTACCTCCTCTGTAGTAATTATTTAAAATTAGCTAGAATGAGGGCTTCCCTATGGTCCAGGGATTAAGTCTCAGTGCTATCACCTCTGTGGCCTCAATTCAATCCCCCACGTGGTGTTGCAGACCTCTCCTATCTTGCCCGCAGTGAACTTCAGTAGATCCCCCTGTTCTGCTTCCTACTCTGTATCTGATGGATCACCCAATGCACCTCTGGCCTACACCCCAGTTCTTCCATGCATAAATGTCTTTAAAAAATCTCCTTACAAAGCATATGACTAATTGCCAGATCAGCATCCTCTACATTTTGACATTTATATCCCCTGAATAATCAAATTATTTTATACATCTGTTTTCTTATATTTCTTTGTGTTTCTTATATTTCTTTGTGATGTTTCTATTTATATAATTAGAAATTTAGAAAACATTGAAGAATACATTGCTTATTTGGGGGTAACGTTGTACTGTCTTTGACTTTGTGTCAGATAAATACCAATAACATATTATCACTTCTTCACTTAAAAATTTTAGCATTGTTTCTGACTCTTTATTCTACTTTACTCCCTGTTTCCAACCCAAAATTTTTAAAATGCTTCTCCAGTCACCTAGTTCATCTCAATATTCTCTTAGCTGAATTACTACAGCCCTGACTTATTTTTCCAGCCCATTCTCTTTAATGAAGAATGTGCCTCCTTTAATATACAATAAACACAAACTACTACTGTGTGCCTTTCTCTTCACTGATAAAATTTCCTCACCCTCTACTCCTTTCCTTGGCAAACAAAAAACAATAATATCAAAATCCAGCTTATATTTCAAGTCCTCAGGAAGAATTCCTTCCTCAGATATGGCCTATCATAGCACAATATGTTGCTCATTTTAGTTTCTGCCTACTTTTATTACCTGGTATAAAATAAGTTTGCAAAATGCAAGAACCAAATTCTTTTGGTTTTATTTTACCACCATAGTGTCTGGAGCCATACTGGTTACACTGAAATGGCAATAATAATCTACAATGTGAACTTGGCATGAGATTTTGAGTAGATATAGTCATCCCTTGTACTTAATTCTACTTTCTTCCAAGTAGTTATAGAAATGAAGAATACAGAAATGTAACTTGTATTACACAAACCCTTTCTGTCCTCGACCTCTATTATTTAAACTGGAAAGACATCAGTTTGTTCTTATAGGTAAATTATATAGTATTTAATTGAATCAGTGCTCAGTGTTTCTTGCCAAAACGCTGTCACTTTGCTGTAGCAGTGATCTTAGCCAAGAAAATATTAGTTTAGTGTATAAAAATAGATTACCATGCACTCTGTCTTCCCAAACTATTTTGAGTAAGTTCTTATAATGATTTAATTTGCAGGACTGTGTGCCTAATAAGCTTTCTGTTTAAAATCCTAGCACTGCGCTTTCTAAGAGCGACGTGGTCTACATGTAAACTCTCTGCAAACAGCATCTGAATTACAGACAGAGACACACATTAGGAGCTGCCAGAATTGTGTTTGTTGTGGCTGCCTGGTTAGCTGCTGCTTGAACAGCTGAAGTATGAGCGTATTGATCGATTAGTGCCAGCTCAAACAAGGAATATGCCAACCTAAAGGGAAGTCAGAGTGGTGTGAAAAGCTGGGTTGGTGAAATTTGGCTGGCATAGGTGGTAAGAAGATAGGACAAATTCTTAACATGTAGACACCAGTGACCTTAAGGCTGCATGGAAATTTTTGTATGATATTTCAAAGGTAGCATTTAATCTGTATTTATTCAAATAGAAAAATTCCCTGTAACACAAAGGACAGTGCCTGCCTTCATATATAGTAGGATGTTGAATGAAATTACTTGTGGTAACAATTCAGTTGAAAACTTAACTTTAATCATAATTAGTCACTCTATCGGATTAATTGCCATAAGTAATGTATTGCTTTGTATATAAAGAGAGGGCATATTTAGTATAAAGCTATAAAAACAGTTTTACAGCAATTATTTTATGAGCTTTGCAACAATAAATTTAAAGCTTAAATCTGGCTCATACAAAGGACTGTAACAACATTGTATTTAAAATATTACCTGTGAATGATTTATAAAATCAACTCCTCTTTGTTCAATTCTATTTGGATATAAGTCAGAAACATCAATAGAATCTTCTAGAAGCCCATTCAAATATATATATAATATATATATATAAGAGCGATAATTAAATAGTAGAGTAAGAGTTTCCCTGGCTGAAGTATCCCTATTAGTATTTTAGCAGTGTAGGTTCTCATTCTAAAATTCATTCTGGTTACTCTGGGGAAGAGCAACCTCACTATAACAAAGAAGTATGGTTTACAAGACCAGAATTATTTGATACTCTATGTATGTAAGTGTTGTGTGTGTGTGTGTGTGTGTGTTTAAACTTAGCGCTTATATAAGTATTAACAGAGAATTGGAAATATCACTCAGTGACTTTAAGAGCAAGCACAGAACTAAATTTTAAAACTTCAAATGCTATGTTGTAGGAGTACTATATTTATGTTCTTTAAGACAGAAACTTGTTACATAAACAAGGAATAATTAAAAAAAAAAAACAACCTTAAGTGTGTTTAAAGCAATCATCTGTGTTCTTGCCCAATTTTACTTCCTTTTCTTCCTGAGGTTCCCCCATTTCCTTTCTTGTCCTACCTTCCCTGACCTTGTGTCTGTGTTGGGAAGTGGCTTCCTTGATTTGGATCCTTCATATTATATACAGAAATGTTAAAACTTATCAGCTATTGTGCAAAATTCCTCTGACTATAGCAGACCTTTAAATGTGCTTCTATGAAGGATCTGCTTCTCTTCCTTTAGTCTCTGCAGCCCGCTGGCCACCAGGTACATATCATGCATGAAATAGAACTGCTCTTGTTATATGCATGGTGCTTTCCAAGTTTGATGAAATGAGATTTTCCTGTGTCCTCGGGTGATGAAAAGGAGGTTTTATACTCTGCTCTTTGAGATGGAAGAGCCACTTCCTGATTGGGTTCTGTGCTAAAAGTGGATCTGCCTTTGGGCTGAAATATGAATGCCACGATCCTTCCTTTTTAACATTATTAACCATACTTCCTGACCCCAGAAAGCCAGAGTTTGACTATATTTCACAGCAATTACCATGTAGCAGAAAAAAAAAAAAAAACTAGTGGGTGAAACTGCCACACTAAGTGTAAGATTAAAGACATCTATGTAGACTTGACTGACTGGTTCAGAAATTTGGTCCATTTAGAACAGTATTTTATTTCTGGAAGTAACTGACAGTGTGCTTCATAAAAGAACATGTGTTTAGCCCTTGATATTAATCAATAGATTATGGTATTTCACTAAGGATGATCAGGCTGACCTCTCTTAACAACACATGATTTTCTAACCAGTACTCTTTCTTTATCCTACTTGTATTTCTAATTTCTACCAACTTTGGGGTCATTATTTGACAAAAATAACTCTATATAGTATAGGAAACTAATATCATTTATTTGTTTTCAAAGTTTCCTCTCCTTTTTTTCCCCCAAACTACATTTCTACAATAGTCCTTGTTGTAAAATGTAATTCTATCTTCAATATTCATATATTCTCAAAGCAGTGTATGTGCATCTGATAAAATTACCCAGTCAATTTTTTATAAGTAAGCACTAAAGTACACAAGTAATGACATGAATACATGGGTGATAGGATGTAAATTGAAAGCTAAATGGCAATAGAAATGCATTTTTCTTTGCATTTATTTCTTTTTACAAAGAAAGAAGGATGGGCGATGCAAATATATGTGATAGAAGGTCCATTAACTAACACACAAAATTGCTGAAGCAATGTAGTTTAGCAGAGAGACCAAAGACATGTAATGAGAGTGAGAAAGCAGTTTTGATAATTAGAATGAGTCAAAAACAATCTCCTGCCTGCTCTAGCTTGCACAGATGACAGAGGAAGGAAAATGTTCTTTTCTTCTGAGACAGAAATGGGACATCAGTCAAAATGATAAGCTATGTCATTATAATATTCCTTTGAGTCAGGTACCACTGAGTTAGGAAACTAGGATGAGTTTCTCATCTATTTCTTTGTTAGTTTTACTTCAGGCTTTAGGGTAATAGATTCCATATCAATGTATATCTTTAAAAGTTCACAGTTCTTAGCTGGGCAAAATAAAAGTAGTTCATAATCTAGTGAGAAAGCATAATCTTTGAAGTCGTTAAAACTTAAGACTTCTCATTTTTTGTCTATGTTAACTTGAATAAGAAATTTATATGTCTAAAATAGTTATGAAATTGACTTTCACATAGGAATTCCATATTTTTAATTAAATCTATATAAAATTCTGTTGCATGGAAAAACTTGATTAGTGGAGAATTTTTTCTGGCAGCTATTATTAAGTTATAACAAGATATTAGTAAAGCTTATCCTAGCAAAGTAAACCAGCACCTAGGATAAAGTTTTAACATGTGTATGTATTTAACAATATAGTACTGCTCATTTTAGTTTGCTGTATTTCCCAAGAATAATACAGAAAAGTAAATTTATTTCTCTGATGACGGTCAAAGGAAAACAATCTCCAAATCTATTATAAACTGGCCATTTTTAGAGTATGAACTCAGTAATATTCATTCTATGTTTATGCCCCTCACAACTAAAAGCTTAGCTTTTCCTTTTAACATGGAATTTAAGGTTAGAACCGATTCTTAAGAGTTATTAACGACCATGGGCATGGTGTGGTAACATACATCCAACCATGGGTGATCTGTAGCTGAGTCATATACAGTTTTGTAAACCAATGTTACTTCAATTTAAAAAAAAAAAATAGAAAAGTTACTCCTGAGAAAAATATAGAACTCAGCTTACAGATACTGATATTCTAAAAATAAAGCTAGACTACAGTAGAATATAACATAAAGCACCCAGTTAAAAAAAAAGAAAACATATATTCTAATTATGTGAGAGCAAGGAGAGAAGAAAGTGACAAGTAACTGAATATGCTCTTAACTAAGTTAACTGTTAATTCAGTGACTCAGTGTTTGTGCCATTTTGGTTCCTCCTATCCTCAGTGAAAATTTCAGAAGAAAACAACAAACACTGTTTTTTAGATTATTTAGGCACCTATCTCACAGCTAGAAAGGCAAGGTTCACAATTGCTGTATTTATGGGGAAAGAAATTAACTAAGATAATTTACATATAATGTTTGGAACTTTCCTGACACAAAGTAATGCAACAATATATTGCGGATATATTAGCAAATATTAATTTCATTCACTTTTCTCACAATTGCCTAGTTAACATTATAAGCATTAGTCATAAAATGAACAAGAATAAGCTGAGCAAAGGAAACTGTCAGTCTTTTGTTGCTATTGTTGCTATGCAACAAACTACCCCAAGACTCAATAACATAAGACAATCAATATTTATTAGCAGTTGCACAGTTCTTATTTGAGTCACAGTGAACCGTTTTAGGCCTCACTGCTCCTGTGGCCCAACGTGGGTGGTCTAGGGCTTAGTTTGCTGACCTTGGTTAGACTCTTTGATTTGTTCTCTGCTGGGACAGTAGTGTGACTATCTAACCCAATAAACTCAGGATTACTCTCGTGACATAACAGAAACACAGTAAGTGCAGCATATTCAGATATTGGAAGTGAATATCTGACCAAATCGAGTCTAGAGCAGGTCTGATTTAGAGTGTGGAGAAAGGAGATGTTGCAAAGTCACATCATAAAATGAGCATCAATGTGGGAAAAAGCCAAGAATTATGAGTGTTGCCACAATTTACCATGATGCCCTTGCTAAACAGATCATGATAAATGTGCTTTTGAAATATATTTAACCATTTTTATTAATGTAAGGTTTTCAGTCTCAGTCTTCTCCATATAAAATGACATTGTGCAAAACAAATTAAGCCATGAAACAAACTGATCAAGGATAGAGCCAGATAGGGTCCATTTGTTGTTAAATAGAGATCTATTTAGTCAGATGTAAAAATGTCATATTGAATATTAACTTATTCCTACCTTTAGGTTTAAATTTATTTTTTAATATGCAAAAGACAGGACAGATACATATTTCTTATTTGTGCTTCTCCCAGCATACAGATTTCCAGGGTTTATCTCTGGCAGTCCTGCCAAATCAATATGTTTCTACTGGAAACCATGGAAATCAAGTTTTGCTTTCTCAAACTGTTACCAAGTACTGAATATCAATACTCTGCCATATCACAAATGATGTATTCAGTGTTTACTAGGTGTTGATGGAAATGATAAAGAAAAAGTTTCCATTTCACTGTAAATCAGGAAGATTCCATTGTAATTTTAACTTTGGCTCACTGTATTCTAAAATTTTGAACTTCACTAGAAGTTTGCTGGTACCAAAAGAAGTGGGTGGTGCAGCTGAGTGCTCAAAATCATTACTCAGAAATGGGGAATATAGATAGTCTATCTATGAACATAATTTTTCCATTAAATACTAAATAATGCATGACTACCTGGGCCTCTCTAAAATTTGTTAGATGGTATTTGGCTCATTTAATATTAGTCTTTAGCTCAGCTTGCAATTGAGAAACTGAGGCAAAAGTAGCAAAATATTATATTGCAGAGCCATGATTCCAACAATCTAGTTCCAAAGCAAGTCTCACAATCCACTGTATACTGCAAAGAACCACTTAAAACTGCAATCATTTGCTATTGATCATTCACCAACAGATATCTGCATATGTTATGTTAGTCCAATGACCATATCTTCACTGCCACTGAAGTATATCATGGTGGAAAACTTAAAGGATATGTAAAATGTAAGATGTGTTTGTTCCAAAGAGGAGAAAAGGTTAATCAAATGTCTGATAACTTTGGTCTGTATTAATGTTTGGTTGGCATCCCTTAGATTTCTCATTGTTTCCTGAAGAGTATCTGTGATTATTCTGGTTATTCAAAACTATGGAAATGAAACATGTGAATTTCCATTAGATATAAAATGAGCTTTGCAGATTAACTGAAAGCTTTAAGGCTAGCTTATCATCTCATATACACCACCACAAAAAAAGATTGCTGAAGAAAATTTGTTTGACTAAAAAGTTCATAGATTTGCATTTCAGAGAACAAATCGTAAAACACAGAACACCAAAAACCAATTTATATCATCTAAGATTTAGGATAACATCAGCATAGACCATTTTACCATGACAGATGGAAAATCACTGTTAAATTTTTGTTTGTATTTGTCAATAGAGTTCCTTACTTGGATTTCCATTACAGTTACCATAGAACCCCCATAGGGTCGACTGTGTGTTTGAGGTTATTTTAGTACATTTCTTATCTCATTAAGATTCTATCTTAATATATGGCTCATATTTATTCTAGAAAATTTATTTATTCTTACAAGTTACAAATATTCTCACAGTTGGAGCCCTGCTTGGTTGTGCAGTGGGTTAAAGCACAGTACGAAGAAGCTGAAGCCACTTCAGCATGAGTTAGACCCTTACCCCCCCAACCCCCAGGTGATCCACATGGCAAGGCATACCTCTTCTGACCTGTCCGCTGCCCTCCTCAGCAGTGCATTTTAGTATATCTGCCTGTCTGTATTCTGCTCTATCTCTGGTGAATCCTCTCACCACTCCCCCTCACCCCGCACCTCTGGCCTATACCCCAGTTCTGTATGCATAAATAATAAAAAAAAAAATCTTTAAAAAACAACAAATATTCTCACAGTCACTTCTAACTGGTCTACTGCATACTTTGCAATGTATAGTAATAGATAGTATTTAAGCAGACATTCAATGCTTTTTGTAATTTACAAAATTGTAATTTAGTTATTTCAATTTTTTACATGGAAATATAGTCTCAACTGCATAGTCTCTATGATAAACTAAACACATAACTTCACTCAGAGGCCCAAAGTGTGAAAAAGGTATTTTCTTAGCATAAACTTTTGTGTGTTGTAGACACGCTAAAAACAAATAATGAAAGAGAAGGGGAATCGCAACCCCTATGTGTATTCAATAGTTTACTCAAAACAGTGCCTATGTCTAGTCCTCCCCACAACTGACTGTATTTTTTCAAATGTTTTTCTCTCTGTTCTAACTATTGGTTTCAACTATACTCAGAGGATGCTATGGACTCAGGAATACATTGTGTTCAACTCCATTTAGGACACTGATTAGTTAGGCAAATAACCTACCCTTTTGTGACTTATTTCTAAAATAAGGATGAAAAATGAATGGGTTAATAATTAAACATTTAGAATCATAACTGGTGTATAACTGGAATTCTATAAATGTTATTACTATAAGTTATTGAAGAATAGTATTGGAACAGATGAAAGTTAAGGAAGATATTTGTTTTTCTTGATTCTTTAAATTCCACTGGGCTGCTTTTCATAAGCCAGCCTGCAAATAGCCATGGAAACCTTCCCTCAGTTGACTGAACTGTCAGGTCTGTTGAAATTATGGGTCTTCTCCTAAGTAGATCAGCTTTAGTTGCTAAAATGTGATATGAGTATCTTTCATGTAACTATTCTAAATATTAGTTATTTAGAGTTTCAAAGGCTTGTGTCCAAAGCCACATCTTATCTAAATATTTTCCCTAGATTGTATCTGTAATAGAGATAGCATTGGCATATTTGGCTTATACAATCATCTGTATTTTCATAAAGCTATTATTAGGATAGCAAGGGACATATAATATTTTAGTAATTACTACTAAAAAACAAAGCCAGGTGAACCTCTACTGAGGACTTTCTTTAGGCAAAACATTTTGAATTGAGATTCTATCTTCATCAATACACTATGCTCAGTTAGTGTAACATGCTGCTGTGAGTTCTCAAGATGAACGGGAATCTCACATCCATAAAGCCGAGTTTCTCTGTTGTTTACAGTATTTAAAATAAATTGTTTCAGTTCTCTGTGGGATTGTTTCCTGTTGAGAAGAACCTCATAATTAAATGAACCAACTGGAATAAAATTATAATGCAGGTATTTTGACAATGTGGCCACCTGGTATATTATCTTGAAATAAACTGACCTATGGTTATTACCAATAGTGTTCTTTCTAGGCAGGATTTGCATAACTACAGAGAATTAGTCCCTCTGCCCATCCTTCTGAAAAGAGCATAGAGTATTTAGTAGAGAAGAGATAATTATGCTATTTCACATAATAGTCAGACTTACTGTCTAGGACTGCTATTCTTTATACTATACAAATTTCAGTATAATTGCTCAGATCCTGTTTAGATGAAACCTGATTCATTTTCTCAGTTATTCTTTTATGCTTCTCTTTCATTCTTATTGATATATTTTTTTTAAGTAAACAGGTCTGGCATTGAAAGCTAAAATGTTTTTTATTATTGAAATTTAACTTTCTTTTGGCTGTATTTAGAAATTATTTATTGGAAAATTATTGAATTGCCACAGATCAAAATTTTGTTCAAGTTATGACTTCAATATTTCATAAGCATGTCTGTCATTGTCTAATATTACTGAAATAAACAACTATAAATTCTGTCTATAGACTGGTAACCAACAACACATACATATAGAATATGTAATAATACAATATAGTATAAATTTCATCTACATGATATATAGTATGTGCAATTAATCCCTTCTTCATACTTGAATAAAACTCTTTTTGCTAATCAAAATTAGCAAAGTCAGGCCCTCCCTGGTGATGCAACGGGTTAAAGCACAGTACTAATAAGCTAAAGTCACTTCACCATGAGTTGAATCCCAGCCCCGGAGGTGATCCACATGGTATGACAGACCTCTCCACAGCCGCCCCCTACTCCCCTCAGCAGTGTACTCCATCATTGGGCCTGTTCTGCTCCCCACTCTATCCCTGGTGAATCCTCTCACCGCCCCTGCACCTCTAGCTTGTACCCCAGTTCTGTATACAAAAATAAATCTCTTTAAAAAAATTAGCAAAGTCAAGTGGCAAGATGATGGAATCCTCCTATTTGACTTTCTATTAAGAGATAACCACAGAAAAGTTATATTAACACAATTAAATATATCTTAGATTTAATTATAGTGATACATATGTCTTATATCTTACAACTATACTTAAGCAGAATAACAGGGTACATATTGCATATTACTACCCCCTCTTCTACTTTAATAAAATTTTCACCTTTTTGACATACAGGGGCTTAAAATGAAAAATTTTATATGGCTTATCCAGTAAATTAGCCATTTATAGTATCACACTACATAAGCACATATAAATTCTTATTTAACTATAATGCATTTTTTGAATATGTGTAGTTTATTATCAAGGCATTTTTCAAATATATTTTCACAAATATATTTGTTGCCATTTTGACAATGTGGTTTTAAGAAATCTTGCAAAATCACAAACCAACTCAGTGGTAATCTGCCATATATTTAATAAGTTGTCATTTAATTTGTGGATAGATTGAGAATTTAAAAAATTAAGCATTATTAGTTCTTAAGTCTACCACTGACATGGCTTTTAAATTCTTTTGTCTTTATTTTTTCAATTAAACACATTAATCAATAGCAATCACCTAATATATTTATGAATATACTACAATCTCTTTAATTATGTTATAATTTTTTGATATTTCTGGGAAAGCTGGTAATAAGTATTCCAATATTAGTTAAAAATCTATTATTTGTTGAGATATTGTGTCCTGGATAAACTTATCACAACCCAAAATCTGGAGTAAAAATTACCAAAATCCATATTAAAAATATTCTTGTTTTCTAATAGCATAAAACTGGGCTTCCTGTTAGGGCCTTCATTAAGTTGTATCATTGAAACATTCAATTTTACTGAATCTATTTTAACAGTATTCATCAGAAAGTCAGTGATCACACACACAAACAATACAAGAGAGGAAGAAAAGGATGTAGGGAAAAAGAGAAAGAGAAAGAGCATTTTGAGCATGTATACTAATACAACAAGTAAAAATTCTATTATTAAATCAGATCCTTAAATAAAAATATGTGAGAGCTGTCTTTCAAAGGCTTTTCTTAAAGCATGAAATTGTTATAAGGCATTCTAATTTAGCCAGTCCACAAAGCTATCTGTGATGGCAGAAAAAGGTTCTTTCTTGAAATGGATGCTTCATTCTTTTTCTCCCAGAAGCTATTCAACGTCCTTTGTCTATTTATATTCATTATTGCCTCTGTAAGAACAGTGCGGTTTTTCATTACTTCATTGGCATGGATGTACTGATTCAGTTTTGCTGTCAGTTCTGACCCCTATTTTTCCCTCCCCCATTTCACTTACTGCAAATCTACAAATAGAAGAGACAACATACACAGTATAATGCAGAACAAAATAAATAGCACATAACAAATTAAGTTGTCATGTTTAGTTTGAATTTAACAGCATTTGCATGTATTGAACAAAGAATCTTAGAATCTTAGAAGCAAATAGTATATTTGGATGATTTTTTTGTGCATAGTGATTTTTAAAGTATGCTGAGTATTATTATAAATCCTCTAAATTTTGACTATATTAGTTTTATTATATATGATTTTTATTCTAAGATAGTCTACTGAGAAAGAAAATGTAGTTTGGTGAGATGATTGACATAACCTCACAGTTTTGTTGTGAAATATGTGCAACTACTTAGTATGAATTATTTGATTTATTTTTAGCTCATTCCATAATTTTCTATGGCCAGCATGATTATCTAATAGATTTTTGCTTTCAAAAATTTCTCATAGATATCTTCCATTTAAGTTATATTTATTTGCATCTATGGAAAACTGTAAGGTTTCATCCTTATTTGTATTAACTTGCTAATTTTACTAAGTTCATTATTAATCATATCAAAATATGTAATGAATTCTATATTATGACTCATATACTGAAAAAATAAGTCTTGAGAAATATAAATACTATGCTTTCCTTCCTCCTAATAATCATGGAAAGAGGAAATGATATTGAATTGTAAAGTAGTTTAACAAAAGTAATTCAATCTCACACAACAGAAAATCAGTTTATAATATATATTTTTTCCAGCTCACAGTATTTAGTCTGCTGTTGCTACTGAATTCATATTTATTCTTTTTCTTGCAAAATGGAATAAAGACACTTCCATTGTATCCAAATGCCATAGGTATGCTTAATGATTCTCTCTTTCACTCTCTCAAAATAATATTTACCAAGGACCTAGAAATAATGGTGTAACAGTTCATCGTTCTCTAACTCCTAGGACATACAAAATTTATAAAAATCCCTTTCTTTATGCAATTCCAATAAGACCGGTACTAATTTAGCCAGGAGAGGGAAATGATCTTAAGTGGAGTAAGCCTTCTTCAGAAGTGATTTCACATGAGAAAAGTCTGTCTGGTGCTTGAAATATCTTTCCATCTTTGTGAGATTTCTGCAGTCATAAATGTACCTGACACCCTGAGAGCTGTCATTCTCTGGAAGGGCATGAGACATTTTGGTTGAATGAAAGTGAGTTTGATTACAAAACAGTCTGAAAACTTTTCTGGTTGTGAAAGACAGTAACCAAAATGATTTCTATGCGCAATTAAAACATTTAGTGCTTTATAGAAATTTTCAACATCATGAAAATCAACCAACACATCAAAAGCTGCAGTGATACTGTACATGTGAGGAAACTGGTGTAGACAAAATCCAGGGCATTTTCAATAACAATGGCCCTATGGTTCACACATGTAGATTATAGGCTACTTGATCAACTAAATGCAGGTCATGGTGACTTTATTATGCCTAGAAAAATCTTAGCTAAGTAGCACTTAAAAAAAAAAAATGGTGGTCCTTAATACAATTGCAGAGAATGGAAACCAAGGTTAAGTGTGTACACCAATAGAAAATAGTCATAAATTATCTTACATTCTCACTGAAAATCTATATGTTTTATTTGCTGTGTACTAGTCTGTGTTTTAAAATTTCAAGAACTAGGGAAACGTTAAAAGCAACTTGGGATCTGTCTTAAGTAAAATGCCAGTAAGTCAATTTACGTGGGTTAAAATCACACACTAACACAGGTTCCAACTTAATTCAACAATGGACGTTTTATATTGGAGTTGTTTATTCCTTCTAGCTCTGATAAAGGCATTACACTTTTCCACTGAGTAACACTGAAGACTTTTGTATATATTTAAAACATTTGACAGAACAGTACATATGACGCTGAGACATACTATTTTAGTATTCATTAATGCATTCATTCCTCAAATATTCATCATGTATCTAAAATGTGCCAAGCAATTTTCTAGGCAAGATTTTTATCAAACTAATATGCGTTTTTCTCTACTATCATATTAGCATCATTATGATACTGCCATTGCTAAAACCACAATTTTTTTCAGTTTGGAGGAGGTTATATCCTTTTCTCAATAGAATAGAATGACAGATGGAGATAATTGGCTGAAATTTACAAGAAAAAAAATGCCCTTTCAGTATTCAGGGATGGGAAGATGTTTTTATCTTTTACTTGGTGCTGGATTGTGGTGTTTGGAAAGTCTTAGAAGGATGGGAAGGGCGGGTGGGGATATTAGTAATGTTTGTTGTACGTGTGAGTAGGAACTCAAGTTGTGAATCAACCCTAACATTTCTAATGAAAGGTTTAATCACAAAAGATGAGTGTATTCTTGAATGCTTTATTTTTCCTGAGCATTTGATTTGTTACTTATGAAACAAATGGTTTCATATGGGTCACTTATGAAAGCCATTACTTTCTAACAGGGTTAAAGTTATATACTCATATCCCTTTCCTATATCCTTTGCATCTTGAGTCAAGGTATATACTTAAATTAATAGTGTAATCCCCTAAGAGTTACAGGAAATAGCCTGTAACTATTTGCTAAATAAATACCTTGACTCAAAATTTTGCCATTTAAGTAAGATGAGCTCTCAAAGAACTATATAAATTCATGTTTCTCTTTAAAATCCATGTCCAGCATTGCAAGAAATTAGCAATGTTTATGTAATTTATGCCTAGAGCTCTGCTGTCATTATGGTGCTCAGGTTTACTGTGAAAGGGAATTGAAGTCAGCCACTGGGAACACTCTAAATCCTCTACTAATTTTAGGTCATTAGTTGTTCTTCTTTTGGAACATTAGACAATTCTCAAATAGCAATTTTTGATCTAAAATAAATGTGTCTGCCTAGCCAAGTCATTTGGAAGTTTTTCCATTCTGGAAGTTAACCCATCATATTTTCAATTAAAAAAAGTACTTTAGCTGAAAACATGCTTAGTGTTCAGTGTCATCTAAAATGTGTGTGTGTGTATGTGTGTGTGTATGTATATGTATATGTATATGTATATGTATATATATATATATATATATATAAAAACTGGATGTCAACCTGAGTAGTATCTTGTTTAAATCAGTTTATGGATGTTCCACTCTCAATCAAATACCACATACCACATTTTTAGTACTGATGGTGCAAATACATAAAAACTAAAGATAAAGAAGTATATAAATATACCAATGGTAATATTTATTCAAAAATTCAAAACTCTAAAATTGGAAGACCTTAAAGTATATGTTCATTGAAGCCACAAAAAGGCTAAAACATACAGAGAACTCAACATCAGATTGAATACTCCAGAACCAAAGTAGGAGGAGGAAAAGAAAAAGTGTAAATCTCGATATCTATATTTAACAGACCGTTCTTGGCTTATACTTCTTTTTTAAATGCTAAAGTAATAGTGAGACTATGTTTCTGTCTTTGATTTTTTTATTGCGGTAACATTTGTTGCAAACTCTGCATAAGATTCAGAGGTATAGGTTCAAACCTCTTCCACATACAAAACCTCACCACACCCATAGCTGACTAAAATCCAGTAGAATTAACTGTAAATATTCGAAAATGTTCAAGCAGTCTGTGTCATAGACTTACAATTTTGTGGCTTATTTTTTCCTTGTTGTAATTATTATTTTCCTTTTTGGGCCCATAGTTTCATGTATGTGTGCTTTATTTAGGATTTATTTATTTATATATATATACAGAACTGGGGTACAGGCCAGCGATGCAAGGGGTGATAGAATTCACCAAAGATATCGAGTAGGGAGTAGAACAGGCAGATGTACTGAAATATATTGCTGAGGGGAGAAGTGGGTGAGTCAGAGGAGGTCTGCGACACCATGTTGGTCACCTCCCTGGCACTAGATAGAATTTGTGCTGCAGAGTCTGCAGTAGCTTCATAGTGTGGTGCTCTAACCCACTGCACGACCAGGGAGGGCCTGGGCCCTTAGTTTTATCTACCATGTTGTACTATTAGATTCATTTCATAGACTTTTATATTTATTTTCTTCTGGATATGAAATAATAGACCAACTTGGCTAATTTTAGGCCCATGTGTTAAATAACCTATTAGTCATTTTTAAAATTAAATTATTTTTACATTATAGCTTGCCTGTATATATAATGTCAAATTCTGTAAGCTGCTTTCACTTTCTAGGTTTGTTTTCTCTCTCTGTCCCTTCTATTTATTTATTTATTTATTTTACAAATCACTTGGCAAATTACTGTTTTTGATATACAGCACTTGGAAGTAGGCATACTATTTTTCTCTTTCTCATATATGTAGTAAAAAAGACCCTGAAATTGTGCCAGGCACAGAAAAATTAATTTTGATGATGATGATGGTAATGATGATGACAGATTATACCTATAAAGCTTGCTGTATGCCTAAAGCTATCCTTACCACTTTACATGAATAAATACGTGCCATTCATAATGACAGCTCAGCTATTTTTCTTAGTGAGTTGGCATGCTGGGTATAATCAGCACATGGTGACTATTTACAAGTCCATGGTAAGACAAAGATAGATCTTGGGGCTGTTATATCTTTTAGACATTTTGTCCTCATTCTCATTTTCAGGCACTACAAAAGGAAAAACACTTTCAACCACACTCAGTTCTCTTAATATGTTTAATTTAATTAAGACAAATTTTGAGGAGAAAAGACAGTAGACATGAATTGGCAGCATGTTCTTTTCCTTAATAAACCAGAATAGCTTAAGGAAGTAGTTGAAGTGGGAAGAAAATGTCAATGGTTATGATTTGCTTACTTTTTTATGACTGAGTTGTAGTACTTTTATATGTATATATAAAGAATATATATTCTTGTTCAGATCCACTCCTCTGTCATTGGCACATATCTATCTCCTTTACCTTAGCCATTATAAATAGGACTGCAGTAAATATAGGAATACATACATTCTTTCGAATTAATGTTTTTGTATTCTTTCAGTGATTTGTATCTTTAACTGAAGAGGAAAAAGTTAAAAGGGCTGTCATCCATCAATAATTGCTTTTAATTCAAGAATAATTAAGAATAAGTCATTTATTAATAACTGATATTTGATCTCTGTGGATTTTTGTCTCCCTGTGTCTGTTACATTGCGGCTCTAGGGAAGAGGGTGGTTACATGGGGTGATTCCAGGCTATGAATGGGTCTTAAAATTCTAGCAGTGAGGTCTGGTTTATAACTTAACACTGTAGATAGTAAGGTGTCAGTGGCAACTTTTGATCAGTCAAGTAACATAATGAAAACAGTTTTAAGTGAATCATGGTATAGTTAGAAATTTCCTTTGCAATTATATAGCAGGGTACAACCTATATGAATATAATGCATATTATAAATTATATATGTGAAGTAGAATAAGGATTACACCAATGTTGTCATCTATTATTGTTTCTTTTAGATATAATCATTTGACTAGTGAGGGTGTGGGCAGCCTCTACTGAAAAACTTTAAAGGTCTCTAAGAATCAAAATAAGAGATCTAGTTTTCAATCCAATATGTACACATATATAAAGAATGCCATAATGTTTTAATTAATATAATTTCTTTCTAAATGCAATCAGGAAAATATGATTGCTAGTTGGGAATTTGTGACTCTTGTTAGCTTTGTGTGTATATATGGTCTTTCAAACTCCACAACACTGAATATATTATAGCAACTATTAGGATTGGGGAGAAGATATATTGCTCATAAAATAGTCACATAAGTAATTTCAAATTAGTTAAAAACAACCTAAACTAGTATAATGCTAGTGGCTTCATGATTCATTTATAGGTACTTCAATTTTGTAATTAAAAATAATAGGGATCTCTTTAGTTACTTACAATACACCAGATTTAATTATATCTTCCCCAGCAGGAAAATATTTTTGGTGCTTCACCTGCTTGGTTGGTAACCATGGGGTTACATTCAATATGGTCATTATTGCATCATCCAAATCACTATTTATCCTGAAGTTTTTTAACTTAGAAAAGCAAAAGCAGTCTGATGCTTACTATTTTAGAAAAGTAAGCCCTAACTATCTGGATGCATTGTAAGCAGCACATTTTATTTTACTAGTTTTCCATATTCATGAATAATGTAAAACTATTCATATTTTTTAGATCATTTTATTCTGAATCCTCAACCTGACTGCCATCCTAAGTGCATTTAATCATGCCAGATCTCCATGTGTTCTTTGGAAGCTCTATATGTAAATCATAAGAAGTTAATTAGTCCTTATTTTGACTGGACAGCATTTTTAATAGTTAAATGACACTTCTTAAAACAACCTAAAAGATAAATGATCGCTAAAGTCATTGCTAGCTTTTATATGGAGAAGCAAGTTCTTCTGACAGTTACTTTAAAAGACAAGTTGTCTCAAGGTATTTGTTTTCCCTTTTAAATTCTCCTGCTTTTGTGCTTAAGCTCTGCATTATTTAGACTAGTTAACATGCAGAACAGGAAGCTGTTTCTTAGCTTTTCCTTCTCTTTTTGGAGATAATTCAATGCATAATAACTGGAATTCTGCACCTTTTACACTTTCTGATCTGTCTAAAAATTATTTAGTTAAAAATATTTTATTAGTATACTTATAAACTCCATCCAAATAAGTTAAAGATTTTACAATGAAAAAGGTACAGCTTCTCTTTAAATTTCTCAATTTTGCCAGCTTTTCTAGTCCCATGTGAATAAAATAGTGAATTGGGATTTAAGCAGTAAGAAAATAGATTTTTAAATGTGCAAAATAGTAATTATGTAAAAATTGTTTCTTTGGGGGAAATGAGAGATTATACCTAGTTAAGTAGATGACAGAGTACTAATTATTATTTATAGCCTTTATTATTATATACCTGCAAGTCACAATACATTAAGTTACAGTTAACTTTGAGCAGCTCGTAATTATAAATTACAATGCCAACTGTCAGAAAAATTATTAACTTATGTACACCTAATCTTTGAAATTAAATTACTTTGGATTTCTTCTAAGTCTAGTATTATGCATTTTTAACATTTAGCAATTTAAATAATTTTAAAATAAACCTAACATTTAAAGATGTTATTTCTTCTATTCTGGGGCTTTTTAAAAAGAATTGTACCTGTCACTGTGACTTTTAGCATGAAGACATGAATCTTTAAGCCTTCATATGTGTAATACTACTGTTTTCCTATAGTTAGTTAATAAATGTTCTAAAGATGTAAAGCTTTGATTCTTTTAATTTATTCCAAGAAAGGATAACATGGAGTAAAATTATATAACTTTCAATTACTTAGACTCCAAATTCTACCATTCAAATATATATGTGGGGAAAAGATGCATGGAATAGCAGTTAGTGTAACAGCAGAAAACTATAGTAAAGTGCTTTTATATGTAAATCATTATGCTAAGTACTTAACATGCATTTTCTCATTTAATCCTCAGAACAACCCAATGATATAAACTCAGATTTAAATAACTTGCTCAAGGTTACATTGCTGGTAAGTGGCAAAATGCGGACTCAAATTAGAACTTCTTTGTTCAGATGCTAGTGTGCTAATCACTCTCATTTATTGATTCCCTTTAATTAAGGGAAGTGAAATTAAAGATTTTTACAAAGTGAAAGCAAAGATTTACACAGTACACAGTTCCTTGGTTTTGTATTCAAGCTACAATTATGAAAAAGCACTATATATAAAAATGTACTTGAGGGCTCTGTTATATTTTTACTTCATTATCTTTTAATGCACATAAATTTCCCTTTCCTACAGATTAAGTCTCAGCTTCATGGGTTATAACTATAGTCTTAAATAAGCCAAAAATCTGGATACTATTCAATTAATCTAATTAATACAGGGAATCAGGTTGGATAAGTATAGCCTAGAAATCTCTTTGTGTTAATTAAATTTTCTCTTAAGAAATCAGCACAGGATTTCTTTCTCATTGTAACCAGTCCAGTTGTGATTAGTATGTCCTACATAATCTCTTTGATACTTTATTTGCCAGAAATAACTGTCCATACATTTTCTATTTTTAGAGCATTTATTTCTACTTCTCATAGTCAACTAACTCACCAAGGAGTGGTTCTGCATCTCATCTTTTCAGAAGTTCAACCCAGCACACTGTGGTGGTTTCCAAACATGACTTTCCTGTCTCTGAAATAACAATGATCAAAAACCTCCTAATTGAGGCGTTTTATTGCCATGTAGCATTTAAAACAGTCAGTTGTAAAAGAGGCATTTTCTTAGCTGAATGTGACCTTAATCATAGTAGAAGTTTGAGGGTTTTTACCAATACAGTAATTTAGTTTTCCTATTTTGACTTGGATACAAAATCATTCATCACATTCAACAACCAATGGAGGGACAGTTTGAGAGAAAACTCCAAGGAGAAACAGTCACATCTCAATGTCATGCTGATCCCAGAACCTTCACACACACAATTCTCAGGGTTTCACCTTTCTGCCTGTTGAAGCTAAAAACATTTCCCCTATTTCAGGCTAACACTAATGACATCCAAGGGCACTGTTTTTTCTAGCCTTTCTTCTGTGCATAGAGAAATGCTTTTCTGCCTAAACAAATTTCAACAACGATTTTTTCTTTCAAATTTATGATATGCATCTACTGCATGTCATAAATTTAGTGCATTGATCTGCTATTGACTTTGAAGTAGCATGGTAACGTAGCTCTTTACCAGAGCAAAACTCTGAAGTCAGAGTGCCTAGGTCATTATAATCTCATGAATGCAGCTCCTTAAGTAACTCAGTGAACTTCTCTGTACCTTCATTTCTTCATCTGTAAAATGGGAATAATATCTAACCTATCTCACAGAACTACTGTAATAATTTAATGAATTAATATATATGAAGTTTATAATGATCCTGATATATCAATATTTCTTGACTAGCTGAATGAGTGAATGTACTTCTGAAGTTGTGTCATCCTAATAGTGAGACCTGTCTTCCTTGACCATGGAATTTTCATACCAATTCTATGTGGTAAAGCACCTTTGCTCTTGTTTTCTCTCCATAGTGTTCATTTCACCGAATTTTAGGTCCTGCCATATCAAGCCCCAATTCTATTAGTTCTAGCCTTCTTTGCAGAACAGAGAAGACTGACGAAGGATCAAAATTCCCAGCCAATTATCCATTTAAGTATTTATAGAGTACAATCCCATAATTAACAAAATACACATGAAGTTTAACTATGTCATTTCAAGGAAAACTGCCAACCCATACACTTCAGTGATAATTTCTACTGTTATATAACTCTCATTTTCATATTGTTTGTTTCTTAAGGATTGACCCATTTGAATTGTACAAGACACTAGCCAGTACACAATAATTGCTAAAATTAATTCCTTCCAGCCAGTCTTCTTTGCCTAAGAGCTACAGGATAGCCAGTGAGGACAATTCAAATAGCACATGGGAAAATCTGTTTTTACCATGAAGCCTATTTTCCTATGAGATACCCAATGCTGGCAAAATCCAAAATGGAAACACTGGTCAAAGAAAGAGGGAGACTTAAATAAAAAGCATGCTTAACAGAAGGTTGAGCTGCATAGTTGATCTTTACTGTCTGCTAATCTCACTGTACTTACTCCCTTTGCAGTACCATAATTTTTCCATGATTATCTATGAAATTAAGTTGACTGCTAAGCTCTGATTCATGCTTTTCTTAAGTCACTGCAGAAGAGATGACATTCTAATTGCACTCCTGAATTTTTTACACTATGAGTTTGTTAAGCGCAGACAGATTTTACTAAAGAAAAAAAGACTAAATGTATGTAATTTGACACTGTGACACATTAATACTTAGGCATTAGACCAGCAGTACAATTAGACATCTTAAGTGTGTCCTACATCATAATGTCTATATAACTTTAAGAAGTCACATTAAGTCCTCTCTTTTTTTTAAAAAGGTCTGTTGCCATTTTGCTGATTGAAATAAATCAAAGTCTATCAGGATTTAAATGGATTATGAGAAGACTCATCACAATTACACATAATTCTAGAAAATTAGAACCTAGGGAATTAACTGTAAATTCAGACTACCTCAATCTAAAAAATGATATTTACAGTAGGCTTTCTGAAGTAGCTGTTGAAGATATGACTAACCCTTATTCTTTTAGTTATCTGTATTCCTTTTTAATAAGAATAACACTTTAATCTATGAAGTGCACATTGAAGTGAAACTAAAAGTAGGATTTAAAATTCAAATTGCATTATGTGCATTTAAAATAATATTTGTATTAAATATTATTCAGAGCTTAATCAGAAATAATCAAGAATATACAAATCTATATATAATATTATTTAAATGACAAGACTTTGTGACTCACAATAAAATTTCCATTTTATATAGGGAACAAATACCTACATATAAATATACATGCACACATATATAAAACTACAAATGAATCTGTACCAACTAAAAACTGCTTATTGAGTCCCTAAATGGGTTGAACTATCAGTTAGTAGGTCATGATCCTCAGTTTGAAAGTACTAATCTAAATTTCCTGTACTCCTACCCACTTAAAATATACCTACCCATCAATTTGCTACCAGAAGGCAAATAAAAGTTATTGAATGAATTTGGGTAGGCACACTGTCTGCAATAAAATTCCTATTAAAACACCCATATTACAAGAATGAGAGAAGAGAGTTTTCTTCTTTTCACTTTTTCTATGATGCCATGTTGTAAAATATTTCATCTATGGTATAAGCTGTTTATTAGCCAAAAAGAAATTTTACTTTCCAAGTTTATTATTACATAATAAACTGCCAGAGATCCTAAAAAAAATACTCAGTTACCAACCATAACAAAGAAGTTTAGAAAATTAGTTGACATGAGTAACCAGTAGCCACTAAATACAAGATTTCTCACTGTATTTTTCCTTAGCTCCTACTACTGCCTCCATTCACCCCCTCCCCTCATCCCACCCTTTCTAGGCCAGTGTGAGGATTATGTTCATTCTATAAAATAACATCTATAAATTATTACAATCAACTATTGCTCTCTCAAAAAACAAATATCAATAAGAGAGATTAAAGGTCACCTCCTGAAAGGGGTAAGGAGAGTGAATGGTGAGTAATGAAGACATTCATTCAGATCTGCAGACAGCAAACAAACAAAATACACTTCACCGCCTGACCAATTATAGATGTCTTCATAATCCTTCTACCTGTGGTGATCGTGAAGTTAAACACAGTCACCATGTATGAGAAACAGATTATGTCCCTACCATGTGATTCATCCTTTTACTTAAAAGATACCTGTTGAGTATGTGACTGGCTTGCTGCATGGATTCATAGCACACAGTTAAGTCACTTATGAATCTTGTCTTTGTGGAGTTAACCTGTATAGAAAATAATTATCACATAAATAGGTAGCAGATTTAGGTCTAAAAAATGAAATGAAATATTAGGGAAGACATAGGAAGATTATAGGGATAAGAAGAAGTCATAGTAAGATGTGCTGGATATCAAGAACCTCAAGTAGATATCTCAGAAATGGATTCTGAGGATTTTGTGAGAAATAGATGACAGAGTAGAAGAGCAGGGGAAACAACCTTCAGTAATATCATGAAGATACAGAACAGCATGAGGCTTTCTAGAAATGAGTTATGTCAGGTCTGTTGAAGTGACTAATGGGATATATAAGAATGAAAAGAAATAAGATGTAAGAGGAAAAAGTTTTCAGATCCTGAAGGACTTTCTGAGCAAATTACGGAGTTTGAAATGTATAGAAGAGGCTTATAAAGTAGGAAGAGACTTGTTACTCTACTTTCTGTGCTTAAAGTACTAGTAAAGATCCTCTTTAGAAGATGGAGAGAAATGAACCAAATAAAATATGTACAGTGAGGAACAAGTAATAAAGAGGAGTCATAAAAGCACTGCAGATCTGGCAGAGCCTGCATTAGGTTCCAGAGCCTGGTTCCTGACTCCAATTCTTACATATTAAGAAAATTATTTTTCTTTCTTGAGAATCACACTACCTAAAATTAGGATGACTTGAAGTGCTGTCTCTGCTAAAAATTGCTATCACTGAGGGACCAAGGAGGAAAATCATCAGAAAAATGACTTTTTGTATTTGACAAAAATGACAACAAAGAAACTGATGTTGATTGATCATATACCAAAACTTGACTATTAGCTGGTAGGGTGAATTAAATTTTCAATAGTTCAAAATAAAACATCTTGAGTAGATGCTCAAAAATTAGGTACAATGGATTTAATGAAAACCTTGGAAAGCTATTTTTTTTCTGCTCTATTTCTTTTATTGGATAAACTATTGGTAGAAAGGATTAAATATATCAAATCTCTGTGGACTTTCCTGTGATCATAGAAGAAGTGGAAGCATGAATAAGGTACCTACTGCAACTGCTAGAAATTTAGTGTCTGGATAGAAATTATTAGAAAGCTTAGCATCTGAAAGCAACAAAATGTGTTCTTGTAATAGTTCTGCATATCAGAAGTCTGCATCTTCCCAGGGCTGTGTTCCTTTCTAGAGAGCCTAGCAAGAAATCTGTGGCCTGTTCCCCTCTCTCTCCACCCCCCTACCCCCCAGTTTCTAGACTCTGCCCGCATTCTTTATTTTGTAGCCTGGTATGTACCATTATTTCCCTACTTTAATGTCAGTCACTGAGCAAGCTTCACACCATCAAAATTTTACTTCCTTTACCATATAACTTTACAAATTCACAGGTAGGGTGGTAGGGATCAAAATATAAATATTTTTGAGGGAGACTGATGGAGGAAAGAAAGCAAGCTTCACACCATCAAAATTTTACTTCCTTTACCATGTAACAAATTCACAGGTTGGGTGGTATAGATCAAAATGTAAATATCTTTGAAGGAGACCATTGTTCTGCCTAACAGCAGGTTTGTGGATGGCTCCTAGAGCAGCTTCTGCAGCATATGGTACATTAGAGATGCCTCTGAACCATGCAGCAGGGGAAAGGATAATGCAGGATACGGGTCTCCAGAGGCTGCTTCTGTGCCCATCACAGGATCCTAGGTTCAACAGTGAGAAGTTGCCACTCTCAGAAGAAATAGGAAGTAAATAAAGGAAAACATTTCAATGAGCAGCAAAAATCAATGATGCAAACTGATCCAGGACTGCTCCATTGATTCCCCCACTTTAACTGCTCATTGAGTCCTGTCTGCATGTCATCTGAGATCATTTCCTTCCTTTTCTTTTTATTTACCTGCTGTGCACTCCCAACCTCATCAACACTCTTTGGTCCTAATTGTGATTGCCAATTTTAGTTTCAACTGATCAACTTATTGACCAGGGAGTCCACATTCCTACTGTTTTAAAATTCTCCCTGTAGTTTTTCAGCTTCTACCAAAAGCTTTAAGAGCCTCCCTTTTCAGTAGTACTCAAACTCAATGTTTTCATGAATTCTGATTCCCAGAGGAACACAAATGAAGGGCTGTTTGTATCCTAAATCATAAAAACTAATGGATTTTATTACACCACTATTTGCCATTCAGGAGTATTTTAAACCAGATAAGCTTGTCTGGATGATCTGTGAAATATTTCAATAGATAGTGCCAAGCATAAACTTGAGAATGTGTTTTTAAAATGGTTGTATCATTAGAATAAAACTCATAGTTTCTCAATATCACTACTACAAGGAGGAAGTAAATAGGGACCATGATTTTTGCAACATTTAAACATGAATTATATTACTTCAGTAAATCTAAATGCTATGATTTGCCTCTATGCAAAAAGCAATTACATTACAGTTTTACTTCAAGACTGGAGCTTTTACTTAGTTCATTTTAGACTTTCACACAAAATAATACATAGAAAAAATTCTTAAAAAATACCTGCCACTACAATATTTAATTTTTCATAAGATAACCCTATGTACTGAATTAATTTGTTTCAATATTTAACATTTTCATTTAGCATTTAGATATTCAACATGAACTATTTTTATAAGAGCTATATTTTTAACTTCTTGCTTATTTTAAAATATACTCAGAATGGGTTTTATAGGAAGAAAAAACATCCATTAATTGATTTTATTTCAGTTTTCTTTTTTTTTTAACTTCTATGTTTGTATATGTTATATGGACAACAATAATGTGTGCACTGCCTTTAAACTACCATATAAAGATAATTCTGTTACATTAAATTGAGTTTTTATGGACTGATTATAAAATAAATGTCTTAGAGACTAATAATATTTATTGTAATACATACAGTCTACAACTTTATGGACAATAATGAAAATCTCGAAGATATGAGATCATCACTGGAAAGTGACTCTGAATTGATTGATGCTTCTTTCGTGTAGGACTCACATCACACATTATAGTAAGACCAATATAAAGTGTCTAACATACTTCATTAAAGTAAAAGCAAAACTGAAGCATTTTGTTTTTCTATGAACTTCTACAGTGACAAAAATTTATTTTCCTTTTGGACATAAGTCAATGAAGACATTTAAATGAAATTTTAAGAATTTGGTTTGAAGCAGATACTAAAGGTAGATTTTAGGAAAGAAACCACATTTTAAAGCTGGTGATTAATAATCAGTGAAATTCATCCTCAATAATTAATTTGTCATTTGTATAAATCCTTAGAATTTATTGGAGATTTTGGTTTGGTATTTTTTTACAGACCACTTTAAAATATTAACGTACTGAAAACTAAATGATTTTTACTTTCTTGTGCTTCATAATTTGATTTTTGTTTTAAACTTTCTGTGATGGCTTCAGTGGCAGTTTATTTGCCACATGAAATTTCTGTTTGTTGAAGATGGATGCTGAACTGTAAAATACTTCTTAACCTTTGATCCTAATTCAAAATCCAAAAGAGTAAACCTACATATAAAAATACAATTTTGTTCTCCCATCTAACGAGAGGTTTTAAGAATAGTGAGACACTAATTCAGTTAGTTTGAACTCCACTGAAATTTTATGCAATTTCGGTGAGTACCTATATTTATGGGGAAAAGCAATACTTTTAGCTTTCATTATATTTTTAAACTCTGTGACATCAAAGCAAGCATCTTTTAATAAAAGAAAATCCATGAGATTAAGGGCAAAACCATGAAACCTGTCATTATTGCAGTTGAAAAATAAACATGTGTGACAAAAATTAAAAGTGTATATCTATTTTCAGTGGGAAAATCAATTTCTATCTTGTGAAATAAATGCCCTTAAAACTTTCCTTGGTCTTAAATTCTTGTCACCACTATCAGAGTATTTTCTCATTTCCAGCACTTTCTCCCTCTTCTTCTACTCGGTTCCTTAAAAGCTCCATGCCTTCTAACTCCTCTAATTTTGCATGGGTGAATACAGAAGACAAAGGGAAGCATATCTGAGGTGCAGAAATTGATCACTCCTTAGCAGTCACTATGCATTTTTCTGCCCTAGTGTAGTTTCCATGTACCAGCCAGCAGACCATATTTGCCTGGATTTGGGAGGACCGCAGGAGACACTGCTTGCACAGACTCCACTGTATAAGATAATGCCACATACAGAATGGTCTAAGCCTCAGGGCAATAAATGCTTCTTGAGATACATTCACAATTGCTATTTCACTGACTTATGCCTAAGGTGCAGAGAAAAGTCACAATGCTTTCAAACATGTTTAAACATTTTAATATTGTTGTGGCATGTCACACTAAACTAGAGCATGTCTAGGTATAAAAATGCAGTAAAATCCTGCAATTATATGACCAGAATTTCCAGATCTTTCTGTGGTATCCTGTTAGAACTTCATAATTAAATGTACTTATATCTATGAAAATGTTCTTTTGAAGAGTTGCACATTCAATAGCATTGGTTAACTTGTTACCCATAGGAAGGAGACTTAAAAGAAGTAGAACATATTGTTTAGAGATCAAAGACTGTTGTTTGGAGCACTTCATTTGTTGCAGAATGTAGAATACAGCCATGATCACCTCAGTGATCAATTACTGCATCAATGAACTCCAACCTGCAAATAAAAGGACACGACTGATGTGCTGCAAACAACAAAGGTCTATTACTTCTACTTTTCTGTGATGGACTGTGTGACTTCTGTGCTAGTTTTGCCTGTTCACTCATGTGACTGAATTCACTTGAGAGTTGACCAGGGGTAGACTATGCTGGGACAACTGAGTCGACCTCTTTGTGTTTCATCTTCAAAGAAGCTAGATGGTGCTTTCTGTCAGGATGGGGACTGCAGACTTCCAAGGGCAAAAGCAAAAGCAGCTCAGCCTCTTGAGACCTGGGCTGGAAATGGCACAAAATCCCCAGTCACAGTCTAGTCACAAAGCTAACCCAGCTTCAAGGCATGCAGAAATAGAATCTGTTTCTTGACAGTAAAAATAGTGAGGTCCATTTCAAATGGGTGGGTATAATAAGATTAGAGGTATTTCTGATATTAGCCACATTATTTGCAATTTAAAACAATTACATATATCATGAAATCTGCATCTCTTGTATGCTGATGTCCTTCTTCCCTCCCTCCCAAGTTCCCTTTCTTCCTTCCCTTCTTCCCTCTCTCTCTTCTTTTCTTCCTTTTCTATGCTGGAAGGGTAGAATGCCTTTTAGGGATTTGCCCTATTTTTTATTGTCTTTTTAATTTTTTAAACCTTTAATAAAAGTAGCTTATTGCTGATTTTTTACATTATCTTTAAAATGGAGTTCCTTTCTAATGCTGTGGCCCATGCAGGCAAAGCAAGAAAGCAGGCAACCCAGTATCTTTAGGGCAAGTCTCTTTCAAATGAAAATGCTTAATTTAGGTTGATATGTGTAGGTTGTAAAGATAACTACAAATAATACAGTGTTTGCCCTTTCATATTGAGCAAGCATAGTAACATATACTAAATAAATCTCTATCCAAGTCTTAATAGAGTTATTTTGTTGATACCTGACATAGAGTAACCCAGAGAAGGTGACCAGTACATTTTCCTAAAGGGAAATGTATACTATACTATACTATACTATATTGCAGACTCTATTAGTCTAAATCCATTACACTACTGGAAGGAAAAAAGCTCAAAATGCCTTCCTTCATGATTGATGGTTATTATATTTCCATAATAAGTTATCTGAAACCCTGGGAGCAGTTATAGCTCAAAATTCAGAAAACTTCATGTGTTAAAAAGTGATGCCATATATATATATATATATATATATATATATGTCATATATTATGCTAAGAATATAGTATGTGGCATTTTTCTTACATTATTACAGTATTTCAGTAGTTTAGCTATGTGCGATAAAGTTGAAAAATAATCTTGTATTGAAACTCGGAATTATTGTAAGTTTATGAGAAAGAGAACTTTTGATTTTGAAAGTTTTTTTGTAAGTACTGAATTCTAAAGGATTGAGTGACAGAAATAGTTGAATGACTAGTTGTCAGCTTACAGTGTCTTTACCTATATTGACATGTTTAATCCTCAGACTGATATTTTAAAAAATAACATTCATTTGTCTGCTATACAGGTGACAAATCTTAAATTGATCAACTGATTTTTATAATATGAGATCTATACTTAGACCTTTTATCAAACACACGGTCAGCAATCCAGAGAACCTGGCTCTGAAGCCTGTTGTTTGTACCCATTACACTCATGCAAGGCTTTATAGAGAAAAGTCTATCTCTACCCCCACCTATGGTACCTTGGTGAATGACTGCAACTGAGTGTTGATCCACACTGCATCAGACACCACCCTAAAGTTTCCACATGCATTTACATTTACTTTTTATCCTTATAATAAATGGGAGAGTACGCATTAACATGTCTCATATGAAGAACAATTACAATGAGGTTTAGAGCAATTACATCCAGCGTCATGCAGCTTCTACATGATGGGCCCAGAATCACACTCAACTTCAGCAATGCCAGGATTCCAAGCTCCTGTTCTACTCACAAATTCACTACCCATGATGGAACTCCTCTAGAGAGGTGTAGGTGAGTCTGATGAGATGCAAGAATTGGGTTGAGTAAGCAATCACTGGTTGGGTAAAGGTGGTCTATGATAAATTAGAACACTCTTTGGAACATTTAATTCCCTGGTTATAGTTCCAAGTAATAGCCATATGACTTCCCCCTGCTACCAGAAAATGTTCTGATATTTCTGGGTTATTTATGTAAAAAGACAAGTTCAAGTCAGTGTGTGCCTTTTGGCTCTCATCTCCAGATGGCTTGGTTTTATTCAGTGTAATAATATATTTCCAATAAAGATATATTTAATTATTTGTTCTCAGTTTTATTATGTATGGCAGAAATGCACCATTTTCTGACAGCTACTTTAAAACAAAGCACTTGATTTAACGTTGAGTAAAAGAAATATTTTCATTTGGACTAAGGAAAGACTAATGTTAAATATTTGTTCAAATATCTTAATTTTAAGATGATAAGTGATGATTATCTTTCATTTTTCTTGTTTATTCTTTTGTAAAGTCTTTGCAAAGTCCATCCAGAATTTAAAGAATACTATAATTTTTCATTTGTAGAAATTTATTAAGTAATATTAAAATGTCATAGTACTTGATTTTAAATAACAAATTAGAAATGATGGAGAACTTATGATATCGACAATCTATTTGTCTCAGAAGGGCAAGGAATTAAGCAATTTGTACACTAAGCAAATAGTGCATAAAGCTTTAAGTACCTGAACTTCATTTAAACAAAATCAAGGAAAAATTCATTGGAACTATTTGAAAACCAAACTGGAACTTTTTATGTCTTCTACTAGGAAATAGAAAAGCCCTTATAATTTCTGCTGCAAGACAACAAAGGCCTGGAGCAGACGGAGTATCAGGATTCTTGCAGAATGCACAAACTCAGAGTATCAAATCCTTAACTGATATGTAGCTTTTTTTTTTTAAGAGCCTTTCAGAGCTTTCCTAAATTTAAGTTTCTAATGGTTTCTGAATTGTATAGAATAGCTTTTGAAAACCTGAAATCCTTCTAAATCTGAGCTTTCTTTTTTTATTTCTAATGATTCCATGGATTATGTGTCACTGCAGTCACTTTCCCACCTATCTTCACATCTATCAACATAGCCTGCTAAGGAGCAACATATTTTGTAGAGAAAGAACTCAACTTATTAAATTAGTTATGATTTCAGTAGATAAAGTGTATATACTCTAGATGATGCATAGTTTTAGGGAGTTTGCACTATTTTTTTTTATTACGTGGTAAATTTTGTAATTTTGTGGCATCTATATCCTGTGTCATGTTCTCTCTTTTTACCCCCAATAGAGACTCTTCCTTTTACTTCCAACTACTTATAGGCAATTGACTTCCAAATAACAACTGCTACATTTTGAGAAGGAACATTATGGTATAACCTGAAGCTCTAAACTGAAATTCCAAACAATGGTTCATAGGCCAGAACCCCTTCATTGCTTTTATATCCCTTAATGTGATAAGCAAAATAATTAAGTGTTGGAAAGTACAGTGTATCTTACGAACTGTTCTTAACATTGTATGCTATTGTGATGGGTTAAATCTATGTACTCCTGAAAACAAAAATATCTTATATCTAAGACAGTACTTTAACTTCCCAAAATAATACAGTGATTCTAGTAAATAGGGTAACTATGTAAAGCTGTAGTGATATGCATGTAACACTCCCCCCAAATAAGAGCATCTAATGGATGCCACTTCTATTCTCAATCTAATCAAGGTTTGATATGATTGATGGAGGTTGGAGTGAGTCTTTAAAATAAACAATTCTAAAGAATTGACTAATATAATATCCTAATAGGGAAAACCATCATATCTCAATATAGAATATTTTACTATTTTTATTGATTAAATACTGACATGATTTTTGATAAGCTCTTTTCCATCTTCACTTAGATCAAAATTAAAGAAATAGCACTAAACCACAGCATAAAATAGCACTTTTTGGTGTTAGAAAACACAACCCTCAGTGAAATACTGAAAGACTAAGAAAAGTTACTAATTCTAAGATCTACTACTGTATTCAAATAAGAGACAGGTTATTTTAAACATTGCTCCTTTATGAAAGGGAGAAACATGTTAAATGATTTTCTAAGATGATATATATAGCCATATACATACATTTATGCTTAAGAATGTGTTATACTTGCATATCTAAAATAAGAAAATATATAAGCACAAAAAAGTACAAATCTACTCATGTCTTTGCTTAATAAACTGCATCATAATAAAAATTGCATTTGTTAATCATTGGCATTTCTTTTGAGGATTCATTTGAGTCACTGAGATTGGTGGTTTTGATTGCTCATGATAAATCTCTTAGAGCCTTTCTTGATTATTTTCTAAATTTGATGACAAACACAGCAACATGTCTTAGCCAATTAGGCTTGTCAACTTACACTATGGTCCCCAATCAAGTGTTTGACTTTGGAAATGACAGGAGATCCTTATTAAAAGTCATGCTTCTTGGATAGAGATGTGGCAGCTCACATATGGCTGATGACAGAGAAGACAAGCTGCTTTTCGTTTAAAGCAATAAGAGGAAGGAAATCAATTTTAGCAGGAAATTATCCTAATGATGGTAAAAGCTACAGGAAAGAAAAGAAGAGCCTCTCACTTGTGTTGATTGGAAATTGAGTCAACTTAAATGAATATAATTTCTTACAAACTATAGGAAGGTCAGGACATAAAACAAAAAGTAACAGTGCACCTTTACAAAGGGAAGGAAGGTGCAGTGAATTTCAAACTAAACATAAATTTATCCTTGAAAAACAATTACCAGTATACAGCATTTTGTGAATAAACTGGTATGTTGCGAAAGTCATAAAGAAACATAGATGACTGGAGACAATTTTGGATCATTATTGCAGGGAATGACAACCACATTCATAAAGAATTTTTCTATTTAAATAAATAAACTCCTGATTATTTTCTTGTGTCCATCATATCATATATCCTTGCATAAGAATTTGAATAAGAAGAGTTTGAATTTTGTAAAGCAGTGAAGAAAAAGATGCTGAAAGTAAAAAGTAGATCTGGTCTTTTGCTTTGCATTTTTATAAGGACATTTTCCAGTATTTGCATCAGCTTCAGAGAACCAAGGAATCTCCAATAAGAAACATTACCTTTCAACTCACAGTTTGTTAATTTAAATTACTAGGTTACAAAAATCATTCATAAAATTTGTCAAACTAGTTTTTTTTTAAATGCATCTAAAATATGTGTTTGAGAGACAGAAAATTTAGCATAAAATGAGTAGAAAGTGCTTTTTCTTTTCATGAGAAATTTAACAGGTTCTGCCCACTTAGAAATCAAATAGCAGCATGTACAAATACAATAAATAATTATCTTTGTATTTTACCTTTGGGAAATAGAAAAGTAATTCTAGATTACCTGTGAAGGACTCTGATATTTCTTTGTGCTCTCTGAGAACACACCATAGAAATCCCAAGCCACAATGGTTCAAAAATCAATGAGCTGACAAATGTCAATATTTCCGTTTTCCATGACTAAAGAAAAAATGACACGCAATATTAGAGAACTGTGATGTAGGATATTTGGCAGAATAAAACTTCTAAAATATCCTATACCAAGGGTAACTTAAAAAAAAGGAATATGCTAAATTACAGGGGATGATACATGGACATAAAAACAGAGAGTATAATATTGGGAAAATGATTTACTATGCTAAATCAAATCTACCCAGAATTGCATATATATGAAATTTCATTGATTACACTTGTAAAAATATTTGCAGAGGTTAAAATTTGTCAGTCTTTTAAGTGCAATCCTTATATAAAATTAAATGGAGAGTGTAATCATAAAATGTTCTTTTGTTTGAAAAAAAAAACTTTAAAGCATATTAAATGAGAGTCTGGAGAAAACGGTCTTATAATCTGTAGAATGATAGCAGGTTTTTCTCTCACTCCCTCTTTCTCAAAAAAAGAAAAGAAGGAAAATATAGTTCCAATAGTAAAAAAAAAAATACATAATCTGTCTCCAAAGACAGACACCTGTAGTCATTTTAATAATACATACATTTACTAACTGTTATCTCTTTCTTGATCCCTAAGAACTGTCTAGATATGATTTAGCTTTATAGAAATAGAAGACATTTCATTTCACTTGGCAACACCTTTAGCTAGTAGTATGTGTTATCCCATCAAAACCTGAGGAGATTGGTATTATTTACCTAATACATAGCATATCACATAATATTTCCACTCAGCAAACACTCTAGTAAATATATTTCTCTGTGAATGCTCAAGGAATTATTCTACAGTACATAGTAGGTCATTTGACATGGTGGGGGGAAGGGAAACTTGAGTTTGGGTGGGATAGGTGGTCGTAGTGCTCACACCATAACCTACTTGTACTTTGCATTCTTACTTTTTACCATTTAATGTGTTGTCATTTTATGTTCCATTTCTAAGTCACAATGATGTTTTAGAATATATTTAAATATAAGGTTTTGCATATTTGTACTCCATGAATAATGTATCAGCAGAAAGGAATCCAATTGGCAAAATTACATGATTTCTGGGATAATTTATAAATATAAAAAATTATCTATTTGGATTTAATAACTTTTTGCATGCATGTGGAAAATTTATGCCCATGCAAATATACGTTTATGTACTTAATTTCTCCTTGAGAATATGTACATATACTTGTCCTATTAAAACACAGATATACCTGTCTGACCTACACATTTAAATTGCTTATCTGTCCATTCCTCCCTTTCTATAGTTTTTGATATCTTGCAAAACCTTATCTTTAATGGCTATTAAATGAAAAAAAATAAGGGTTTATGTGCTATAGAGTGTTAAAAAGAAATAGTATGAATGTATGCAGTATAAAAATACATACATTGATATATATTTAAAATAGACATTTTTTTTTCACCCCTTCCAATTTCATCCACATCAATAAAATCTATGAGGAGTGTCGACCTTTAATGGCTTATTTTCCTTGAATTTCAGATTCAAGGCCTCTTCCAGATGTCGCCCTGACTGGGAAGTGTACCCGTGAGTGTGATGAATATGGCCATTCGGACTCCTGCTGGATGCCGGTCCGCACTTCTCCAGAGAGGAAGAAGAGCCAGCCCAAACTTTCCACTTTCATGCCTGTTGATGAACGAGGAAGCCAGGAAAAGCTGGCCAATGGGGAGGCTGCCATCATGGGTGACCGCAACCGAAACCTCCTGAACAAAAAGTTGACCTCATCTTATGAGACCTTCAGTGCAGGTAGTTTCAGCAAAAATGAGGAAGCCAACCCTGAGGATATTCCCCTTACAAAAACAGGGGAATACAAGCCATCTCCTGTCAATACTCTCACTAGAAGAGAAGTTTACCTGTAGGCTAAAGGAGCAGCAACAAAGTCTTTTCATGAATGAAAAGGAGAATAAGGGGGAAAACTTACAGAGCAAAACCGTTTAATCAAAAAGAGGGGGCTACCAAAGAGACAAAGCTTTGCCTGCCACTTCTGCCTCCAGATCAGGCCTTTAGTGATACTGTTAGCCTGACTATAATATACATGTAGAAACCATCCTTGTTACTTGCATGTCTAACCCCTTCACTGATTCCCAACACCTACTATCCCTTTCCCCACCCCCCTCCAACTAACCAACCAACAAATCAACCAACCAACCAACAAGATGGTTGAAAGTTTCTTTCATGGCAAAAGCCTGATTAGCAGAACACAACATATTCTCACAACCCCTAATTGAAGCATGAGTTTAGTCACTTTGATTTAGTTTGAGTGTCATCTGGCTGGTCAATAAAAGCAGATCAGGAAGAATATATTTCAGACATGTCATCACAATATAGTTAATCACCATGAAACACAATCCCTCAAAACTGATAGAGTCCTTACACAGAAAGACTCTGTTAAGAAGTATTTTGGGAAGACCACAGCTTTAATATTCTTAGAAAGATTGAAAGCAAAATTATATCAGTTGGACATTATAGTCCCAATTTAGCATATGTGTTCTTTTCAAGTCAGAACATCAACTTCAGTTCCATACATTCACTGAGTATTCTTAGCATATACAAACTTGATAACCTGTATAAATTACAAGAATTGTACCTTGTAAAAATTATATATATATATATATTTTCAGAATAGCATCACTACTATCAACTAAATGGAACAATTGTGTCATTAAAAGGCCAAAGATCATAAGGCAGATCAGGGAAATCATGAAGTAGATTTGGTCTTGACAGGAAATTCCATTAAGCAACAAAAAATTAAATGAATCCATGCATATAGAAAAAATATTCAAACACTAGTTTGTTTTACATTGTCCCTCTACCTACAAAATATGTTTTTATGTTAAAATCAATTTTATTTTAAAACTCAGAAAGTGAAAAAATAATGAGACCTATTTTAGGTAGGTTTATTATAATAGGAATTCGTTGAATTTTGAGTTCAGTTTCAAAAATATTGTCAGGGAAGTTTCCACTTTTTAAAATGGTATTTGTAGGTAGGCAGGGACAGAAAGATGTCTAATTTAATGTCCACTATTATCCTTTTAGAATCCTCATTTCAAATTGCCAATTACTTATTTTACTTGTTCTATGCACATTTCCATATGACACAAGTGCATTAATTTTGAATCCTGTGCAATATAGAACTATTTCAAAACTTAGGATATTGAAGGAAAGTGACAGTTTGTCACCAATATGATTTGATCATTATTTAATGTATGTCTTAAAAACCAGCCACTGCGGACATGAAATAAATGAGCTCGGGGCAGTGACATGTCTTACAGCACGTACATCTCAAAATTGGAAAATATGCAGGTTTTTTAGTGTAATAAAAAGAAACAGAATATGCAGATTTTGATTCACTTGCTTGATAGAGGGTGATATTATACAATTGGAAATTGAGCTGGGACATTCAGACAAATATGACAATCCAGGGACAGTATAGGGGATAACAGGTGGTGAGAGCAAACGTTTCTATTGATGAATGTTTGTAACCTGCTGGGGAAGGCATAGCCTCCATGGCTCTCTAGTAAGCTGTAGAAACAATGTAGCTTTGGTAGTTTCACGCTTTGAAGAATTTCTTAGACTATTAGGTGAAGCAGCCTGAAATACAGGTTGTTAAATCACTCTAGGTCATCAAAATGCTTCTCTTTGAAAACCACTTCTCTGTTTGATAGGGACTTCTGGGGTCATTTACTTATGCTCTTTCTTAAATGGACTTTTCATTTTGATGTTAGTTTATGTATAATAGTTAGGATGAAAAAAGATATGTAATTGAAATAAAAACATTGGAGTAAAATATCAATAATTGAACATGCTTATGTTTGATTATTATTTACATGATGGAAAGATGCAATTCTAGTACTTTGCTAGGAAACTGCATTAAAGCAGTTTTGCCTTGTATAATCTGTAAGTACCTATAAGACAAAATACTTCTAAAGATACTTATGAAATGTATACATATTTTTTCTTGCACGTTACAAAGGAAATATTCAATTGCATAACACAGATGTTCATCAAAATTCTTAATGCATTTTTTTTTCCTTCATGAGACACTTGAAACCATTAGATAGTACATTTCATTCTATCTTAAAAACCCTTCTGTTGTCTATAAAGCTAATACGGGTCATATTGGACCTCTGAAGTAATTGGATCCATATTTCCCAATGATGTTTGCACCATATTCAAGACAGCCATGCCATCGTCATTTAATTTGTGAGCCTCTCTTTAGAACTAAAATGGGTGTGAAAGAATAAAATTCAGTGTACTGTAAGTATTCGCAGTAATTCTAGTAGAATTAGCTATCATAACATGTTTATTATATAATGAGCTGGCATGACACAGAAATATATTTTGTGTTTGTATGACTTTTATTTTGAATAGGTTAAATCTGGTGCCACTCCACATATAGAGTGCTTTTGAAAAAAAAAATCAATAAAAAGAAACAAAAAAAATAAATAAATGAGTGAATGCAAAATAAGCAACTGTGCCTTTTATACCTGTTGTTATGGTAAAAAAACGGTTGTTGGGTTTGAACAATGAGGGGAAATGGGCTATTCCCAACTTTTTTGATCCTGTATATGTATCCATGTTTATTTTCTGAAAATAATAAATAATATATTAAAAAATTGCCTTCTGACAAACTCAGATAATGGACCAGTCTTAAATATTATTCATACATAAAAAAAGATAGTAATATGGACTGCATAATTCTAACTAGAAGATTAAAGTATACCTTGTAATCCTAATATGGAGAGCTATCAGGGGTGAAATCAGTCCATTTTGCAGGTAGAATATTGATTGAGAATTTCTGTTCTTTATTTCTTTTGTGTCATTATTATTATTATTTTTAGCTGCTGTTTCACTTTGGTTGTACAATATGTAAGCCATCCTTGTTTTCTGTACACTAGAATCTCAAGTGAACTTTGCATGCATTATACATTAGGACACATTTATAAATCAATGAGTAATTATATAAATTAATGTGTATTAAAACGTCTATAGCTTCCGTCAAAAATCTAATGCTCATTCTGAACCTCCAGATATCATTTCTATATGGTTTCTGACTGGCCTGCTGCCTGAGTTTCAGAAAACAATGGAGGCATTATTTTTATGGAAAGAGGAAAAAGATGGTACTGAAGTGTCTGACTGAAAGGCTACCCTAGGAAGCTGTCTTGTAGGAAATTAAGACGTACAGAGCAGAAGAAACAAGAATCAAGCTGGAATCCTAAAATAAATAATGAGAAACCTGAAGAACTAAGTAGTTTTAGGTTTACTGCATCGGTGATAAATACACAATGGGTCTTTAAGGGGAATAAAAAGGAAGCCGATCATGAATATCTTAAAACGTGTTAGTTGTGACCCAGGCAAAAGTAATTTTAACATCTGGAGGAAGGCATCCCTTTTTCTGCTACCTAGGGCTTACTTTCAGATGACTTTTCCTACATTTTAAAGCACTTGCATTCAGTGTGGTACGATCTGTTTGTAATGTTAATCATTGACTACTGTTCTGCTACTTGGATGTTGATAGTGAAGCAGAGAACAATTTATCATCGTTTATTATGAGTCACTATGCACGCAACTATGCTAAACATGGCAAAATGTATTAAACACTCGTCCAACTATTTATGAAATACTTTACATAATTTAATTTGCTTTTGTACAGTTTTATGTAAATAAATTGCTTGTCATTTTTGTCTCTGCAAATTAAAATATAACATGGTCAAATGGTTTCACACTTGTAAGTGTACTTCTCTGTGACAGATAATTCAGATTTGATTGCACATGAAGTGAATGAATGCATGTACCAGTTTGATATAAATGGTTTGATTTATACTAAATCAGGATAGAGTAAAGTAGATAATGCCTTAGCAATTGTTGAGTGAGGGACGACCATGCATAACTGTCATATACATTATTTTGTCAAAGAAGAAACTTTGATTCTACAGTTTCATCAAAATGATTCTGAGACAGTTGCCTAGTGGTTTTTAGTATTTAAAATGTACATAATGTTCATTATCCATGTAATGACTGATTTTTTTTTTTCAGGAATTATCTATAAAAACTTCATTTTTCATATAGAATTAATTCTAAGTCTATTTCTAGAAAGGAAATTGTTGTTTTTGTAAAGTAGTGAAAAAGAAAGTCATAGACACATAAAACATTTTCACCTTATATGAGAGTCAGAGCAAAAACTTGAAGCAAAAAATACAATTTTTATCCTTTTATGTTTTAGTTGACTTTATACTTTTTCAAATATTATCTTTATTTTTAAATTATTACACTTTATTAGAAATTACACCCTTAACCTTTATAGTTATCTTCCTGATTTAGTAAATGAATTTCTTTTCAAACAAGTGAACCTTTCCTCCAAACACTCAGTCATGACCTTCCTTCCAACTCAAACACTTAAAAAAGTACATTCTATAAGTGTCAATAATTGGCATGGAATTTTTGTGCCACTCACAACAGTTACCTGTGTAAAAAAAAGGTACATCCCAAAGAGACTTGCCTTGAAGTTTCTTTAACATTTATTTTCCTCTCCTAGATGAAACTTCAAGATACTTTAAATAGAATTACATGTTTTTTCTTAAAGCAAAAATATCTTTGTAAATTGATTTTGACTAAAGAAGGAATTAAAATGACCTATAGTGAGAAAGTCTGTTTCAAGATGTACTGAAGTGAAAAAAAAAAAAAAAAAACGATATGGGCATTCATTTTGACTTTTGCTTTTCTTAATAATGAGAATCAAGCATCAGTACCAATGAAATTCCTATGTGTTATTGTTTGAAATTCTTCATATATTTTACAAAGCACTTATTTTCACTTTGAAATTCTATTCTGAGGGTTAAAATAATTTGCAGAAGATCTCAAATATATAAAAACATAAGCAATGTGCTTTACAAAGTAGATAGACACAAGATAGACTAACAAAACTTGCATGGATTGCTCCAGAGATTAAGATTTGATTATTCTACCTCCTCTGATTTACAGGAAAATTTCTATCTAGTTACTGAGAAGTTTACCTTAACATAATGACCTGATTACAACACTATCTTACAATTATAATGCACATTAGAGTTAACAAATATTGTATAACATTTATTGCAAAATAACTGTATTTGCAATAGATTTTACAAATAAACTTTTAACTGAATTTGTTAGATGAGCCATTTGGAAGTTGGGTTTTAGATTTATTTAAAAATTGTCTGTACAAAATTAAAAAAAAAGAGTTTTAATAATATTAAGATTTGTTCCCCCTACAAGTTTATGTACCAATCAAAATATTGTTACATGATTTAGCACAATGACAATGAGAAGAATCTCTCTAGCACTTAATTGAATAAAATAAATTTTTGGTAAAGGAGGTAGGGGAGGCACTACTTATGCAGACTGGCAGGTAATTATCTTCACTTTACACAACACAGCATAACCCAGTGATAACAACAGTAAATTGTATGGAATTTGACAGCAAATTGTGAATCTTGAAAGCACCACAGTCACATTTTTCATGCTGAATTTCCCTAATCTATCAGGGAAGGAAGTTTGGTGCACTTAGGTAATGTAAATAGTCTAGGTCTGGGACTTATATGTGATCACAATCAACAGTCAGCACCATAAAAATCAATTAACAATTTGTAGAATTCTCAAATTTACTCTGGGTTCAACATTATAATACACAGAAAAAAAAATCCATTTATTGCATTTGTCTTTTGTTATGCATTTTGACATTTGACTCTTTTATGCTTCTACTTTTAACCTTTTAATATTGTCATCTCGGAACCTTCGCCATTCTTAGAAGTTCTGTGTATTCCCTTTGGAAAGCAAGCCCAGTTATCCCTGGAGGGATGTTAGCAGCCAACCAAGGGCTTGAGGATTTGCAACCCAATCAGCTTTATTTTAATGGAAATTTACAATATCCTTACTTGAGCTCTTAGGAAACAGAGGGGATAGGGACTGAACTTACATTTGTTTATTTTATCTTTGATCCTTACTTTAATACTTGTTTATAAATGGCATGGAGAAAGGTGATTAACCAAGATAATATAAATTTTCAAAGCTGCAGGGTGTATGGAAAGGATATGAATGTAAAATGTAACATCTAAACATTTATACTCTCTTTTAACCTTAACTTTATTTTTTACTATTGTGCTGCTATCAAATGCAAATTTTATTCATTGGTTGAATTTAACATGCGTGACCCACACTGAAATAATTTTATCTATTTTTTGAGCATCCTGTGGAAAGATGTAGATGTTTAATGTTTTATAAGTGTGAAATTTGCCCCCCACATATTCAGATGATGCTAAACAAAAAATATATATATATATTTTGTGTGTTGTTCAGTTTTTCTTTCCCATTAAAAGTTATGATTCAAATGATCTACTACCAGAAAGGTCTATGCATGAGGTCAACATAGAATTAACAGATATAATCTTAGAGATTAGAATGAGCTTTGAAAAAGTAAAAATGTTAATCATTGTGCTTAATTAAAAAAAAATCCCATTAAATAAACACCTGAATAAGCAATCTAAAAAAGGACATAAAAACAAATTGTTTATTTTGGCAATTTAATTGAGAGTACATTATAATCTAGAGTTAGCAAAATTAGTAGAAACTTGCTAGGGTGATGTCATTCTATTCTAAATGTTATTTTATGTAATAATGCACATATGATTTTATTGAATTTTATGAATCATTATAAAAAATGACCACATATTTAAACCATTTGGTAATTCATTTATAGAAAGGAAGTGAGGGGAGAAATACTAGACTAAAATAAAGTAAATCAATGACTAGGTCATTTTCTTATTGTTTTAACAACTGTTTCTAAGAAAAAACCAAGTATTTGATTATTTTTTCAGATCCTATAGTACAGTTGTAATATAATAGTATTACACTGGAGTTTGCCATCTCTTGAGATAGTCTAGAGGCTTAACTATCTGTATTTTATGAAAAAATTTAAGTATTGACTTTTATTAATATCATGGTCAAAGTAATCTTTCAGTTGCCAAAATAACACTAACTTGAAGGGTTATATTTGCTCCTAAGTTCATTGCAGAAGCTTTACAAGAACCTAGGTAAGCAAAAACCTGAACCTAAAGGCATAAGAAGATGTGGTATTCACAATGAAATGCTTCTGAGCTATAAAAAAAAGTTAAACCATTTCCAACAACACAGATAGAACTGAAGGGGGTTTTGCTAAGTGAAGTAAGTTAGAAAGACAAATATCAATAGTTTCACTCTTATGTGGAATATAATGAAACAGAACAAAGGACAAAAACAACCCTTAGAAATGTGATTGTAGAAACTGCCAGAGGGGAAGGACTAAGTAGGGGAACACAGGGGAAATCTGGGCCAACACCCATGGGGAGAATTATGGGTGTTGAGATGGTAGGCAAAGTGTTGTGCTTTACATCTAAAGATGTTTGAACCTATAACCCAAATTATACCTAATAGTATAAATTATTATTACCTCAACAACAACAAAAAATACATCAAAAAAGTAATCTTTCAGCTTAATTTTCAGTAAGTCTCAGTTGAAGCTGAAATTAGTAGAGTAAAATATTCACTTCAGAAGTCAATATTTATCCATCTGTTTTTTGAACTATTACATTCTCTGGATTTGAAAGCATTCTAATTTTTTTTTTCCTTTATAAGGATCTCTATTTTAACTTGGGTGTAAGAAATACCAAACCAGAGAACTGGATAAGAAGCAAAATATTAAACTATGCAAATGGTTGGAGTAAAACAAATGAACATATAGAGAGATTAACAAAAATTTTCTATAAGTGACTACATAGAAAATATTTTTCTATTTGCAATTCAAGAAGCAAAATCAAGGCTATTACAGAAGAATTTATATGATGAGAGAAAACAAGTCTCAAGATTTTTTAGTAATTTAAATGAAAAAAAAAAAAAAAAAAAACCTTAGCCCAGGAGACACACAAAGGCAACAATGACCAATGAATTACAATATGCTAACCCTGACATAAAAACAAATAAACAAAAATAAATAAACAACTATTTCAATGGATACAGATTTTAGAAGTGATTACTAAAATTCTTATGCCTTACTTAACCATGCCCCTGTTTGACAGGACTGGTTTATGTCCCTTTCCAATAAAGTCACAAATAATCAGCTTCCAATGTTGGAATGTATGGTTGCACTCTTCATCAGAGTCACTCCTTCCCATTTACCAACTACAAATGGTAGACTCTGTAAGAGATACATGTAAATATGCATAAAGTCCTCATGTCACTAAGGGGGGGGGGACACAATTGTCTCAATGTAGAAATCATCGTTCACATCACAAAATATTTTTTAAAATATTTCTGATTATGGACATTTGCAGTTTGGTTTAGAGTTGGGAGATATACTTTTTCCATCAGGTCAAAAGTTTTAAACATGCTTTCATTTAAATACTATGGAAAGGACTAATACTAAGATAAAACATAGTATAAATTTCATATTTGGAGTATGAAATAATTCAAAGTAAGAAATACCACTTGAACATGCCATCACTCTTGTATGGGGTGACTTTTTTTTTTTTAATATACTTTTTATGTTCTCCAAATTATATGTATGGATTCATTTTGCATTAACAACATAGAAACAGTGAAAATTTTGAAAGTATCCTGAATTTATGACCAGTTGACTAAGTTTAACCACAACAACAACAAAAAAAAAACAATTTGAGTTTAAAGCACACATTTTTCATTTGATAATGCCTGTAAAAGAATTCATGCTAAAATTAAATTTTGATTATCACTCCAGTGTAACATTAGTCATTAGCTACTTCATATTCCAGCAAAGTGAATATGCTATGCTAAACAATTTATGAGTTTATTGTTATCAAACTAGTGCAAGGATATAATCTTCATAAAAATCCTAAATATTGAATGAACACTAGTAAATCTGTGAATTAAATGTGAAGTTTCTATTTTGAGGAAATAAACATATAACTATGCCCCCGAACCCCCCAAAATTGACAACCACACTAACTATCATTTTAGTTTTGTTCAAAACAGAAAAAAAAATGATGGTGGCTTCTGGATAAAACTGGATTTTAATATTAATTCTCTATTATCACTATCTCTGGAGTCTTTCTTTGAAAATTACTGTAGGATTTGACTGTCCAGTAGTTACAAAGCCGGTTTATTTTGTTAAAACTCCAGAAATGAAAGTATTGAAAAACTGCTATAAAGATCTATGTTTTGTCTAAGAAATAATTGACATTCTCACTGACTAAAATAATCTGGGAAAATTATTGAAAAAATAAAAGTTCCCAATTGTCAGGCACTGGTGCTGTCAGTCCATTGATGATTTATGTAATATAAAGAACAATCCAAGAATGCTACGATTAGAAAACTTCCTTCATGACTTTAAATGTTATTGACAAAGCAGGTGAGCAGAATAAGTAATATGACTTTTATCCATAGAACCTCATCCTCCAGAGCCAAGTTCTTCAAATACTTGAGCTATTCTCCTGTGACTACAATTACAAGACACAGAGATGTTTAATATACTGCCTGTGAGTGTTTTCCTTAAATTGCCTGCAATACTCCAGCTTTATTTTATTTTTATTTTTTTTTTCTCTTTTCCTCCATCTTTCATGAGCTGAAAACAAATAGTATTATAACAGGTGATTTGATTTTTCTCTCTGCTTAGGATTGATATGAGCTTCACAGCCAGCAATTTGTTACCCTCAGATATAAAGGCTTTAAGTCATCAGAGGAACACTCCCACTTGACTATGAATGTAAGTCAGGTGATTATAATGACAGTTTCACAGGCAAAAAAAAATAATCTTCTCTCTATTGTGTAATCACCATCCCTGACAAGGGATTATGCATTACTTTGGTGTTTTAATGGGAATGAAGGCACTGACTGACACTTGAATTCTTCAAGAAGGTAGGAAGCTGTATAAACAGAACGCTACAGTTAGATTTTATGTCAACATAAGTCACAACATAAAAAGGTTTTTCATAATATTGGCTTGGGGCTTTATCACCAAAAATTAATCTGGAAATAGCATTTGTAGAGATTGTACTCATCAGACTTATAAAAAGAAAGAGCCTTATATCTGTACCCTCCCCTCCTCAATATAGCATGGAGAATTCTCAAAAGTTTCAAATCTTTGATGTACTTAAAACAATGACGATAGAGAAATCAGATGGAATGCATTCAAATCACTGATATCCTGATCATATTCTATCTAGGAAAGTCTAGATGTTCCCATTAGTTCCTAATTTATTTTTAGATATAGTTTGATTCTATTTTAACTAATATGAAATTGTTGATTATAATTAGGTGAGACATAACATGGTTTCTAAGCTAAGATTCATGTCAGAAAGTACATTTCAATAGTATCTCCAAGATGTGCTGCCACTTGTCAGGTTTCTTCAATTGTACAGTTTACCACCTCTGGAAAGTCATCTACTAAAATGCTCATTATCCATCTTTTTTTTTTTTTTAAGATGTTTCTCCTCTTTTTCCTCTTTTTCAAATACACGTAGATAATTTTATTAAAACAAGATTTCTAAAAATCACATCCTTGTTCATACATCTTTCTCCCAGGTCCTGGATTGTTAATATTGTCCATTCCCTTTAGGGAAAGTGGATGTAATTTATTAACATAATGAAAGTATATGAGGTACATTAACACAACCCTAAATACTTGGAGTACAGTGGTGGGTAAGATATAGAGGGTCCTTTCTTTTATAGATCTATAATCTAGGTGGGAAGCAGTCAACAAGAAAAAGAAAACTTTGACATTGCTCAAAGAGCCACTGATAGTAACTAACATACTCAGTGTACGCAATGATGAGAAAGTAAAAGTTGTTGAAAGTAACTTTTGGGTCATCTAAGTTTGCAGCAGGAATAGCCTCTCATAAGGAATCCATGATTAGCAGTGAGAATCGACAGATGGGAGTGAGAGATGAAGAGGTGTGTAAGGCAAGAGGGTGTATATATAAAGTCCAGGGGTTCTGAAAGAGGGTGAGAATTTGAAGAACTGAAACATGTATATGACAGGGAAATAACAGAAGCTGTGAGTGTGGAGTTGTTTTAGGAATAGAAGATGAGAGGGTAAAGAGTGAATGTAATTGGGACACTGGTAAGGAGATGAACCCCAAAAATGTTTCTCTGTGTTCCTTTCTGAAAAAAAAAAATATCTGAGTACTTTATAACTAAATAACTGCATTATGGCCCTTCCATTTAAAAGATGAGAAATTTCAGACTGCCTCAGTAATTGTGAGAAATAAAATGTAGGGTCCATCTCAGTAACTGAAGCAATGTCCCTGAATTGTTACTCATTATACTATCCAGTTTCAAGGTGGATAGATCTCCAAACAGCCCTGGACCCCTTGGGGTCCTCTCAACTCCAATTGTTAGTAAAACCTTCCCCAAACTTAATCCAATTCCTGGGAATGGTACAAAGTCTATGTGAATCTTAAATTTTCTACAACATCTGATTACTGCAGCTCAAAATCTCTATTCCATGAAAGTGATTTTGGGAGATAAATATAATTTCTTCACTTCTCAATCCCTATATGAAAAAACTTCACAAACAGGCATTTGCTGCATACAGAACTGGGGTACAGGCCAGAGGTGTGGGGGCTGTGAGAGGATTCACCAGAGACAGAGTGAGGAGCAGAACAGGCAAACTGATTAAGTATACTGCTGAGGGGTGCAGCAGGGGAGTCAGGAGAGGTCTGTCTGCGCCATGTGGTCACCTCCCAGGTGGGGATCGAACTCATGCTAAAGTGGCTTTTGCTTCTTAGTGCTGTGCTTTAACCCGCTGTGCCTCTAGGGAGGGCCCTGGTATTTTTTTTTTTTTAATTGAATTTAGAGGAATTTTCTTTTCCCAATAAATATAAACCCAGGGGGTTACTTTTTTTCTTTTAATCCCTTGGCAGACTATTTTCTTTTTTTAATAAATTAATTAATTTATATCCCAGCCTACAAATCCTGTTATTTAGATACAGTGGTATTGATAGGCAGAAAATCTAAAGGTTTTTCCTCCTCTTTTCCACAACTCATTAGAAAAACACAAGCGAGAGGCAGTGCCATCCAAAGCTTCTGATATTGACAAAATGTCAAGACTCTTCAAGATAAACAAAGTAGTCACCATAAGATCACATTGCTTTTGAGGTCTCTTTTTATATTTTTTAAAGATTTATATGCCTATAGATTTGGGGTGCACAGCAGAGGTGCAGGGGCAGTGAGAGGGCCCACCCGAGACTGAGTAAAGAGGAGAACAGGTAGATCGAAGGGTACACTGCTGAGGGGAACAGCAAGCGGGTCGGAAGAGGTCTACTGTGTCGTGTGGGTCACCTCTGGGGCCGGGGACGTAACGGCCAGGTTGCAGTGCTGCATCCTTGCCCACTGAGCCACCAGGGAGAGCCACAAACAGCATTTTAATAAGTTTTCACTTGTCATCTTTTTTTGGTGTCATCAGTTTTGGCGTCTTGGTGCAGTAAGTTAGTAAACATAAAACTGAACACAGTTCTTCATGCATGTCATTTAAACTTAGTGAATCCTTAAAGGTACTTTGATTTTTCTTCTTTATGTGTGTTTAATTGTATGCTTTCAGAATGATAAAAATAGCAGTATTAACAAAAAATGATCACAATTATTTACAACTGTCCATGATCAAGGCTCCAAGTATAATAAGTCCATGATCAAGGCTCCAAGTATAATATGAACCCATAGTAACATCTAAACAAATATATTAATTAGCTTTTAGTAACTCCATTTTCAAATGGGGAAATTGAATTTCAATCAAGCTAAATAAAATATTCAACTAGGAACAGAAAGATCTGGGAGTTCCAAGCTATTAGAATGACTTCAAGGTCCCTCATTCTGAGTGCTTACCTAGCATCCTCCTTCATGTTCCAGTGTAGACTTTCAAATCACCTACAGTTATTGTGTCTTGTGCAGATTATTTCCCATAATTAACTTAGCATACACTATAAAGACCAGACTTACTTTCTACAGCAGGAGTTCTCAGCATTGACTCCTGCTATTAATATATTCGCTCAGAATATTTCTTTTATGCAGGACAGCTCTGGGCACTGTAGGAGCATGCCTGACATCTAGCCACTAGATTCCAGTACTTCCTCTGCTAAATTAAAAATATCTCCAGATATTATCTTCCCCCCACACTACAATAGGGAATAATGCAAAATTGCCCCCAAAGAAGAATACTAAAGTACATTTTCTTTTTAATTTAGTTAAATCCCAGCCAGAAAGCATGGAATTTTGAAAAGCAAATGTTTTAAGGTATCTTACTTGGTACATATTAATGTAGAATTTTTTGTTGTTGTTTATGTACTAACAGTAAGATATTGTTTTCCTAATTCAGAATGCAATTTAAGGACAAAAAATAATGTAGCATATTCACCTTTTGAACCAGAATCAATTTTATGTACATAGGTTGGAGAAATTGTGGAAAAGAAACCATTCTGTCTTCTTGCTCTCTGCCACCCCCACACCCATTTATGTCTCCTCCATACTTGTTTTATCTTTTTTGTCTTCCTTATTTCCTCTTTTTTATCCATTCCACCCTTTGTTCTTCTTTCCTGTTTTCTTGGTTGAAACAGCTCAAAATTAAACAATCACTTTTCAGTGATTATATGTATACTACGATCAATCTTTTGAATGCTTCAGCACGAGAAAAAAGGAAACATTTAAAATTGTGAATTTGCAATTTAGACTCCATCATGATTCATATTGCTTTTCTTACTGTAATAGGAAAGTATATTTAAAATTTACAAATATTTGTGAGCTGATCTTAATTTTATTTAATAACATGTTTCAGCTATTTTAAATTTTTGCACCAAAATAAAACATAATGGACAATGGTGATCGAACACTATAATGACACTTATGAAACACAATAAACCAGGGCCTCCCTGATGGCACAAGGGGCTAATTAAGTCTCAGCACTATCAAGCTATCAGCAAACATTGCAGCACTTTAATACTCAGCTAGGGAGCCCACCCTCATGTGGCGCAGCAGACCTCTCCTGTTTCAATGGCTGCTCGCTCCCCTTAGCAGTGTACTTTGTCAGTGTACTTTGTCAATCTGCCTGTGATGCTCTCCACTCTGTCTCTGGAGAATCCCCTCTCATCTCGAGCCTACATCCCAGCTCTCACACTTCACCCCACACCTCCAAACTACACCCCAGCTCGTGATGCATAAATAAAGCAGATCTTAAACAAACACAATAAATCAAAGACATTCAGAACCACTTACTACTTATTTAAAAGTCATCTTGTTTTCATTCACAACTCAGTTGTGTCAATGAGTGTTGAAATAATTCTACTGATAGGATATGGTAATTTCCTAGTTTCTTTTTAATTTGATGAAGATATTAAGAGTTTATAAGTTTAAGAGGAATCCACATACAGTAAATACAAGTAAACTAAAGGGCAGGAACCAAAATTGTTCAGACAACAAACATGACATTTAAAATCAGGATATTTTGTTTACTTTTGATCATGCTAGCTTCTTACCCAGTGTGTTTTTTTTTTCTCAAAGGACAATATAAAATATAAAATCTGATTATGAAATCCATAAATAGATTTTAGTAACTCTGTTATTCTCTAAAATTAATTTGAATTTTTTAGCAAGTTATTGAGAGGCAAAAACAACACTGCTTTCAAATATGTTAAAAACCCACACAGCTGTATTCTTTTGGAATCTCTTACATCTTTAATTTGCTTAAAGGTAACATTACTTACATCTCTGAGCTTCTGCTAAAGTTGAGCAAGAGCTCCTTCTTCTATACAAAAAAAAAAAAAAAATGACTGTGACTCCCTCTTGAAAGCCTGTGTGAATTTTGCTCATCTGCTCATATGTCCTAAGAGTGATCAGTATGGATTTGACATCTGTAAAGATATCCCCCACCAAGAGTTGACTAGAATAACTCAGAGATAGAATAATGCTTCTGATCTACATTTGGAAAAAAAAAAAAAAAAAAAAAACAGAAGGAATCTGTTGTTCAGATTGCAAAAAAAAAAACAATCTGAAGGTATTTTTTAGGGAGAAAAGTGTATGTGGAGCACTGTCTCAAACTTCCTGCACATTAAGTAACCTGCAAAGAAAGTTTTAAATGACTTTTTCACTGGAATTTACAATAGCTTCTCTGTTGTTCTTGGCTTTGGGACTTTCTTCTTCTTCAGCTTTTTTTTTCTTGATGCTTCCCTTCATTTGTTTATGCCCATGCTCTCTGCTCAATTCAGTCACAACTACTTTTCAAAGAACAGTAGCATTGTGCATATATGTAATATATGCCCATATATATGTTTGCATATAAGTATGTTTGTGTGTATATGTGCATGCATACATACATATATAAGGCTTACAATATGCCTGGCAATAATAAAACTTTTTATTAAAAATATTTAACCTTAGGGCCTGGTGGTGCAGCAGGTTAAAGCACAGCACTAAGAAGCTAAAGCCACTTCAACATGAGTTTGAACCCCGACCCCGGAGGTGACCCACATGGTGTGGCAGACCTCTCCTGATCCGTCCGCTGCTTCCCTCAGCAGTGTACTTCATCAATCAGCCTGTTCTGCTCCCTATGCTATCTCTGGTTAATCCTCTCACTGCCCCTGCACCTCTGGCCTGTTCTCCAGTTCTGTATGCATAAATAAATCTTTTAAAAAATTAATCTTCAAAACACATCTATGAGAAAATGAATTATTATCAACCCATTTGTCAGGCAAGGAAATCAAGGCAAAGAAAACTGCAGTTCAAGGTCATCCAAAAGTGAACTATAAATTCCAAGTCAGGCCATCATCCTTTGCAGTCTGTGCCCTTCAACACTGCACCAACCCTTTAACAAGTGAAGTCACATTTACTAGAACCCTTCAGACACAGGATAGTTGACTATTTGTACATACTCTTTCAGATGTAGAAGATAGACTTTTTTTAAATCTGTGGATGAATGCCCCCTTCAAAAAAATATTTCCTATAAATCAGAGGCATCTCTCTATCTTGAATAATCTAGTGGCACTTCAGAGGCCAAGGGGAAGCTGACTTCAAGGTTGTCCCTGGTGAATTGAGTACACAGCTATATGGAGCTGCATCCTTGCAATGAGGCTTAAATAATTCTGGAGATTCTGTGAGCAGTGTTTGGCCTACTTAAGGCTACTGAATTTCTGTGAATTTTAACTTCTATGTCTGTTTATAATTGATAGAGCTCAAACTTCAAAGCTGAAATTAATAAAAATTCAAACTATTTGCAAAAGTAAGCTCATGTAATCAGTGTTAAGTATTCAAATCTTAGTAATACATTCAGATGATCAACTTTTGTCAAATGTGGATCTCACTTAAAAACAAACTAATTAAGAAGTTGTTAAGCTCTTTCAGAAGTTGTAATACATTTTATTTTTTTCTGAATTCTAACAGAAATCCTTGGGAGAAAACTGAGATTGAATTATGATTGGGTAATCAATCTTTGAGATGAAATAGAACTGATTTTATGATTTATAAATACTGTGGAAGTTGATCATGGTTGATAGTAGCTTACTGAAATTTCTCACTCTGGATGAGCAAGATGCAATTATTATATCTGTAGTCTCCAAGATGGATTCAGTTGGCCATTGGGCTCAAAGAAATGGACAGACTCCTCAACTCCATTTTGAGTTCCCAGAGGACAGATACATGTCTACATTATTCAGTATTATATCTCTAGAAATCAAGACAGTCCATGACACATATTTGCTGCCAATAGCATGTGACAAAGGAAGGAAATAAGGATTGAATAAAGTAAGGCAGTAAGTTGGGAGAAAGAGAGAGAGAAGAAGGAAGAAAGACAATGAAGGAGGAGGGAGAAAGAGGACAAGAGGAGGAAAGGAGGGAGGGATGGAGGGAATGTGACAGTTTTTAACTATTTAAAAGAAAGTATTATTATAAATGTCAACAGTTTATATTCTCTAATGTAATTTTCTTTCAAATGAACAACCTTCAAATTTTCAATGTGACTATGTTCAGAAAGTTAGCCTGTTTTAGAAAGAACAAATCCACAAAATGAGTTCCCTATTCTAAATGTGTTCCTATTGTAGAAAAAACACTTTCTCACATTATCAATAGAAATCTGTAATGGGGTGGGGGGGTTTGCAAAGTTATTATGGTTAAGCACATTGCTTGCTCTCTCTCTCTCTCTCTCTCTCTCTCTCTCTCTCTCTCTCTCT
>NW_004567113.1:42378923-42387213 GCF_000260355.1 Condylura cristata | reverse complement strand
CTCAAATCCTTTTTTTAATTTATTTTCAGAATTTTTTGGTATGCTTTATTTAATAAATTAGTGAATTACTTGCATTAAGCACAGTTACCAAAATGATACTGTAATGGTGAGAGAAATGAAATTTCAAGTTACTTTAAAAATTAAAATTCTACACGATAGTGAAAAGGAGACAGTTGTGTGTCTTTGGAGAAATAAATTCTGCATTGCTTAGAGGATTTGTTTTTTTCAGTCTTAAGTTTTTCTTTTTTTTATTTTATAATAGTTTATTTTTACATATTTTGTGTATTTTTTCATCTCAGTTGCAATCCCTTGGGTTTCCCATTACCATAGTCCAGTGCATTTCCCTCCCCCCACTGTTTTTGATCTCATTCCCCATTCCAGTCCCACAAAATGTCTCTGGTATATAGCTATTCATCATTATTATTTTCTCGCCTATTCCATTATATTCCTGCTATGAGAGAAACCATCCAGTATTTTTCCTTTTCTTTCTGGCTTATTTCACTAAGCATGATCTTTTCCAGCTCCATCCATGTTGCTGCAAAAGATATGTGTTTTTTCTTTTCTGTGTATGTACCACACCTTTTTAATCCAGCCATCCATTTTTGGGTATTTGAGCTGTTTCCATGTCTTTCTAATTGTGAATAAAGCAGCAATAAACATGGGGGTGCAGATTTTTTTTTTTAAATCAGTGTTTGTGTGTCTTTTGGGTAGATACCTAGGAGTAGGATTGCTGGGTCGTAAGAAAGCTTCATGTTTAGCAGTTTGAGGAACCTCTAACTGCTTATTCCAGCATGACTTAAGTATTTCTAGGTTGTGATTGCAACACTTCAGGCAAAAACACAAAGGAAACTCTTAGCTTTAGTTATTTTGCCTTTATCTTATGCCACCACTAGAGATCTTTTAAAAAGCTCAATCAGAATAGGACTTATTTTACACAAAGTTTTGCTGTGAAAAGTCAGTGGGTGGAGTGTCTTGAAGTTTAAGGCATGAACAGAATTCAGGTACTCTACTTCTCCTCTTTCCAGCCATTTCATCTGAGTTATTTATAGATAGATACATTAGATGTCCTGTTATTCTGAATAAGTGTCTAGTTTTAATTAGGCAAGGTACATAAGCATTTTAATTAGATATCCAAATACATCATCTGAGATTTTCCCCTCAGAAAATAAAAGTAATTTGATTTCTTCTTCATTAAATATAAGTGCAGTAAAATCTTATGAATAGATTTCCAGCTCAAGAGATTGAGGTTTTTTCAATATAACTATAATATATGTACAGATTATTCCTCTTAAATTTCTCTAAGCTAATGAAGTGAGTGAAACTAATTAAGTTAAACCACAACTTGTTAAGTGTAGTGCAGTTTTCTAACATGGCAAAGGAATGGAGTTTTTAGGTTAATGCTCATGCCCTGAATTAAAGTCTATTTTGTTCTCTTGTTTATTAAATTCAGCATTACACAGTGTGTGTGTGTGTGTGTGTGTGTTTGTGTGTGAATTTTATAACAGATAAAACTAAGAACAGCGTCTTGTTATACAGGTGGATTATATGTGAACCACTTGTTTTTCCTATCACTGAGTAGGTCTTTCATTTTTGAACAATAAAAAGTGAATACTATAAAGACCCAATTTTTCAGTATATCTTCACATATCTAAATCAACAGGTTTCCCACATGTGTTCATTACAATCAGCCAACTAAATTTTACTATGATACAGATCACAATTTTCAGTTAAATCCTGAATGATACTGGAGCTGAACACCCTGTCTTCTAAGTGGGTAGTGACGCATGATGAGAGATGTGGTACCAAAGTCTAGCTTTCCTCACCTCTGTGGGATAGCCTGAGGTCAGTTATGAAACTTCTGAAAACTCACTTTTCCATGATACTGAGTCTATCAATTTTGGGTGTTGGAAACATTTTGAACATGTAAAGATCCTCCTGGCACCAAATGGTTATTCATTAACTGATAATTATAGTTTTGTTTTTTGCTGGTCAACCATTTGTCTTTTTCTGTTTCTATTTTCATGGACTCATGCTCCAACTTTGACTGTCTCTATTGTGAAATCTTGCTCACACTCAATTTGCAAAAGCACCTTTCATTATTTTCAGTAGTAGTCAATGGTACTCAGCTTGAGTCATCTGAGTTTGTTTCCTTCCTTCCTTTATAATGTGACTCAACATGGAGTTCTGCTAAAAGCATAATCTTTAATTGCTTTTAGAATAAACTTAAAGACATGTTTGTTTGTTGCTTTATGCAAAATTTCAATCATGTTTTTGAGGGGACCCAATCTACTCACCTATGTTTTGATCCATTCTTTGAGAAATCGTATTGAATTCATCTTGAAAACCTAAAGTGTTTTATGAGTGAGAGTAATTTTCATATTATCTTTGTATGTCTATGTATCTTTGAAAACTTTTATTCCTTTAGTAAGTGTGCTTTCAAATTACTGCATGCATTCAAGTAAAAGCAAATGTGGCCATACAAATCAAACAAATCTAAGTAAATTATGATAGACTTTACACCCAAGGTTATCTCCTTTTTATTCAGGATTCCCTGTAAGGTGGTAAACATATTCTGTAATATAAAGAATCAACACATTGTACATGTTAAGGTTATATAATGTTATATGTCAATTATATATTTGTTCTGTCAATGACAGCCTTAATTTCAAAATAAAAAAAATAATATTTACAAATTAAGTAAAGTTTCCCTATAGATCAAAAACAGAAAGCTGTAATTAGAAGGGATCAAATATTCTCTATATATTCTCTGCAAGTAAACACTAACTAAAAATATTATTTCTAGAAGACACACACACACACACACACATATATATATATATATATTTTTTCCTCTGACAGCACAATTTAAGGGATATTTTTCTGAAACTACCTCTTGATACTCAAGTGCCAAATTATTTGGTCTTTTATCCAAGTTCCTATAGCATGGAATACATAATTTTGTAAAACAATTACATTATTACATTTTATTGATTGAATTCCTGTATCTAACTTGCTAGATTTAGCTTCCTACAGGCAAAAGATATTTTCCTTTGCTTGTCCCAGGAGGACATCCAGCCTGGAATAACCACTCTGTGAATTTTTATTTGGCTTTTAATATTTTAAAGAATCATATGTTTTCCTATTGTTCTTAAAAATTAATAAGCATCTTGCCTTCAGAGTACAGATCTATAAGTGTCCATTGTGGAAAATTTTGCAATAAACAAAAATTTATTAAGAATTGCAGAGACTCGGCTCTCCCTGGTGGTACAGTGGCTTAAAGCACAGCACTAAGAAGCCAAAGCCACTTTAGCATGAGTTCAATCCCTGCCCCAGAGGTGACCACATGGCACAGCAGAACTCTCCTGACTCTCCCACTACTCTCCTCAGCAATGTTCTTTGTCAGTCTGCCTGTCTGCTCTACACTCTGTCTCTGGTGAATCCTCTCACTGCCCCTGCACCTCTGGTCCGTATCCCAGTTCTATATACATAAATAAATATTAAAAAAAAAAAAAAGGAAAGAATTTCATAGATTCACATGAGGTGGGGAATCACAAGTTATTTCATAAAATTGAAATGATAGGGCCCTCCCTGGTGGCGCAGCGGGTTAAAGCACTGCACTTAGAAACTTAAGCCAATTCCGCATGAGTTCGATCCCCGCCTGCTCCAGAGGAGATCCAAATGGAGTGGCAGACCTCTCGTGACCCGCCTGCTGCTTCCCTCAGCAGTGCACTTCGTAGATCTGCCTGTTCTGCTCCCCACTCTGTTCCTGGTGAATCCTCTCACGCTCCGCATCTCTGACCTGTACCCTAGTTCTGTATGAATAAATAAATCTTAAAAAAAAATTGAAATGATAAACATACTTATATAGCTTCATGTTCCCTAATCTTTTGCTATTTTAAATACTCCGATGCATTATGCATGCAAATAAAGGTATTTAATTCAAATTCTTAAGTTAAATTGAGGTGGTTTAAGCTTCTCTTTTAGTTGCAGAATGTGTATTTATTAACAACAGGGAACAGTTCCCCAAATGCCCTCTAGTCCTTCCCTAGATTGCTTGCCCAGGTAAAACCACAGGGCGCTGCATATTTTTTTTTTAAGATTTATTTATTTATTCATACAGAACTCGGGTACAGGCCAGACCTGCGGGGGGTGGTAAGAGGATTCACCAGAGACAGAGCAGGGAACAGAACAGGTTGACAGATGAAGTACACTGCTGAGGGGAGCAGCGGGTGGGTCAGGAGAGGTCTCCTGCGCCTCATGGGTCACCTCCAGGGCAGGGATAGAACTCATGATGAAGTGGTTTTAGCTTCTTAGTGCTGCGCTTTAACTCCCTGGGCCACCAGGGAGGGCCTGATTATACTGCATTTTTATAGTCACATCTAAGTTATATATAACAAAAATGTCTGATTTTAGGGGACATTTATATTTTGGGACTAACCCTACGAATGCACAACTCCTTCTTATGAATGAGGGAATTCGATTTAATTGGAGAGATCTTTGACTATACAGAATCAAGATAAAATCAAATTAAACTATTTCTCTTCACCTAGAATCTTCGGTATATCTTTGCTCAGTGTTCCTTGAGTTTTATTTTCTCATAAAACTAATGATATTCAGAAAAGTGGAATTCTTATTTTTTTCAATCATTAAATAAGTTTAAAATAGATTAATACATTTAATATGACTTATACACTTGGTGGAGAAAGATTGTTTTTGTTTTAATTTTATAAAGATAAAGGAAATCAAGTAGAACTGGGTGTATTTCTTTAGAATCTTGTCATTGAGTTCCTCTGTTTTGCAGACTGACATCAGAATATTTATGAAAAAAAAATTGCTTTTGTGTTCCATGTTATGAAAGTCTCAGTTGTGTCTGATTACTCCCTTCATTCCCCCTATGTATGCATAAATATGGGGGTACATATCTTGTGTAACACATGAGAACATTCTTATCTCTGCATTTCAGCTAATTTTGTAACAGATAGCAGCAGCCATAACATACGGAGATATTTTTGGATTCAGACACTGAACCAAGCCAAATATTTTATGTAGTGCAGTAAGTCCACATGGAGATGAAAAAACATAGCTTTTGTGTTTCATGGAGTCTCTTAAATTGAAGAAAATTTAAAGTGGGCTGCAAGGTCACAGAGATTATTTCCTTTTGATTCCTTTCTCTGTGTATATGAATTTGCACATCACAGAAAGTATTATCATGTGTGCCCTGTAATAACTTTATTATTATATACAAAGAGGCAATCCTTTGAGGCAATGACAGAGCAAGTTATTTTGGAGTAAACTGAATGCTAGGAGTGAAGATCTGTAAACTGTATTAAATAGAGAAAGAGATAAGGACATTACCATTCATGGGGAAAATAATGTCTTCTGTACTGCACAGAAGTTGAATTATTAACTCATTCATCTGTTATTCTTTACTTCACTTTTAAATTTTCTATTTAATGAATGTGTTTTTCAAACATTAATTTATATAGCAAGTGCATATTGCTTCTTACTATGTCCCAAGCACCATGCTCAATGCAGGAGATAAACAGGTAAACAAAACTAGAATAATCCTTGCTTAATTTCAGTCATTAAGTGTTTTTCTCTTTCTTTCTCACTCTGCATTGTATCTGTGCATGGATGGTACACACATTTGCAATTATCAGAGATATGGAGAGAAAAAATAGTGATTATATATATACATATGTGTGTGTGTGTGTGTGTGTTCTTCAGTAGTTAGATTCTCAATTTAAGTCTTTGTTCATTAATCCAATTTATATTCCTTTAAACTAAATCCTGTTTAGACCTAAAGTTAAACTCATCAGATATTTGTTGAAGAAATTCATCTTGCAAATTTTCTTACAATATTTCTTTTCATTACTCTACTACTATTTCTTATTGACCTTTATTATTTAATTGACACTATGCTAACAGATTTTCTTCTTCTGTTATATCCGTAAACTCTCCCAATTCTATTAAAATGGTGTAACTTTATTCAGTTTTTATAGTTGTGGGGATTGATACAAAGAGATTAAACAACTTAACCAAAGTCTCACAACTAGAGAAAGGCCAGAGGGGACTTGAGGAGACTCCAAAAACCAAAGCAGACTCAGACTTAATAGAACGCAGGTTTTGGAAGCCTAACATCCACTCTACTTCAAACACATTAATCTTTCTAATAATCATGGCTGCTTTTTGCTTCCTACAAATTCCAAACCTTTATCTTTTAATACAGTGAGTCACCCTTCCCATCCCCTCTTAACAGCTGCTTCCCTCTAGATAAATCCCTCTGACCTATCAACTGTCACCCCTCATTTTGGGATACAGCCTCCCTAGTTACCATTTATTTATTATCACACAGATCCAAACACAAACAAATAGACATTTTTCTTTGCAGTACAGACTGTATTCCTCACATGAATAAATACAGTTAACAGAAAAGTTAACAGGTTGACACATTCAAAAAATAATCTGAATCTTCCTCCACCATCATTACTTTCACGAAATCATCTTCTCCTTTCCTCCCCTGATTATGCTACTTACACAGTGAGGTCACCATGAAAGCCAGAATTGATCCCCTGTTTCAAACTAAAGGACAGAACCTCTGAGGGCTCTGGATGAACTCGCACTCAATTTACTAGGCCTCCCTCATGATGAAAAATGATTTCCTAATAAATTTCCTCCTTTTCTCTTGTGTGAAACAATTGTGACTTCTTACATTTCTAATCAACCTCAATATTAAAAACTCCTACCCTTTCCTCTGAACTTTGAAAGTGCCCTGCCTTCAATCATATGCCATTTCCCAGTGAGAATTTATTTTCCCCTCTAGATTTAACTTCTGAGGTTAAGCACCAGACATCATTTTAACTTTGCTATTTTGTCAGGCATCCTTCAAAGTATCTTAATAATGCTGTCAGTCTCTGATTATTAGAGACCAGATGTGTGTGGGTATGTCAGGAATGCAGTATATTTTGGTAATTTCCAATTGATAAAATAGCTAATAACAACACTTTTTATTGAATATATTTTCCCATATGAAACCCACTAAGCTTTTAATTTTGATCTGAAGTTTTTTTTTTTTTTTTTTTAGCTCACTCAGGATTGGAATTTAATAAAAAGCATTCTCCAAACTCCATTCATGGAGTTAGGGATTATTTTGATTTATTAAATTAGACAGACCCTAAAGGGCTAAAAAGTTCAGAAAATGCATATAAACAGACTAAAATCTGAGTATTATGAAATTCACCTGCTATACCTACAGCCCCAAGAAATTTCATGGTCCTGAGATCCCTCTGACCTAGAACTGTTTGGAAAAATGCTCTGTGCTCCCCAAGAATTTCATGCTAGATTGCAGCTCTTAATCCCACATATGTCTGGGACTGATGAGAGGAAGTACAGGGCAGTGACATTCTTTTAAACATTTACTAAGTATTCTCTCTGTTTTGGACACATCCACTCACTCAAGAGGAACAATCAATCTAAAGAAAACTGCTCACAACATTTGCACATTTTTTATATTAATAGCAAAACTGAATTTGAGTTAAATGAAATCACAAAGACCACTTATTTTAAGGACACAGTGGTGGTTTTTGAAACTCAGGAGAAGACCGTGCAGGTGCCAAAACAGGAAATGGAGTCTCTCAGAAATATGGAGTCTTCCCACCTCTTTCATTTCCCTGCCCCCGTCTTTCCTTCCCTCCTATATGTCTTCTCTTTCCTGTGCTTCCTTTTTTTTAGAAGCATCTTGCACTTTATCCAGGTCAGCTTTCCCTAATACTTAGTCCATCTAGAGCAATTAGAGTTGGAAGTAAAGATATTTACAGGTGTTAGAATATGAGTGTACTGAAGGTCACTAAGGACCTTCATTTAATATCAAACATAGTAAAAACAACCAAAAGACTCTGTTATCAATACTCTTCTCCCACATGAGATTTCCTGAGTAGCAAACTGACAAGACTTAATTGACTTTGTTCCCCAAACTTGAAACATGTGACATATCCTTTATTTTTAAATATAACTGGTATTTCACACTGCCCCTGGGGCTCTCCCTGGTGGCCTACAAGTTAAATGTCAGCACTATCATCACTAGGACTTGAGTTCTATCCCCACTCTGCGCCAGGGAGCTGGCCCACATGGTACAGCAAGCCGGCCTCTCCCTCTCACCTGCTGCTCCCCTCAGCAGTGTATTTCAGTAGATCCGCCTATTCTGCTCCCCACTTTGTCTCTAGTGAATCCTCTCACCTCTCCCCCCACCATTTCTCCCCACCCCAGGTCTTCTACACAGTAGTAAATTAAT
>NW_004567113.1:42348274-42378823 GCF_000260355.1 Condylura cristata | reverse complement strand
TCTATGCACACATAAATAGGTCTTAAAAAAAAGAGACAACAAAGAAAAACACAGATGTAATATAAAGCTGAAAGAAAAAAATAAAATAAAATAAGACAAAACAAAATAAAATAAATAAAATAAAATAAAATAATCTGTTTATTCATACATAAAAGAACTGGGGTGTAAGCCAGAGGTCCAGCTGTGGTCGTGGTGAGAGGATTCACCAGAGGGAGGGGAAAACAGTACAGGCGGATCTGTTGAAACATACTGCTGAGGGGAACAGCAGGAAAGGCAGGAGAGGTCTGCTGAGCCAAGAGGTTAGCTCCCTATCCTGTGGGGAATCAAACTGGTGCTAGCAGTGGCCGGTTATAGCATTTTCTTTAACCCCTGTACCACCAAGAGTGCCCCAGAAAGCAACATTTTTACACCTTCTTTAGGTAAAACATTAATATTCAAATCCATTTTGAGACTTCTGATGATCCTTTGTAGTTGTTTCCCAGGCCTGTGTAGGGTAAGTTAACTCCTTCAGCAATACAAATATATATATATATATATATATATATGAAAAGGGAGCATGAAAGCATAATGAACATCATATAACAATATAATGTAACAGGATTGTTTTACAATTATTAGATCTAAAAAAGATCAGCCTTCAATTAAATAATGAGAAGTTTCACCATAGTTACATTTTACTTCCAGAACTTAAATTATAATTTAAACATACACATAGTAGATAGAGAAAACATCCTTTTAATGTTTAATACCATAGGCTATTTTACCCAATACTCCACTCAATAAAAAAAAATCTCAGAATTGCTGTAAAAATTAGAATGTAAATTTGCTTTGCTTTTATTTGGCTTTCATCGACACATATTTACTACAGAGTTAACTGAACACTATATGAGTAGTTTAACAATATTTAGAGTTATATATTTTTGACAATGTGTTTCCTAAATACAACTTAACTATTTCATTTAGTGCTCAACTTTAAGAGGTCACAATTTATTCAAATTATGGAAATGTACCTTAAACTGCATGCTTACTTGAATTTAATGAAAGTAGATATCTGGGAACTTTCAAACGTATCATTAGCTATAGGTAACTATATATATATACTTCATTTATTAACTGCATACACACACTAACATATGTATATAAAATATTTTTCACTTGTTTATTATTTTGTGAAAAACCAGCATAACAACTAATCTGTAGAAGATCAAGGAACATCAACTGTGGATAATAAAGATAAAATAATTCAACTTAGTTTTGATAAATCTGTTTGGGTAGTTATAGACAGGAGTAAGCATGGTGGTATCTACATTTTATATGCATATATAAAATACAGATATTGTCCAATTGCTTTGTTGAAATATTCTTTGATGCTTATTCCAATCATTTGCAATGATTAATCTTGGCATGTGACGATTCATAGTATATAGACTGTTTTCTATAATCAATCAGAATTAATTTCTTACAAGTATTAGACACCTAAACTGGCATTTCTTACTTTAAGAAAAAATATGTTGACCTCAAAATTCACTCCTGTGACTCATGATCTAGCTCTGCAAGCAAATGACAAGAATGGATTTCAGTATGCTGATGGGACCACTGATGGGATTAATACAGAAGTATGATGATGAGTATAAGGAAGGGACACAATTTTAGATCTGATAGGTCTAATACATTTGTTTAAATCAGCACTGTCTAGTACGATAAATCTCCCTCCCAGAGGAAAAAAAAAAATCAGCTTCTTACAAAAGAAGAAATATTAAATGCATTTATAAATTTACCATGCATCCCTACTGTATGGGTTTATGAGGAATGAAAATAGTGTGCAAACAGACTAGACAACTTAAGCTGTAATAAGTATTTACATATTTATATTAAGAACTTTCATTAAATTTCTCCAATTGCTTCTAAACACAAGAGGATACTTTGACAATAAATATTGGGGAGTCATTTTCCTCATACTCCATCACTTTTTTTTTTTTTTCAATTAGTAATTTCCTTTGTCAATTACTAGCAAGTACTAGCCAAGCATCACCCTTTTGGGTCCCCAAAGATTATGTAGATATATTCAACATCACTTTGTTCTAAATTAAATGATAGAGTCAGTATTGTTGGTAAAATCACCTTGATTGTTTAGACAAAACTGTTATTATTTTTTAGTTGATGTTTTATTTCAAAATAACGTAAGGGCATAAATATCAATAGAAATGTTTTCATGTATCTTTTAAATAGGAAAGTCTGCCTTATCTTCAATATTTAAATAAGTTTTCTATTTATTCAGCGTATGACCTGATTCAAGTTATTTACAATTCAAGTATTTGTGTCTACTGTGGATCTTGTTTTGGCATTTAGTCTAAAATGGTTCTCCTTGTTATTTCTTGTATACTGTATACAACCTAGATTAGCATAATCACTGTGATTAACATTAATTGAAGAGCAGACACGAAAATGGTTGCTGAAAACAGTTTGGCTGATATATACAATGTTAAATTTTGTATTGCATGAATACTTAACTTATAACATTGACTTTAGTTCTCTGAAATATTAATTGGAGAACAGGATTTGGGGCATAGATGAATATACACCTGTATGCTAGAGAAAAATGTACACGTTGCCTACATAGAAATATATACCAATACATTTACTGAGAAACAGTGGTTGAAGAAGTGCAGATTTTATAATTACACTGAAATGTAAGTCATTCCTTCCTTCAACTTTATAATCAATGACTACAGGAAAGATACTGATTCCAGGACTTATTTTCACTGAAAAATGGAGAAAATATAATTTTGTAACATAGGTCTGCTACTCCTAAATGGCAATGTTGGGCCACCATTTTGTTACCCACAGTTCTGCATTCCTATACAAGATCAGAACTGCCCTTCAGAAACTGGTCAATCAGTCATGGGAGCCAAACTTTACAATGTGCCTTTCAAATCAGTCAAGAACAGAAAGCTTGATCGCTCTGGGAAGGGTATGCATCATGAGATATGACCAGGAAAGCCTCATTTCCTACCTTTTTTCTTCCAAGACACAACAGAAGCACATTCTACAGTAAGTAAAATTTAATACTTAATAAGTACCATTAAAATTATATATTTTTCTACACAGCACTTAGTTGAAAGATGAAAATTTGTAAGTTTTGGTTTAACTATTCAGTAATAGAATTTAAAAAAAAAAGATTTTTTTTAATCTTCTGCTCCATGATTCTCAGAATTTTGGCCTCGATTTAAGTATGTTGCCTCATGTTTATTTTAAAGGCCACTGTACCTCCACATATCAAGACCTGATTCTACAGAAAGATGGTAGGCCATTACAGAAAGATAACTTTACATTCCTATGTCTCAAATTATTGTTGCAGCGTTCTCCTTTATATCTTTAATGATAAATGGAAAGAAAAGGATCACTCTCCAAACAAGAAGTTTGGGGCACATGTTTTCAGAGAATAAGGGACCTGGTTTCAGTGACATAAGAAAATCAAGGCTCTCATAGGGTAATGCAGACGCAACAATTACACCTAACTTAGATCTAAATACACATGCGATTTTACAGGAGGAAGCATGAGACTCACAAAAAAAAAAAAAAAACACTTTAATTTATATTCTTGCAAATTTTGTTTTTTCCTATTCTTTCATAAATGTTAGGAACTGTTAGAAAATGTGACAGCAGGAGCAAGTAACAGTTTTGATATTTTTGATCAATGGTTATCTATGTTATTCTGACATAGAAGTTCTATTGCTGATAATGTTCTAAATACATATCTGATTTTGTTTCTTGGTAACTGCTGTGCACTTTCATGTATGAGTAAATAAGAAAACTTAAGAACAAAGATAAAATGCACTCAAGAAATAAAGAGGAAAATACACAAAGCATGTCAAATATCTTCTAAAACGTTAGTCCTGATGGAGCTTTAAGCTTCTTGACAACCAAGAGGATCAAGTCAAGGTATCAACCAAGAGGATCAAGTCAAGGTATCATAGTATCCAGAAGACAGAAATAACCCTCTGACACAGGAAACTCAACTCAAATATTTGTTCAAATCCAGAGATGTTTTCTCCAGGGATCTGATGAAAAGGACGAGGTGCAGCCCACTGAATAGTGGTTTCACTAAATCATTACATAAAACACATTTCCACATTTCTCAGGACAATTTCCTAAGGATCATTTACTTAGAATTAACTTTCAGCTAGCAGACTAAATAATTTGTGTTTAGTCAACCCAATTCTGATTCCAGGGTCATAGACCTGGTCAATCCCCAAACAGGAAGAACAATGAAAACATGGAATAAATCTACCTTCCCTTCTCTCCTTTGCAAATTCACCTTCCTAAAGGACAGTCAAAGTTGCAAGAAGTATAGAAACAAATGTATCCAGACACATGAGTGATGATACATCTGATTGGTTTAGATTTGTGTATTAAATGTAACATTCTTAAGGTTTTGGAGGTCTCCCTCTGGGCCCAGGGTTAAGTCTCAGCACTATAAAGCTACTGGAAGCCACTTCAGCATGAGTTGGATCCCTAGCCAGGGAGCTGGCCCACATGGCACAGCAGACCTCTCATGTCCTGCCTGCTGCTTCCCTCAGCAGTGTATTTCAGCAGACCTGCCTGTTCTGCTCACCACTTTTTCTCTGCAACTTTGGCCTACACCCAAATTTCTTATATGCATAAATAAATAAAAAATTTTAAAAAATAGAGTTCTCAGGTTTGAACAAGTTAATATTTTTCTAGGTCTGTGTTGATGGGATTTTAGCATCTCAAATAACACTTTAAAATATATTAAAATAGAACAGAGATCATAAGATTCATGTATTCTTAGAAAAATCTGGCAGCAAGTTGACAAAATACGTTGCCATTTAACTTATATTTTTAAATTTACATTCTGATATTTTAAATTTACATTCTGAAAATATTTTCTAAAAATTTAAATCATGAAAAAACCTGTGTTAAAGATTACCTCTGATCCTAACCAGTGACTTTTATAAGTAATTAAATATTTAGGGAGTTAATGCATTTTCAACCATTAATTTTCATCTCAGGTTAAGTGGTATGTCTGTCTAACTTCATTTCAAACTACTGGACCTAAGATCTAGACATCACTTACAAAAGACATAAGTCTTTAGGGTCCATGAACCACAATTATTAATCTCTCTTATTGGAGGTGACATTTCAGGTTTCATAAATAACATCTTTTCAATACAACATTTGACCCTGCCATGTCACATTCAGAGACAAAAAATATACACAATTTATAAGTTAGAGTAAGTATGCTATTGTTTTTTTCAATTAACACTTTAAAATTGAACCCCACGTTTGTTTTATTTATTTATAAGGACTACTGTTTTCAAATGACATCATTTGTTCATTTTAAATTAAATTATGTTTTCTCTATATATTATGTTATATATATATATATATATATAACTTGAATAATAAAACAAAAACCAATGGTAGTACACTAGCAAGCTAGAAAGGCAAGTGTATTAATTTCAAAAGGTCACCAAATTTCCAGGTGCAAAAATGCAGGTGCAACCAATTAACCTCTTGATCAAGCAATTGGTTGATTGCTGGTGCAATTAGTGAAACAGAAAAAAAAAAATAAGAAGAAAGGATGGTAAAGTCTTGTTGAACATTTAATCTCAAATTGTATGAGTTTTCAAAATACGCCGCAATCAGGTTAAAAGTATCAACAATTACACTTACTAACACTTGACTTTCATAGTATCTGCCTGTTTTGTAGTGGTAAGAAAAACATAACTGTTGGAGAAAAACAAAGGTTTCATTTACACTTTCTGTTTGTCAAGTATACTTTTAAATCCCCAACAACAATGTTTCTCTATGCTTGATAACAGCAAAGACAGATAACTGAATGAAAATTTGCTACCATTTATAAATCAGTGATATTCTCAGGGAAGCAGGTAGGAAAGGGATTAAAGGGAGGGCAGGGAGAGCAGAAGGGACTATGGAGAGGGTGCATGGATGCATTGGTGGTGGAAATTCCCTGGGGGTTATACCTGAGAAAAGAAAGCGAACATTCCATAAAAATGAACAATGATGTATGTTCATAGTTTATGTAAAAATAAACTATGTATTTTAAAACTTGAGGCCCATTAAAAAGATTAAGAATTCATTTCTTACCCATCCAAATCTGCCTGAAGTATTTTCTAAATAAAAATAATAGTACACAAATATTCTGAATGATTGTAGCTACTATGTAAGTTATCAACTCCTTTTCCTCTCAGGTTATAAAAGGGGAAAAAAATGTCCATTTTAAACAAAGTGAAAGAAAGATACAATTCACAGATATAAATATAAGACCTACTAAATAGGGCAAAACACTAAAATAATAGAAGTCAACTAAAAGAATGAGGAGTGGATACGGGCCAAGTGGTGGCAGATTCAGAACAGATCAGTAAAACACTTTCTGAAGGAAACTGTATTATCAAGAAGCTGAAACACTGAATCTTCTGTGCCCAATACTAATGTTGGAAATTGGGGTAACAAGCATCTGCAGGAAAAGCTCCCCTTGACTACAAAAAGACTAAGAAAGTTGCTGCAGCAAAATGTTTTCTTCACAAGCCAAAAGAGTCTTTGTTTTGTGAAATGTGGAGGTGACCTGATGTCCTAGTTTGCATATACTTCATGAAAGTCTTTTGAAAAGGGCTAATTAGGGAAAAGACTGCTCATTCAATGGGGCGTAATCTGGACAGCGGTAAACACAGCATCAACAAAAAGATAAAAGAAGTTACAAAAAGGTGCAGAAATTTTAGAAGAACAACTGTACCTGAAACTTATGATTTTGAGATAGGTGAAAATTACAAATTGAGGTTTTAAGAGGAATGTTAGAGAATGAAGCAATGCCTTATTTGAGAGGAAATCAAACAGTAGAGATGTATAACCTCACAAAGTGATGCGATATAACATGAGAAGATCAGAAATAAGGGGTAAAGTATGAATGAAGGGGAAAAAAGAAAAAAAAGTATTATAACAATAAATACAGAACAATTTAGGAGCATTGGGGAGCATTACAAGTAAAGTAACAGACATGGAAAAAAATAGAGAAAAAAAATCACAAAAGATGTACAAAGAAGGTTCAGCATATGCATGTGCATGACACCCCAAAAAGAAACCAGGAAAATATTACTAATTGCAATCATATTTAAAGTGCAAAGGTATATGTTAAGGCAAAACTAATGATATACTTCAAGGTGTGAAGAAAAGCTGACTGAGAATGATCAATACCGAGATGTGTCATGATAAAATAAAGGAATTTGAATACAAAACTCTAATGGGAATTGTTAAGGCTAATCCTAACTTTCCCACACCAAGATTTAATCAGTGAAGATGGAAGCCATACTTATGACATTTGAGGAAATGAGTAAAGCTGACTTTGTATCTAGCCAAATTGCCATTTCAGAATAAGGATCAACCTGACCACAGTTTGATCATGAAAAAAAAATTAAAGAAACATTTTACCTTTAACCCATGCTTCATTAGAATAAGGCTAGTTTTAGTCAACAACAAGAAAGATGGAAAAAATATTCCAAAAGTTTGGCAATGGATATTGAATTTAACAGTTTCAACTAAAACATTGTGATGATTTATTATAGAACAAAATATAAATGACATGTCCCTTCAAAGGGGAAATGGTAAAATATAAAAATGAAAAGAATAAATTTTTTCACTGTGTCATTTGCATTGCTTTGAAATAAAAACTGACTAAACATTAGCCTATGAATATTTAAACTATAAAATTGTAAAGTATTCATAACAAAATGTGGTCATTTAAGAAAAACAGTGGAGTGGAAAATTGATATACACTAATCTTATCATTATTATAACGAGAAAACAACAATAACAAAAATACCTGTTCAAAAGAGGACTGAAGTTATTATACAGAATTATAGAGCATCTATTATGTAGGAGGAACAGCATGCTTCTTATTTGGGGGTGCATTGGAGACAGTCAGCCCTGGTAGGTTAGGTTTCACACAACAGTGGTTTTGGGTTTTGAAACCCATGCCAGTTTTAAAAACATGCCAATCAGATATGAGTCCACATTGGTCCCAGTTGGGGGTTGAAACCCATGCCAATTTTGAAAAGGTGCTAATTGAATTTGAATTTTGAGCCAGTTTTGAAAATGTGCCAATCACATTTTGAACCCCCCTCACTGCTGTGTACAAGAGGAGGAGCCAAACAACCTTGAAAGTCATCCAAGGCAGGACAGCAGAGGGATTCTGATATTCTTTCTGGGGAAGACCTTCACTCAGACCTCCAACTTCTTTTTCCATAAAAAAATACTTTACATCAAAATATAGACATTAAGATTAACATTTGCCTACATATACACAAACAAGGGCAGTAATTGTGGTTGCTGCAACTTTTCAGGAAGGTGAGTGAGGATGTGGGTGAACTTAGGAGAATATCAGACATTTTTCATTCTACACTTTTAACTTTTTGATTTTGAAGTTTTTGAACTGGTCAACTTTCAAAATAAGTTACTTATTCAAAAATACAGAAATTTTAAAAAAGTGGTCACAAAATTAGTTAATTAATGCTGTTCAAAATCCTTTTTTTTTTCTAAAATCAATCATTATTGTTTGAAATTGATGTAACATTGCAATCTATACAGAGGAGGTTCCATATTCCCATCCAACATAATGAATGTGAAGCTGAGTGACAAAGGGAAGCTAAAATAGATTTCAGGGAGAAGACTTGGGAGAGGTACATGGAACAGAGAGACAAGTGGAGAAGAAGCCATGTTTGCCTCTCAGATTTGGACTGACACTAGGGACTTGGAGGACATGGACAGAAACACTTGGAAGAGATGAGTGAAAGACGCTTGAGGAGGCTGACAATGGCAACTTTTAGCTTCCGTTGCACTTTGTGCTTCTTTCCTTCCAGACTTGCCTGGCCCTTTCTGCCCCTTTCCGATGCTATCTTAGACTTGTGTCAAGATTTTGGTCTCAGTGACTCCCACTGATCAACCATATTTAGCTGGATATTTATCCATGATGGAAAGGGTGACTTTGAATGTTTTGTTGGAAACTAAAATTCTCTTTTCTTCTCTCCATTGCATACTAGTTCTATCAGTTATTTTCTACGGAAAAATTTACTGTGTTTTGTCTTTACCTATTTAGAGCATTTGGGGGTCCTGGGATAACCCTCAATTCTACAGGCTAACATTAAGAATCAGTCATCAGTCTTCCATGAATATTTTCTTGGTAAAGCAAGATTGAAATCTTCAAATATTTATAATTTTGTAATTTTATTTTTTGCCTCTTTTGTTAGAATATGCTGAGATATTTTTTACTTGGATTATCTGAATAATACCTCATTATTTTCATTTTGTTTCTAGGAATGCCTGAGTAGTTTGTAAATGCCATGAGGGCAGCAACTTTGTTTATTGTACTTTTCTTTGAGTCTACAAGACTTCTGTCTCACAGTAAGGGCTTAACACAACATTTACTCAAAGAAGGAGTCCAAGTGGGTGTAAATGAACAAGAACTATTAATGCTCTGGGCAAAACAGGCAAAGGGGAAGATTTGTTTTTCCTTTAAGACAACTGCCCATACTTTCTGTTAACAATCTCTCCTAGGACCCAGTCTCATCCATAGATTTTACTTATCATCCAGGCTTACTGTAGTTTTCACAATCCCCACATAATATCAACTTTACTGTGCCAATAAATTATTCTATTTTTATAAATGACCAGACCCTTAATAAAGGAAGGCTTAGGTGGGCATAGCTAGGTTATTTATATTTATTTTCTGGGACATAATCCCTTTATATTGTAGTTGTTTTTGAAAAGAGAGAGCTAAAGGACAGGAATTCAGGCTAGGTGGGGAAAGAATATAGCAGAGTAGATATAATTTTTGGTGAATGTCAAATAAAAATTTTTAATAGACCATTTATTTATTTGTTTGTTTTTTTGTTTCTGACATGTGACCTTCTGTTAAGTGTAACCTACGGTGAGTTAAGCATTTTGTCAGGAACGCCAGAGATACCATCCTCTATAGAATCGTTAAAACCTAAAGATCTCATAATAAAATGCACTCAATTTTTCTGTGATTTGTATGTATTATCCTAGGTTTAGTCTTAGACCCTTCAAAACAAAACATCCACCCATAGAAAAGCTCTTTAAATTTCTAAGGGAAGCCATCATGTCTTCTACTAACACCTATTCTTTTCACAAACAGTGTCATATACCAATTTTTTCCTTTCCTCTTTAGAAGTTAGAGAAAACTCAATTTTTACTAATTTTAAAAGTTGTGAACATATGTATTCTTTAATGTATAAATGTTTAATGTTCTATTTTGGCTACTTTAACTTTAGAGAAATTTATACAGGAATAAGTATGCTTTCTTAATAAAGCTAAAGCTAATTTTCATTTGTATGCTTTCAAAGTGTGTCAAACAGATGATAGAAATTTATCATCCTGTAGTTTAATTTTCATTTAAAAGCTTGAAATGTATAGGTTAAAAAAATAGTAGAAGTAATATCCTGTAGTTTTAAATTTGACTTAAAGATAAAACCAAGAAACAGCGAAGTACTGATTCATACTGAAGAAGTACTTCCTAAATTATAGCTAGTGGAAACAATCATTAATGAAGAGATATTTTATTATAACCAGACCTTGGCAATGCTCTTAAAATTGAATTTGTAAAAGACAGGAAGTACATTATTGTATTTAGCAATTTTACTATAAAATCATCTGTTATATATTTAAGTGTATCCTTAGTGATCCTGCTAGATAACATGGTATGTGCCTTCGAAGTCCATTTCTGTATTTCAAAATCTCTGCATTTAATGTCTTAAAGTTGTCAACAGTTTTAAAGCAGTGGACACAGTTCTAAAAGTGGATGGTATTTATGGGAAGCAGAGAAACTATCCTGGAGTATTGAATGTCCAGGGAATGATAGTTAAAACCCTATAAAGAGAAGAATTAATGTTTTAAGGGTGTGGTGGAAGCTAGAGAGCTGATCTGAGATCTGGGTGGAGCCAGGAAGCAAAAAAATGGGTTGTGGCTAAGGGCCAACATTTTTCAAAGAGAAAAAAAAAACAAAGAGATAGTATTAGACTCCATGGTTAGGTCAATAGTACAATCTATCCTGCTGTCTCCAATGGTATCTTTTATCCAACTCCCACTGAAAATTAAGAAAGTGAGAACGTCTTAAAAGAATGCCCACAGCATACCATGGGGAAATCTTTGGGTTACCTCTGTACTGGCAAGTAGATAAATAACAGGAATAAAAAAAGAAAGAAAGAAAAATAAAACAGAAAATGAAGGGCATAGTTCTAGGAAAATATAGTGAATACATTATATTACACTTATTGTATGTTATTTGTAAGTCAGCCAAGTTACTGGAGTCTGTTGACACTCATGAGAATGGAGAGACAGCAAACGTGGTAGGATATGTTATAGGTATGTGTAGGAATTTATGTCACTCACTTTCTATCTGATATGGAAAAAGAGGGCATTTAAATATTCAGGTAACAAATGACCAGCCAAGTTTTGGACATTGTGTAGATTCAAACATACTCTGATTACAAAATTCTTAATACAAAGTCAGAGAGGATTAAAACTGATTTTGATGATCAAAGAGACAAAAGACAATAGGTAATTTCATGGGAAATTTATGAGTTGAATGCAGCAGCCGCTCTCAATATTTAACCTGAACAGGTCACTATGACAAAGTTCTTCTCAGGAAAATGTTCATTCACTCCTTCACTCTTGCTTATTCATCCATTTATTCAAAAATTGATTTTCAGACAATAAATTATTTCAAATATTCTGGCACTTGAATGTGTTCAGTGAGACACATAAAATACTTTGAATACCAGTCAGAATTGTAAGTTAATTTTGAAATAAATGTAGAAATTCCTTTTTACATGTTCAAATGCCATACAGTAAATGTGTTCATGTATATATCTACTGCATTTCTTTTTTTTTCTTTATTTATCTTTTTTTATCCATTTCTATTTATTATTATTATTATTTACTTCATTCTTCATTTTGTGCATTTTTCATTTTGGTTGTCTTTCCATTTCTTTATGTCTTCTTGTATTTCTTTAACAGTGTTTTACAAATTTATTTGTATAGATCTTTTACCACTTTTGTTAGATTTAGTCCCAAGTATTTAATTCTTTTCTGGTTTCAATTATAAAGGGGATTTTTTAATTTTTATTTTTATTTCTTCTGTTTGGTTGTCCGTGTATAGGAAGTCTACTGACTTTTGATCCACTGCATTTCTTTTTTTTTTTTTTAAAGATTTATTTATTTATTCATATAGAACTGGGGTACAGGCCAGAGATGTGGAGGGTGAGAGGATTCACCAGAGACAGAGTGGGGAGCAGAACAGGCAGATCGACGAAGTACACTGCTGAGGGGAGCAGCGGGCGGGTCAGGAGAGGTCTGCCACGCCATGTGGTCACCTCCGGGGCAGGTGGGAATCGAACTCATGAGGAAGTGGCTTTTAGATTCTCAGTGCGGTGCTTTAACCCGCTGTGCCACCAGGGAGGGCCATTCCACTGCATTTCTTAATTAGATTAAACACTGGACTCAAATATTTATTGTACCTTCATTATACAATAAAGTTATTAGAGAATTCAAACACTGTATAATTCAAAAGTATTGTACAATTCAAATATATAATTCAAATATTATATAATCCTAAGTATTCCTGAGCCTAAAACTTATTTTTAACATCAACAGTAGTATTAAAAACAGTGTAAAACCTGGCCATTCCTGATGGCCAGCATGGTAAAGCACAGCACTAAGAAGCTTAAGCCAGTTCCGCATGAGTTCCATTCCCACTTGCCCTGGAGGAGATCCACATGGTGAGGCAGACCTCTCCTGACCCGCCCACTGCTCCCCTCAGCAGTGTACTTGGTTGATCTGCCTGTTCTGCTCCCCTCTTTGTCTCTGGTAAAGCCTCTCACCCTCCGCATCTCTGGCCTGTACCCCAGTTCTATATGAATAAATAAATAAATCTTTAAAAAAAAAAAAAAGTAAAACCAAGGGAAAAGTTCCTCTAAATTGACCATATAGATGGTGTTCTGATATAAAATTTTAATAATGGAAGGTGTTTCCAACAATAAAATAAGGTGCACAAATTATGAGGTAATAATTTTAAAAGATCCCTCATTTGGTAATCAAGACTCCTGAATCTCTTTAGCAGTAAAAACTATTCAATATTGTACATTATTTGTAAGTCTTTTTAATATTAGAAATACAACCTCCCAACAGTGAAGCCGGGCAAAAACGTCTGTCAGATAAAGAACATATCCAGGAACTCTTGCCCAGCACTACACCTTGAGACTAAATAATAAACAGCTATTGGTATGCAGTCGCCTATTTTTTTTTTTTTAAGATTTATTTTATTTATGCACACAGAACTGGGGTACAGGCCAGAGGCTAAGGGGCAGCAAGAGGCTTCACCAGAGACAGAGTGGGGAGCAGAACAGGCAGATCACCGAAATACACTGCTGAGGGGATCAGCAGGTGGGTCAGGAGAGGTCTGCCACGCCATGTGGTCACCTCCGGGGCAGGCAGGAATCGAACTTATGTGGAAGTTGGCTTTAGCTTCTTCGTGCTGTTCTTTTACCCGCTGTGCCACCAGGGAGGGCCAAAAAACCTGAAGGCAAGAAAATCATTGGTCTTTCTGACAATGCTCACATATTCATGATACCTAAAGGATCAAGTTGAGTTAATGAGATAATCATGCTAATATTCTTTTGTAAGCAATGGTTCTATTTCAAAGTCTCCCTCTTTCCTCAGTCCTCAATGAATGATTTGCTAAGACTCATTGAAATTGTGGAACATTAAAGTGTTTCCAATTCTGTCCTCTAATTGCCCCTACATAATATGAGTGATTGGAATAGGATGGGACCCAGGAAATAGGGGCAATATAAAAGAAGGTGAAGGAGAAAAACAATGTTACAAAGAAATGGAGGATAACATAAGCAACTAGACATGAGCTTACTAGAAATGAGAGAACATAGGAGCAGATCTAATATTTTTCATAGAGAATGTTGGGTTGAACATACTAAAAAAACAAAACAAAACAAAACAAAAACCCCAGCATACTCATAATGGATGGATGAATGAACTGTTGGTTTTCAAAAGAGTTGTTAGTGACTACTGAGTTCAACTGATTATGGTATGTTACTAATGAGGCCATGGTTCAGTCCCCATGTGGGCCAGTTAAAGCTGCCCTGTTTCTCAACCACACAGCATGAGCCTAACTTTGGCCAGCTGTCTCCAAAATTCATGTTCTTTGTCACAGGTGTATGTGGTTCTGTGAAAATCAACTTTCACCACCAGGAAAAATTCTCAAGGCAGATGGTGGGTCAGCAATGTCACTTTAGCGTATGAAAGATGGCATGTGTTCTCATATTGAAAAAAAGGAATGGAGATTTGCCAGTTGTCCCATTGAAATTGAATATTCAGACCAGCCATCCAATCAGATTTAGTTTATATTGCCAACATCAGGATTTATGTGATTTACTAATGGGAATACTATGTCAGGGACTTAAATAAGTGATTTGGTGAACAAACAGAAATTCTGGTCTTCTGTATACAAGACAACAGGAACTGTTAGGGATGGTGAGTTTGGGCAATTAATGGTTCACCTAATGTGACAGAAAAATACTTAGGGAAAAACTCACCGTTCTCCCAACTTATGTCAGACTTATTATGTAAAAAAAAAAAAATCATAATTGGAAGGAAACAAATGTCTGGTAAAAGAACAAACTATATCAATTTTACTAAAAACATAACATTTAGTGTTTTTTGCAACTATTTGTTAAAATATATATTCCCTTCAAAAAATGCTAAATTCCAAAAAGGAGAGATACTGTTTGTCCTTTCAATACTGAGATGAAATAATGTATCCTATTCATGAATGGTAAATTTTTGTTTTTTGTATGGCTACAGTGTAATCACAAAATAATGTAACATCTCAGTTATCTGTAATATTGGTTTGATTTTCATACACAGATGAGTCCTAGTATATAATAAATTTATTAGCATAGATAAATTAGACATACAAAAGTATATTCCTGTAGCAGAGAATACACAATCAAAAGTTTATGTAATCTCCATAAATTGCAACAATCAAGAAAATAAGTCTTTGGTGTTAACTAGATTTTTATCTTGGCAATTAAATGGCCCTCACTCTGGTGTACTTCTCAACAAAAATTTTCAGTAAAGTATTTGCTTAGTTGCTGGATTTCATTTTAACGTAAAGCAGATGAAGATAAAACAGAAATAAACAGTAGTTAGATTATACAGAAATTCTGGATGAAATAAAACAATTCTTTACAGTTTCTAGGTAATGGCAAAGTGTTTCTGGCAAGAAATGCATAATTAACAGCAGTGTTAAGCTTTGCTTTACATACGTTTGGCAATTGAGTCTACTAAGTTGAAAGCTGTTAAGGAGAGTATTTGAGTTTCATATTAATTTGCATTTCACTTAACTGCTTTTTACTGTTTTGTAAGCATGAAACAGGGAGGTCTGGGTTCAACACAACAAATTACTGTACAAAATAAAAACTGCCACCCAAGCAGCTTTGTGTTTCTATTGGTTTGTCATGCTGTGAGTAGAAAAGAGAAAGAAAAGAAAAAGAAGTGTTGATTCTTCAGAGGCATTTCAGCACCAGATCTGCACTATCAAAAATAGTCCTCGAACATAGAGTTATCTAGAAATTCAGCAGTTTGCAAACAAGTGCACTAGGGAGTAGTTTTTTCACACTAAAATATTTTTGCTACACATCAGCAAGTCCTTGAGGAGAGCCTGCTGGCTCCAAAGGCCTGCGTTTGCTATTGAAATAGCAGAGCAATAATATTTAGCCAGTGCTAACAGGGAGGCAGAAATGTGTCTGTTCTTTATAGTGATTACTCCATTTAGCCAAATAAGGTTTAACCACTGGGATTGGAAAGCAACAATTCATTGTAGTCCACATCTTTTAATCTTTGAGACCCTTTCTTATGATTTGTTTTAGCAGTGCTAAGTACAATCTTCAACTCTTTACACAGGCATTGAACACACAATATGGAATAAAGAAAGACTGATTTCCAAAAATGTGTGAGCATTTAATATCATTTCTGTTTTGGTTAATAGTTGGCATTGATAAAATTAGAAGTGAAGGCATTCTTGCTTTAAGTTAGAGTACTAGCTGGGTGTGTATGTATGTACTCTGAACTGTTAGAAACCTATTTATTACATAATAATAATTTTCAAGTCACTAGACTATTTTAGCTTCCATTTTCCTATCTCAACTTCTTCCAACATATTAACATGGATTCCAGTAATATAGTAACCTAATTAATTTGTATGCTCAAGAGGTAGCCTAAAGCATTTCCCGGTTGTTTGACCTCTCTCACTCTCTTCCTTTCATGTACTCCTACTTTTTCACCAAAAACCTGTAAGAAAACAGATATGTACAAAAATACAACATTCATAAGCAAGGGGATAGCAAGTCTTTATTGAAGGAGCTTTCATGTTGGCAGCCATCCAAATGGCAAATAAAGTTGTTTAAATATTTGCTCATTAGTGAAATGAAATGGTATCAGTTTAATTCATTCCCATTTCATGTTTTCTATGTTTCAAAGCAACATTTTTATACACATTCTAAAGGTGTCTTGAACTCTTCTGTTATAATTTGTTTTCTTTCACTCTAACTAGATATAAACTAATGAAGTAATACTGAAAATGATTTTGGACTCCCCCTTAAAATCTTCTAACTCATTTGAGAGATTTGTTGTAAATTTCAGTGACCCCAAAATCATGTGATATTTACCTTCCAGGACTCAGGGACTGAGATTATGTTAATGAAAGAGGCTGTAGGTGTTAGATAACTGATGCATTCCAGAGCTATTTAGGGGCAACTAAGAGCCTATCACAAGTGGGAGAAGCTGTTGTATAGCACTAGGCTTATCTTGATACATCCAGACCAGGAGATAAAGTGCATATTAACCCCTAAGGATAAACAGTCATTGCTGTTCTACTAGGTAAGCATTAGTCTTGTCAAATTAGGCTAAATGTGGGGAAATGGAGAAAAATCCGTTATAAATTATTAGAAGGATTATGGGGGGAACCTTGAAGAAGAGCAGGTGGTGTTCATCTCACTTTGCTTATACATCCAATAATTCCCTCTATTTCACCTGCACTGATGCATCTGCATGTTAGGTGATCAAAAATAAAACTGGTATTTTCATTCTCATCCTGACTCCTTTACACCCAGGATCTACCATGGGAAATCTAGACTAAGTGACATTTCTAGATTCTGACATGTGCCAGGATACTTTGAATTGAATTTCTTGAAAGTAAGGATGTTGTATTATTCTACACTGTTCTTCCATAGTGAGCAATGATGGAGAATAACACTAGAGAAACTGGAAAGGAGGATCCAAAAATCTGCACCATAGGACACTGTTACTACCAAGCAAAAGGTAAGATTTGTAAATCCAAAGAATTATCAATTTATTTTGAATAATACCCAGACAGTTCTGCTTAGAGAAAAAAAAAAAAAAGATGACCTCATTCTTTTCCTGTTGATTATGGTTATATAACAGTTGATTTAGAGTCAAGGAGACTTTTAAAATATGGGCTAAATTCCCATATACACTTTCTTTTTTGGAAAAAGTGTTGAAATGGCTCATTAGAAATTGTGTGTACTTTTGTAAGATTAATTCTGTAAACACACATTTGATAAATGCTATATCAGGGTCTAAGATGCTAGATTATAAAAATGCTTTCCATAGTTTAGATCTATTTTAACTTAAATGTTTTACAAATCAATATTCTAATTTTCAAAAAGTCATCTGCATACATATACTTAGTCTTCCCCAAAGCAAATGTAAAATGACAATTTTAGAGAGAGGATTTTTTTTTTTTTAGTACTAATTTCAAATCATTTTTTGATCATGGAAATTTCCACTACCTTGCCTTTGGGAATTTGTTTCACATCCGAGTCTCCAATATATCTTCCCATAGATCCACTATTGCTCACAGTGGCAGCCATCTTCAGATGGCTCCTTTGAAACTCACCTCCTAAGAGTCACTCCCTAATGTAGCATTATCACAAATTCTTTAAAGAAAAAAAAAGAGTATTTATATATACAATATATATGAACTGGGGTATAGGCTAGAGGTGTGGGGGTGAAAGGATTCACCAGAGACATAGTGGGGAAGTAAACAGGCAGACTGACTGAAATACATTGTTCAGGGGAACAATAGGTGAGATGGGAGAGATCTGCTGTGGCATGTGGGTCTTTTCTCTTGAGCCAGGGATCAAATTCTGTTGCAATGACTGTGGATTGCTTCATAGTGCTGCACTTTAATCACTTGCTCCACTAGGGGAGGGCACAATTCTCACAAATTCTGTCTGGGTTGATCTGTGTGACCAACAGAGTATGCTGAGACTAAAAAATTCACTATGTCTACACTGCTTTTGTGGATTGCTCACTTAAGGGGGAGCCAGTCACAATATCAAGAAATCTTACAAGGAGTCCCATATGGCAAGAAATCAAAACCTCCTATTGAGGCAGAACTGGCAGGTCATGTGAATAGATGAGCAAACATAGGTGTTCCAGGCCCAGTGAAACATCGACATGACTTCAACACCTATCTTGACTGTAAATTCAAGAGATACACATGCTAGATACCACATCTTAATTCATAAGATCCCCACATTCCTGATTCACAGACCCGTAGCACCCACTTATTGTTTGTTTAAAGTAATTTTTAAGGCAACTCACTACAGAACATTATGTATATTACATTCACCCAATGCAGTTTGTTTTCAAAAAATTGGAAGAAGTTATCTTTCAAGGATTTGGTAGGAGTAGAACATCATTCTAGAATCAAGTAAATCTTGGTGCACAAACAGCCAATGCTCTGATCAATGTTCCTCAAGTGAAAACTGAGTGTTACCAGTTGCACTGAAGGAAGGTATCATTTTCTCATTTATTTTTTTAAAACACCTCTTATGTTTATAATTGGGTTCATTAACATGCCTCACTATTAACAAGAGATGAAATTCTGCTACCTACAACCATGTGAACTTTCTAACATCTTTCCTGGTAAGCAGAAAAATGATTCCCTGAAGTTGTCTACAGCTTAATCCTTGGATATTGTGAAAATGTTGTTTTTCATGGCAAAGGGACTTAACCAATATCAGACCCTCATAATTTTGCAGCTATGAAGCAGGGATTAATACTATAATTTTAAAGATTGAAATATAAATCCAGAATCACAGAGGATTATGCCCAGGCTTCTGAAACAGTGGAATTTTCCTACCCGGATGTTGAAATTATTTGTTATTAATGACTTCTTTTATCCTTCCCTTTACTCTCTCTCTCTCTCTTTCTGGTGTGTGTGTGTGTGTGTGTGTGTGTGTGTTTTATTTGTGTTTTATTTTGAATAGCAATGTTTATAAACTTTACCCTACATGTATCCTGCTATAGTCTCACTTATTTGTAATTTAGGTACATTAGATGACAAGATTAGGATATTCTGAACTGGTGAGATTTTGGACTTTTGGGTTATAAAGTAAGGTTCTTATAAAGAGGAAATAATGAGTTGTATTTATATCCAGGCTGACAATTTTGGTATTTTAGTTACTCCATTTAATATTCAATTCTATTTTGTTGTACTGTAAATTAATAGATGCTCTAGAGATTAAAATGTTATTTAACTTGTCACACTTTGCCTTTGAATAATATTTAACTAGTTTAAGAGAATATAAGATATATTCTGGAGTATAATTCTATTTATTATTTTCACTTCACATGTTTCTGTTGTGAACTATTTTATTTCTACATAAACCACTATACATGGTTTTAAACAATTGTTTAACAATTGTTTAAACAATTATTTATTTAACAATTGTTAAAACAATTGTTTTAAACAATCATAAGTTATATATAAACCATATATAGAAAAATGTTTTTTCTCTCATACACAAGAACACACAATTTATGTGTGCATACAGATAAAAATACTCATAAAATAATTAAAATGATATCAGCTGTTTTTAGCACATGACTACCTTTGCTGGTACCTTTCATTCCTTTTTTAAAAATCTAGATTTCCATCTTCTGTCATTTTCTTTTATCATGCGAAACTAATTTTAGCCTATCTCAAAGTGAACTTCTGCTAGACACATATTCTTTTAGCTTATGTCTGTCTGCAAATGTCTTTATTTCATTTTCAGTTTTGAAAGATATTTTCACTGGTTATAGAAGTCTTACTGGCTTTTTAAAAGCACTTTTTAAATGCTGCATCATTGACCTCTGATCATAACTTTTCTAAAGAGATGTCTACTTAACATTCATTATTGTTCTCCTCTACATTTTGTGCTTTACTGTTATTGTCTGAGAAATTTTCTATTTACTTTTACCTTTTAAAAGCTTATGTTGGCAGAGGTATAGTTTTCTTACACATATCCAGCATGGGGCTCATTGAGAATCTTGAATACAACATGTGAAGGTCAACATATTTCATTCTACTTGGAATTTTTTTAGCCATTATCTTTTGAAGAATTCTATGTTCTTTTCTTTTGTCTTTCTGGGACCCCATTTCACTGTCTAAATCCATACTTCTATGTCTCTATCTGTAAGATGACGAAGTCTATAATGATCTACCTATACATCCTTCTACCAACCTTGTTTCCCCACTAGGAAAATTTGTTATTATATTTGTCTTTTGGGAAACTCAGAAATGCTTATGAGGCTGAGCAGGATAAAGTCAGAAGCATGGAATTACATATCAAAAGCAATTCTAAAAAAAAGTACAAAACCAACAATAACAAATAATACTTTGGGATTGCTAAAATAAATTTGATAATTTTTTTTTTATTTTTATCTCTAGCACCTTAGAGAATATTCAGGGAAACAGAAGTGATAGTAGGTGGGAGTATTTCTAAATATAAATCTATGTTCAAAATTTGTGAAGTATGAAAATTTAATTGTAAATTCATTCTGGTCTATTCCACTTCCTCATTTTTTGGTGAAGTATTAAATTTTTGGCTTTTTCTATTGAAGCCTCTTCAGTTTATATTTATCAAAATTCCTCAAAGTAAAAAATAAATTTAAAATGTGCCTATAAACTACACAAAATTTGAACTGCCTATCTAGGGTGGTTAATAATATAAATGATATCTCAGACAGCACAAAGTACATTGTTAGTCAATAAGGAATATTTATAAACAGAATGAAAAAAATCCCTTAAAAGATAAAACTGTTGTTATTTATTCTTCATTACTGTATTAAACCTAACATAGATTTTAAATAAAAAACAGGTCATGTGGGCCACTCGAAATTGAGCCTTCACTACACTAACTATAGTTATTTTTATTAAAATAAGCCAAAGATAAATGATCCTACAATGAATTAAAATTTTGTGGCTATTAACATTTCTTTTTTTATATATAACATTTATATGAATATCATTGGATATTCAACAATAGACTAAAAAAGTAGTATAAACTGAACATTGAAGAATTAATGACAACATGTTTTAAAGACCTGTATGTCTAATTATATACATTCTTTCAATGTAGTGTATAATATTTATCTATTCAGACTCCCCTAACTTTACAACTGCTCCCTGTTCTTCAACAGATGTTTACAGGTAAAATGACATTTTCTTTTACTTCTTTTTTTTCACACACATACTCCTCTTTATTTTTTTTTTTTATCTTTATTAGGACACAATTGAATTGAATCAGAGTTGTACAAAAGACTCAGCTTGGGTTTTTGTTTATAAGAAATATGGGGGCTGGACTGAAAGTTGTTTAATATCTAGAGATGTGATAAGGTATTTGACATGTTGTTCTCCATACTAACACTTAAATGGAGGAGCCCAATAACCAAGGAGATAGAGCAACATGGAGAGACACAGTGTGGGAAGATTGTGGGTTCTTATGATATCTGATTTTTTTTTCTTCCTATGACCTATCACCATTGTAAGCCTATCAATAAATTGTATTTGCATTTGTTAAAGATTTTCCACAAAATTAAGTTGGCATTTTGTGTCCCTAAAAGATAAATTAAGGCACATTCAAACTTTCAAATGTTTGAGGATTTTTTTTAAGATTTATTTATTTATACAGACAAGAACTGGGGTACAGGCCAGAGGTGTGGGGCAGAGGACAGTGTGAAAGGATTCACCAGAGATAGAGTGGGGAGCAGAACAGGCAGACTGACTAAAATACACGGCTAAAGGGATCTTAAAATCTTTAATAACCAAATTTCCAGCAGATGGAACAGGAGAGGTCTGCCACACCGTGAGGGTCACCTCTCTAGCTGGGGATCAAACTTGTGCTGCAATGACTTTGGATTGCTTCATAGTGCTGCACCTTAACCCCTTGTGCCACCAGGGAGGGCTTCAACATAAATTGGGTGCCCCACACTGAAAGTGACTAAGGTCACTCCACCAGCAGGAAAAGAGACAAGATGCAGAAAATGCAGAAGCACAGGAAGGCAACTATTTGAAAGGTTTTAGCTTGAGGATTGCCTAACTAGTGAAAGACTGCTTAACTGTGCATGATTAGTTGGCTAAACTTATACTTTCTCAAGTAACAGTGTAATGAGTCTAGGTTACATTTCAATTTTCTTATGTAAGTAACTCAAACATAACCAAATTTTCTGAAAATTGCAATCATCCTTAGCAAGAGAAACTGATATGTATTCTTGTTTTAACTGTTTTCCCCAGTAATATATGTACCTAATCATTAGTCTCCAAACTTACAGTTTTGGGCACCTGGTTGTTTTGATGTCATCTACTTCATGTATTTTTTCTCTTTTGTTTTATCATGGCTTACGTTCATAAACAAGTAGAGCAGTGTGAAAATAATATTTTTAATCCTAACATTTTAAAATAAACTTGGCCTATTTTTTCAGAGACAAATACCATCAAGTGGACACTGAATTCCTTCTTCTGCTTTTGTATTTCTGCATATGTATACACATTTATTTGTATAAACTTTAGTTTGGAGAGTTGGATTAAGAAAGTATAGATGATATGTCTTGCTTTTTTCAGTTTCTTTTGTACTTGAAATCTCTCCATACGTGTCTCGCAACCTATTTCTATCTCACTAATAGGCATCTAATTTTGGTAATTATTACATTAATATTCCATTTATCTCCTCTCACAATGCACATTTAGTAATTCCCAATTCTTAGTTTACTATAACAACACTATGTCCAAGTGCTTAATGACTATCACCCTGGTTCTAGATCCCACTTTCCAACTGCATTTTCCCACTACCTCTTACTTACACCTCTATTGGTAGGTTCTCCTCACCATAATGAATAGTGAATGCTTCCAGCACTCAATTCCTGATTACGAAAATTTGCAAGATCATTTAATGCAGTATTCTACAACTGACACCTTCTTGGATTATTCTCAGCTCAAGTAGTTTGCTACAAGAATATGAATTAAATAAAAGCATTATTATGTCTTACGGTGTTAGCTTTTCCTGCTCAACCCACTGTTATTCAAGGTAAAAGTTTTAGTGTTTGCACCTCATTAAAAGTCCTTGACTACTAATTGCTATTCTTATCAGTATTCTCACGAATGCAATTTTTTCCCCCAAATATCTGTCTTAGTTATAGTAATGCATACAATTTAAAAGGAAAAATAAAGGCATTATTTGAACAACAGTGGTTGCTCTGGTTCTGCAACATAATATATGGTCAATTCACTTTTGGAGAAAAAAAAAAAAAAACAATGGGGATCAGAATCACCAGGAGTTACTGAAGATTTTGTTTGCATTATTACAGTCTTGTTATAACCCACCATTGGGTTTGTTTATGGTTTCTCAGTTGGACTCCCACCCAAAGTGATTTAAGTTTGCACATCGAAAAGCACATGTGCAACCCTGAAAATTTTAAATGTGATAAAAATCAATTTTACCTATGTGATTCCCAGCTGAATGCCACTTCTGATGTACATCAGCTTCAAAAGAAATTAAAAGATAAGTAACATGATTACAATCAGATTAGCTTGTCTAGGCAGACAAAACGAGATTGCCGAGTTGTCTGAGTGAAGAAATTCACTTCCTAGTGAGACCAGTTTGCATCACATTAAACAAAAATGAGTTTCCAATATGTGCACTAGATAACAAAGTGGGTAAATGGAAAGCTGCACACTTGTGACAGAATATGAGTCACAGAAACTGTTATTTTGCGACTATTTCAAAATTACTGACTGTAAGATCACTTTGAGATATCTTAGAGAAAATAGTCTCTAAGATTTGTTTCTCAAACTGAAAGATATTTCTTTGATTAACAGAAACTCATGAAAGCTAAGAGGGAAACTCAGAGTGGGTTACAATCTTGGATCCCAATTTACTGCATAATGTAGACTAAGGTAATGCAAGATATTTAAGGGGTAATTCATGACAAGTGTCACATCTATCAAGAAAAAATGTATTAAGGAATAAATATTAATTAGAGAATATACAAAAAATAAGGTGGGATCAGTTTCATTTATGATAGCCACAGTTAGGGGGAAAGCTCCCAATTCTACTTATGTTACTTATAAAATACTTCAGAGGAAAAGAGGGGAAAAAAGTACACTAAAGTTGTATATGACAAGTAGAAAACAATTGGACAATGTTTATTCAAGCAAGTGGGATAATGCCACTTGAAGAGATTTTCCTTTGGGCCTGCATTTATTTTAATTATAAAGAAAAAAATGATGCAGGAAATTAAAATATTTTAAGTGTTTTATGATTGGATAACAATATAGGCACCTTTATGATTGGACAATTAGGAAAAGAATTCTCTAGCAGAAATTCTGAAAAATATAAAAGAATGGCACATGGCAGACTTGTAAAGGTAGAATAAGGGATTCAACCAAAATACAAATAAAAAGGAATAATGTAAAAGTGAGCCCTAAACATGAGAGATCTTCGCACATAATGGGACATAGTCAATTTTGCAAATATTTCAGTTTAAAATGTTCATTTTCTCAATCATAAATTTTATTTTGTTTCTGTAATATCTTTGGATTGCATTTTTCCTACATCTCAAGATTTCATCAAATTACACAGACGTAACAGAGAAAGCCTTTAAGCTAGTAGTGTACCTAGAGTACTTGCTGACAAATATATTACAGACATTTGTTTAGAATTTATTTTTACTAAAAGTTGCATTAGTCACAAAAGGGAAGGAATTATATGGAGGTGAAGGTTTAAACTGGTCTTTTTTAATGCAAAATATAAAACAAAAATAGGAAAATGTTTGTCAGGGAGAAGTCTTAGGAAATAGTTCAAGTAGACCTTTTACTTTTTTGACCTTAAATTAGGCTTTTTTCCTTTTTTTTCGGAAAAAAAGTCCATTAAAGTTGTACATTAACCTCACTATCATATTGCAACTGCCACTATTTTAAGAAGCCCTTGGACAGCTGGTTTATATTCTTCTTTATTACACGAAGCTTGCTTAGCATCAATGTGAAGAGTTCACCTAAGGGCTCAGAGCAAACTGTGACAACCATTTTGACAGAGAATAGTCAGAGAATAGTGTTCCCATGAGTATGTTTTGACAAATATTTATATCAATCATTGGTTACTTTTTTTTTTGAGCTTGATATTTAATTTCTAGTAGTTATTTCCCAAAATGAATATTTGGCTCATTTTTCATTATATGCTTTTAAATGGGAGTCATCTTAAAGCTAAATTAGTTCAGTTACTATGCAGTGATATATTTTACGAGCAGTTTAGAAGTGGAACAACCATTTTAGAATTTATCAGCCCTGGAGAACTAGCAAAAAAAGACTATTACAGTTTTCAGTAATCTTTGATCAGAAGGCCACATTTTATCTGACTCTCTAGCTTCTTCTCAACTTCTCTTTTGCTTATTGTTTCACAATTTTCTCATCTGAGAAATGGAGTAAGCAACTCATGTGGTTTTTGTGATGATTAAATGGATATACAATGCTTAGAGCATACCTGATATACTGTAAGCATTTAGACAATGCCCATTGCTATTCTTTTTAGCTAGTACACCCAGACTCTTTACTTATAATGTATGTCAGATGGATAAACTTGGGGCACAGTCACAGAATTTTCTGAAATAACTAATGATAATTTTCCCCAAAAATGTTTCAAACAGTGCTGTTCATTTCACAGAACTTAGACAACCAAAACTGAGATGTGCTTATGATTTAAATTCTTCTTGAATGACAGATTATCCACCACACTGGCACAACAATGAAGATACTGGCCTAAAATTTCTCAAGGCTTTTGGTTATTCCTCAAAATCAATCTCTTTTTTGTTATTGTTTTTACCTCTATTTAAAATTTTGTTCTTTACATTTCAAAATTTACATTTGTTTTGTTGACAGATTCTGTTATTTAACCATTATCTGGAGTCATAAATTCAGTTAGGAATTAGAAATCGTTGATTTCGACATTACTACATTTTGACTTATTTAAATTTCACCATCCTCCTCAGTTTCTATGCATTTTTTTTTCAAGATAACGACCAAGTAGGTTTCATTGACTTCACTCATCTTTTGAAACTCCAAGTTTAGAAAATGCCTTGCTTTACCTAATGAGTCTTCTTCTTTTAGTGTTTTATGCATGGTGCTGTCTAGGTTGGGGCCATGACTACAGCAGGAGAGAACCATAATCTCAGGTTTCTGTCATTAAACATTCTCACTTGTAAAAATTTAACCTTGTTAAGTAGATCCAGAACTATTTCTCGATACCTTTCCTGTAACTTACAGAGGACTATTAAACTCGATTTTTCACTTTGGATATATACCTCTGTATCTGCACTTAAAACCATTTTTTTTTTTAAATCTGGAAATCTGGGTGTCTAGTCATGTCCCATGTTTTGAGAGTTAAAATAAAATTTTTCTTCAATACATGGCACATTATTATCTATGTAATTTCTCTGAGCATTAAAAAAAAACATGACTGTGAGTGCTAATTTTTCACATTTCTTTGAATTCATTTGTGTTTTGAATTATTATCTTGACCTTTGTATAAAGTATTAGAAATTGCCTTTTCCTTAGTAAAAATGTAAGGTTTAAGTTGTGACACTCATTCCCAACTCCTATAAACACCTTGGTTTAATAGGTGATTTGCTTTGAATATATAAAGTAAGGTAAAGTTCCTGTCCCTTACTTTTTTTTTTTTTGAATAAGCATGAAACTGAGTTCCTTCTTTCTGCCAGGTTATTAAACCCTTGAGACATAATTAGGGAGGCTAAGAATCCAACTGGTAAAAGAACTGTTAATACTTAGTTCACTAATAAGGGACTTTTTCAGAGTTTCAAGGGGAAAAATCCTCTGATTCTTACTATAAAGAATGTCCTTGAAACATCTCAAATTTCTTCTTTAAGAGAATAACTCAATGTACTTACTGTAGTTCCCCACTGTGGGATATTCTATATCATTTACAGAGAATGCTGTAAATCATTATGTACAAAGTAGTTCCAAGAAATATTGTGGAAAAATATTAAGTTGCAGAAATAATCCACAACAGCTATAGTGTTTAAACTACATCAATATTTTCTGTAGTAAACATTTTCCATATAAACATTTTCTATCTTCCATATAGCTATCTTCTATTTTAAATGAAATAGTAAGGATGGTTCTATGACAAAGTATGATAACTTTATATCTAATATTGTAATTTTTGAAGGCTGACATTTGCAGCATCTCATTGTTGAAAGTTTATTTTTTAAAAAAAGAAATTATAAAAAAGATGCTATCTGTTGTATTTCTTTTTATTTTCCTTCTCCTTCCCCAAGGGAGATTAGTAGCCATTTTGCTTGAAATGTATTCTAACTTGTAAATTTAAGTTATAATGGACACTGACATTATACGATTCTTTTTCTTATCAGCATCCACTTTTTTTTGATTATTAAGTGTCTAGATATTATGTCTACTTATATGTTTGTGTGCATAAAAGAGGCAGCAAATAGAAATAATCCATAAAATATATTATTAATATCTTTTGAGACATTAAAATACATACATTTAAACATTAACAACAACAAAAATACCAGCTGCAAAATGAGGAGTAAATATAAGCCCTAAGAGCACTCTGAACTATATGAGAGATGTTTGCCAAAAAGGAGATAAGAATTATAATATTAAACAACATGAAAACTTTGTTGGGTGCAGAAAATGAAAATGCAGAGGCTGGTCTAGAGGACTGGTAGGAAGATGGTACATTAAATGTTCAAAGAATACTCAATAGATGTCTTATATGTTCTTGGTATTTGAACTCATAATTTTAAAGTTTTCATGTCAGTTAAGTATTGAATGAGTTAATGATTATATTTTAACCTACCTTCAGTAAGTATGCCATCTCTTAGGAGATTTTAAATTCAAATTGAAGTGCCTCATAAGCTGTATAACACAAATTCCGTGGCCTCAGTTTCGTCGTTCTAAAATGTTAAGATTTCAACAGAAGGCCACAATGGTTGCTTCTGGGCAAGCAGTTGGCAAGTCTCAAGTTGAGTATTTCAGAGACTAATGAAAACTCAGTTTCATTTTCTCCGAATGTAATACAGATCAGAGTTAGGAGATTTGTCTCCTTTGTTGTAGCTTGGCCATTCAGCAGTTATGAAAATTGAGGCAGTGCCATTACATATTTTTGTGGTTTATTTTCTTCTCTTAGAAATGTTGAAATGATCATTCCAAATGATATTGCAAACAACCATGTCATGTGAGTCAACAATAATATGTTTAAATGCTTGGAAATTAAAAAAAAAAAGTCTTAAGTATAATTGCTATTAAATTCAAAAATTGGAAATAAAAAAATGTAATAAATCCCCTAAATACACTGTTCTTCTATTATTCATTAAGCAAGATCTTATCTGTTTCCTTTGCATGACTGTACCAGCCATGCCTGAAACATTGTTTAACAGTATAATCTCAGGACTCATTATCTTACATCCAATCTCTACTGAAATGTTACCTTATCATGGCAGTCTTCTGCCCCAGACATCCTATACCAATTAGCAACACTCACCCAGGAACCACAATCTTTCTTACCATGTCTTTTTATATCAACCAAAACATTATAACATTAATTCATGTATCAAATTTTTCTATCTAATACTCTCTTTGCCAACATACTAGCATTAAATTGATGAGACAGGTAACTGGCATATTGGTTTAATATGTGTAAGCACACTAAAAATATTTATTATAAGAATGACTAAAAAAACCTACAAATTATATTTGGAAGATTTAAATTAAAAGTAAAAATAAACTGTGTTTTTTTTTATCCTACAGAATCTTACTTAGTAAGCTTTTGTATTTATCAAATAAATATGAAAGCTCAATGAATACATCATGTCAAAGCAATAAAATTCCTTTGAATTCTATTAATCTGATTTATGTGTACCAAATTGCTTGTGTAACAATATCTATTGCAAGTAAAGAGATTGGCACTTGTGTCATGTCAAATATGAGCTAAATTCATCAAATAATGGAAATCAAAATATCTCTTAGTGTAAAGGAATCCTTCACTGTATAAAGGTCATTCAATAAGGACAGATAGATTCTAGATATTCTTTTGTCAATTTAGAAATACATAGAAAATAATAAACAAGTAATCAAAGTTATATTTTCCATTTAAACATGAAATACCATGCAAACCATTGCTGTGGATATATGCTAAAGGTAACAGCATTTTTGACTGACTTGAATTTCATCTTTCATTTTATCAAAAGAACAGAGAAATTAATAAAGCCAAAATAAACTTATCTAAAAGAATACAAAGCAAGCCCCGGAAGTAATATGTTGACAAGATAACAATTCCAATAATTCTCATGAATTGAAATTTGACTATAGATGACAGTTTTGCTACTTTTTTTCTGGTATACATTTAGAATACAGCTGCTGGGACCACACATCTCTGATTAGGTAGTATTCTTAAGAGTAATGTAGTATTTGATATGTCACATAATCTTAAACCTATTATATGTTGAATTAAAAAAAAAAACACTTTGGCAACTTGGAGCAATGCCATCAGCAAATGATTATTTCTTCAATAAGAATAGCTTTGACATTTCTAACTAAGTCCTGCCTTTCTGTATTTATAAAATTTCAACATTTCTAGAAACACAAAATGGAAATGCCAAAAATTAACTGATATATGCTACATACTGTTCTTTAATTATCTACATTTTGGGAATTTAACAGTAAGAGAAGAACTAAGCATTTACTTTAACACGAGCCTTTTGAAGACAGAGACTAAAAATAATTATGCTCTAAGTATAGTTTTGAAAAGTATAAAGAATATGTCAGTGTCCCAATGGTGTTCATAAAGGGTTAAAAACACCAGTAAATTAGTTAATTATTGCTAAGACTCAAATCCAAGAGTTTCAAAGAAATTAAAATGACCTGGACATTGACAGAATTTCTCAATTTCATAGTGTTATCATAGTAAGTTTTCTATAACACTAGCAGCTTTAACTGTCAGTTAATTTCAATCTGCACACACTATCCAAAGGTTATGTATGTGTGTATGTGTGTGTATGCATGTGTGTATGTATGTACGTATGTATGTATGTATGTAT
>NW_004567113.1:42331636-42347794 GCF_000260355.1 Condylura cristata | reverse complement strand
TCTCTATATAGATAGATAGATAAATAGATATAGTAGATAGATATAGGTAGATTACTATACATATACCTATATCCATAGATATATATAGGCATTATTTCCTAAGCAGGTGAGTGCACTGTCAAGACAAACTTATTTTTGTATTATTATTTGTAAGGTAAACTTTTAAAGTGAAAGAACTCAGGTGGTTTCAGAAATGATAAATTTCCTCCAAAATTTTGTCCAAATGATATCTCCTCTCCTAGAGGACCAAATTGATGTAAACAAAACATCCTAAAAGATAACAGTATGTTGTTGGTGATCTATAGAACAGATGATGCCAAAAATATACCACCAAAACAGTACTTACAAAAAGCACAACAGAACAGTGTACAAAACATGTCCGAGAACAGTGTGTCTAAGTCTTGTCAAACCTAAGTTGCCAGCGGTATGTGAATTCAGCACTTGGACTCGGTGATTATAATAAGGTAAATCACCATGGAAAGATTTTATTTTTCATAATATTTTTAAAGATGTATTTATTTATGCATAGTCTTATGAATATGTAACCACAGCTAATAGTAGTGTTTTTTTTTCTATTACTATGATCAGGCACTTATTACAGTATATTGCTTAAATGCCTAAGATACATAATGTAAGTGAAACACTAGTGGAGATTTTAATTTTTGGGGAAGGGGGCATCCAGGTGGGGAAGGAAATATAAAACTTTGTTAAATGTGGACTGAATGGGTTTTAATACACTAGTCAGTCTTTCTAAGTATCTTAAGAAAATAGTTACAAAGATATTATGGAATGAAGCAAAAGAACTTGAAGCTGCAGTTCAACAGATCACAATCTCCTTTGTCATTTCTTTTCATCGAGTTTCTCCAACATTTTTTGTACTTTTGCAACCTTATTGTTTTTCCATGTGTTTTATACCACAAAAATAGTGATAATTTTATCTTACAGCTGTTCTTTGGTAATATTAAACCATGGAAACACTTCTACAAAGCTACCCAGCTCGGTGAGCTGTTACTCGTTAAGTCATTCCATTAATTGAGGAGATCGGCGTGTTCAGGGTGATATGGCCGCGTTCAGGGTGTCATGGCTATGGACGCCTCATTCCATTAATTGAGCTTTAAATTTGTCTCTCATTCCCCCCCCTCCTTCATAAGGAAGAATCAAATTCAGTAAGAATAATGTAACTCTGGGTCAAAAGCAGCATATTCTTGCACTGATTTGCTGTAGCAAATTGTCTTTGTGGCATATTTTCTATTTTGTTATAACTTTGTTTCAAACGTGAGACCTAAAACCACTCGTTGTCTTTGCACAACATTTCCAATTTTATCATTTCATTAACTACCCTGTGATAATGAAAGGATTATCATAGGGTAGTATTCTTTGAAACATCATAGGTGATTAATACAGGTAATAATCTGGGGTCATGAAGAATCTGCTTTGAGATGCCACTCATACTTGCTGGATCCCCATAGGGTTAGCTCCATCTGGGATTCATTCCAGCATCATTATTATTTTTTTAATGACCAATTTTGCTTGCTAAAAATAATATGCATATCTTGTTAAAATATCCTCAACATTTATTGCTCCATAAAATAATTTGCATGTATTTATTTAGAGATTATCATTATAAACCTAAGTAAAATATCAATATAAATAACTTGATTATCTTTCAATCAATAATAGTTAAAGTATAACTTTTGGGGCTCTCCCGTGTGGTGCAAGAGGTTAAAGCATAGCACTATGAAGCTCTCTGAAGCCACTGAAGCATGAGTTTGATTCCTGACAGGGAGGTAACCCACATGGTGTGGCAGTCCTCTCCTGACCCTCCAGGTGTTCCGTTCACCAGCTTATTTCAGTGTATCTACCTGTTCTGCTCCCCACTCTGTCTCGCCCACCACACCTGTGGCTTAAGCACAAGTTCTGTAAGTATAAACAAATCAATCTTTAAAGAAAAAAAAAAAGCATAACTTTGGTGTCAGTTAAGTGCATCAACTTTTAAAAATTAAGTTCATTTTTTTTCAGCTATACTGATTTTTTTTGTGTGCAAAATTCATTTTATAAACCCAACCAAATTAGTAAAATGTTCCATTTTATCATGGCCTAGCAATCACAAAAGCTTTGAAAGTTTTGCATGTTGTATTGTTTCTATGTAAAGCCTCTCACATTTTAAGTGAATGAAATTGTTATGTTCTTTCAACTTTCCATTCCTAATGCAAATGACTTTCAAGTATTGCTGCAGGAGAAATAATTTTATAAAAATGGCAAATTGTTGTCAAATATGTCTACATTAGTTACTCCCTTTTTCTCTACCTGTGCCTTCTATCTGTTTTAAGAACTTTTGTTGTTGGATTAGGTACTGGCAGTCATCAGAGGTAGGCAGTTAATACACAATGGACCCATCACAAGATCTTTTAATTTGATTACATCTGCAAAGAACTCTTTTCCAAATAATATATCACAGGGTCTGGTTAGTATGTTATATATAGGAAGGTCATCAGTCAACCTACTATACTGCTGTTTAAATCTGAATTACTCTGATGATAAGCTTGACTTCCAGTGTAGGCTTCAGTGACATTCACCTTCTGATTGCAGAACTGAGTGTTCAGTTAACAATGGGATTATGTGCCAGTGAGAATGGCACATATTAAAATAATTAGCAATACCAAAAGTTGGTGAGGATGTGGAGATAAAGGAACTATCCTACACTGCTGGAGGAAGTGCGAACTGATACAACCACTATGGAAAGCTGCATGGAGATTTCTCAAAAGGTTAAAAATAGAGCTTCCATATGACCCAGCAATTCCCTCCTAGGCATCTACCCAAAGGACACAAAAGGACACCTTCACCCCCAAATTATTGCTGCTCTATTTACCATAGGGAAGATGTGGAATCAACCCAAATGCCCAAAAATAGAAGACTGGATTTAAAAGATGTAGTACGTATACATGGTGGAATATTACTCAGCAATCAAAAAAGACAAACGCATGCCTTATGCAAGCAAGATGGATGGAGCTTGAAGAAATCGTGCTTAGTGAATAAGCCAGAAAGAAAAAGAGAAATACCAGATGGTTTCACTGATAACAGGAGTAAAGGAATCAGGAAAAAAATTAAAAGAAAAATGACAAACAAAGGTAGTAGAGTAACAATGAAAACAATTATAAACCAGAGACAGTTTATGGTGGGTAGAAGGGAGAATGGGATTAGAACTGGGGTGGGAAGAATGCACTGGACTGTGGTGATGGTACATGGGTGAAGTGGTGGTGGGAAGCCACCAATGAAGAAATGTGTGAAAAAAAATAAAAAGTAAAAAAGAAACGTCTAGCCTATTGGATCATGAAAAACTGATCGAACAAAGACTTTTCCAAGAGACCCCCTTCATTTCCACCCAACATTAGTTGCCAGTTACACTAGTGCATAGTCCATGCAACACCAGGCAAATGTCACATGACTCTAAATGCAGGGGAGCACAGGCAACACAGAAGTGGCCAATGCCATCCAAGAAAAGTTGCCCACAGAATATTGAACAAATAGAAGTTACAATCCTTAATGTCTAGGATGATTTGGTATTTTTTAACCATCAATAATTGAATCAGAAATTAGCACAGAGCTATAGAATAGAGCCATAACAAAACCCCACAGTGAGCAGCATCGGCTGTGAGACAGCACAATGGAACAAGCTGGAAAAATTGCAAGGCTGAGAAATAGCAAATGAGGCTCAAGGCTGAGAAACGGCAGACACTGAAAATTGTTAACTGAGGTTAGGAAACTATTAACCCATATTATGTAGTTGTATAAAAAAAATGTCAAAACTGTCATCTGCACTAATATAGAAAGTAGGAAGTCTGTGTAATGAGCATGTGGTTCCCAAGGCAAATATTAAAAGGTGAGTTGATTTAGAGAATTTTCATAAGGTTTTGATGCCTCATGAAGACCTGAAGGTTTTAAAAGCACACTCAGTAATATGTACACTGTATTAGCTATCTACTGCTATGTAACAAAACAACCCTCAGACTTGTAAGCTTAAATTAAAACTACCAGGTCAGGATTCTGATTCAGCTTTGGTTGAGCTCAGCAAAGCGAGTGCTACTGGTTTAGCCGAGGGTCACTAATGCAACTGGGTTTAATGGCTTCATTAGAATTTAGTAATCTAAGATGGCCTCATCATGTGTCTTGAAGTTGGTGCTTGCTGTCAGACAGTTACTTAGGAAGGTTCCAGCTGAGTCAATTTACTTTGTTCCATGTGGATCCTCACCCTCCATTAGGCAAGTGACAGCTTCTACATATGTAGAGCTCAGGGGAAGATTCCCAGAGAGGTAAAATACAAGCTGTAAGCTCTCTTGATAGGAGGGCTCACAAGTTGCATAATATCATTTCGATTTTATTCAACCAAGTTCATCCCCTTAATAGAGTACAAACATTTAGTAAAAATCTTAGTTACATTAAATTGAGGACTGCCACAAATCTAAGTATATTTTGAAGTAGTACTAAGAGATTCATTATAATTTCTTCCATTTGAGAGACCAGAGAGCATGGCAGGTCTATTTTAATTCTCATTGATTTAAAATGAGTTTGAATTTCCCTAATTCATTGTAGAGATTTATATTGAGTTCTTCCTTTACTCAAACTTCCACTTTTAATCTATTTTCTATCACTTCAGTTGAACATAGTTTTAAGAATGCCCTAGTTTTATAAAGCAAAAAAAAAAAATTATAAAGAAAAGTGTTTCAATATTTAAGTAAAACATTGGGCATGCAAGTATTTGTTAACAGAAAACTTGATAGAACACAATTGTTAAGGAGTATTGAATTCATTTGTGGATGTGCATAGGTTGTGATCAGAATCTCTATAGTTTAATTGTAATGTACAAAAATTTCCCCATGTGTTCTTTGAATAAAGCTGCAATTTGATACTATTATTTATGGAGAGTATATGACTTTGCTTATCCCCAGGATAAGTCCGTGGATATCTCTGTTTTCAGTATATTTCAGTTTGAGAACCACAGTTTCAGAAGATGAGCTGAACTGTGGAATTTGTGGGATATATGGCTAAAGAGTAATTGGAACTTTGAGATTGCTTTTATAGAGTAGCATAAACATAGGATCATGAACCTAAACTCAGGATTCAGTAAAATGCAAATGTAAGTTTACAGAGTCAAAGAGTGTGCAAACAGTAACAATAGCAGCAGTAAGATCTTTCACAATTGAAGCTAGACATCAAAGTTCATTAACCTATCTTCTGAAATACGTATGAAGTTCATGCAATTCCTCGCTTGTATTCTATACCCATTATGCCAAAATTGCTGTGTATTCTTCAATCTTATATTCTCCTGAGGCTAAACCCTCAATTAATTCAATGCTTCAGTATTAGCATTATTATCATACACTGTCATTGCCATACAAATTAGCAAAATCACAGTGACTTAAGACAACATAAACTTATCTTACATTTCTGGGCATCAGAATTCTTACTGGACTAAAGTCCAAGAGTCTGTCAGGCCATATTCTTTCTAGATAAATTCCCTGTACTTTCCAGCTTCTAAAGACTGATCACTAGCCTTGGCACTGAGAATGAACAGGTTGAGACCATACAAGACATCTCTTTGACGTCTTTAGCTCCCTCTCCTCTTTTTTGAAGGACATTATGATTACACTGCGATGCTGTGATTACCAAACCCAACAAGATAATCCAGATATTCTCTTTTTTAAACTCAGCTAATATAACTGCCTATTATATTTTTCTATCTGTTCCTTCAATGCATCTTTGCCATGGAAAGTGGCATATTCACAAGTTATAGGGGTTAAGGCATGGAAAGATCTAAAAATAACTTATCCTTCATACTATACTTTTACTTCTGTTTTTCCTCCAATACTAGGATTGCTATATCTCTACTTCAGTCATCTGTCCAATTTCCACACCTTATTTATAGGGAAAAAAAATTGTTGTGGATATTTGGGATGACAGTCTGCACTATTAAAATCAGCCTATATAAAACATTAGATGTTTTGTTTCAGAAAAGCAACCTCACACTGATAGGAAAATATTTTTGTTTTTACTTTCCCATTGTAGCAAGAAGATTTTGTTGCTTCTTTAACAAACAGGTATTACAGAGAAACCACAAGACTATTTTAAACAAATATGCCTGGGACTTGGGGAAGGAGTACCTCTATCCTGAAGAAAGGGATTTTACCACAGCCTTATTTTTATTTCAATCATTATAAAATGGAAATTCTGTGACCTCAAAACAAATGTCAATTTTTCCATATCACTTTACTTCCTTTTTAATGTAATGGCAAAACAAAATACTTAGAGCAGTTTATAGTTTTATTCAGAGACTCTTGAATAAGAAGTTTATGTCTTATATGAGTATATGTTTATATACAGGCAGCTCCAGAGCACTGAACATACAAGGAAATGAAAATAATGCAAAATAATATATCTAAAATTCTCATAGCAATCATGTTTTGTTGATTTGTAATATTTTTTTAAATCTGCCTTAGGGATACAATACATTTAGTCCAAGATCCAACATATAAAATTATCCCACAGTTTAAAATGTACCAAGTGAGCTTACGGTTTTCAGCACTCTAAGAAACTAACTATTCAGCACTCTGGAGACCTGAGCTGGCATTGCTCATTCTTTCTAGGGGCAAATGGAAATGGGGACTGTGCTCCTCTTGTCTCTCTGGGGGTATTTTTTGGTCTATGCTTTTAACTAGTCTTCTCAGTTTACTGAGATCCCTGGGGTGCACCGCGCATACAGATTGAGTTGATGAGGAATCTACTTACATCCACCCTCCTCCTTAATAACATTTTGTAGGTAAATTCCCATTTAACATTGCCTAAGGGAATGCTCTTAGAGCTTAAAGAAAGGGCTGGACCTTTTCCTAAATAGATTAGGAACAAACAGAAGTATCACCATGAAACAAGCAAAAAGAAAATTAAATCATGGAATCATGATCTCCAGTGAAAATGTATAAGTATCTTTAGCAATGTATGTTAAACTTCTAGCCATGCCCACTACATGGTCAGGAAGTGAAATTAACAGTCTCAATAGGGATTATTCTTATAGGTGTTTTTTGTTTTTTTTTTAAGGCAACAATGATTGACTTTAATACGTGGAATTCAGAAATAGAGGATCCCACCTGTTCAGGAGTCATTACAAGGAACAACAGTCACCAAGGCACCCAGGCACACTTAGTCCTCCTCCATACACTGCTGTGCTCTCTACTTCTCTGCTCCTTACCCTTCTCTCCTCCTCTGCTGTCCTTAGTGCTTAAGTCAGATTTCTAAGTTTCTTTTTTGACTTGGAGTTTGATACTTTATTTTGTTTCTCTATATTCCATATATGGGTGAAACCATGGAGTATGGTGTATCATTCTTCTACTTTATCCCCCCCCCACACACACTTTTTCTTTCTTCTTTTATTTGTTGCAGTAACACTGGTTCTCAACACTATATGATTCAGGAAAATAGCTTTACTCCTCCTCGGATGTATGCTACCACCTCGTCTACACCATTCAACACCTACAGTCTTTTTCATAGGCCATTGTGACCATTTTTTCTTTTGTTCCCATGCTCCCTCTCCAGCCCCCACTCATAACTTCAGTTCTTCAGTCATATTTCTAAAGTGTATTTTACTTTAGCTTTATGGGTTCCTTTTGTGCTTGTTTTCTCTATATTCCACACGAGTGCAGTCATCCAGTTTTTGTGAGGGTAACTGTATAGATTACTGCCTTTACCCCCTTCCACTTTTAGTATTCTTTCTTTGTCTGAAATTTTTAGAAGTTTCACAACTCCATGTCTTTGTGTAGCCCTAATTTGTTTTTTTTTGTCATTGTGTTTTAGTTTCATGAATTTGTTTATTTGTATATTTAGTCCCTTCCCCAGGTTGGGAAGAGTTATTCTAATATTTCTTTGAATAATATCTTTGTTCCCTTCTCTTTCTCTTTTGGAACACCCATTAAATTTTTGCTGATTTCCTTATGGGACTGGATAATTCTTGTAGTGTTTCATTTCATAAAATGCATTTTTTGCTTAATTTCAAGGGAATCTCTAGAGAGATATGTCAGATAATTTCTCTCTTATTTTGTTATTTTTCTTTTATGTTATATCAAGTCTTTTAATATTGATTTTTCTCCTTCTTTTCATTTTTTCCCCTTGTAGCCCATCCTTGAACACAATGTAATTTATCCCAGGATTCTGTTAGCTACCAAACACTGTAAGTGTATTTCCCTTGATTCCTTTAAATATTTACTTGGATGGTGTTAGGCATTTCATATAAGATAAAAAGCTGGAGAACTAACAGATGTAAGAGTTAGCACCTTGGAGATCTTTGGCCTGAAGAGACTAGAAATAAAATTGTGGAAAATTTCCTTTCTTAGGAGAAATAGGTATATGTCAATATTATCTTGTAGGCCCGTTCTCTTCCTATATTTTGCTAGAAAGAAAAAATATGGGATTTGGAAAGTGGATACTATATTCTCCTATTTATTTTCTTTATCATGAAGGCTTTTATTTATTTATTTATTTATTTATTTGGTTTGTTTCTCGTTTTCAAGCTCAATGTCTATTTTCATCATTTCTGGAAATAGAAGACACAGTATTAAATCTATTTTTCTGTACAATTTTTCCTGGAAGTAATTACTGCTAACTTACCTCCAACATGTATGTATCTGTGCCTTGGTAGAGTTGATCATAATGCTCAATGTGTCTTATTTATGAGAAATTCTGTTATCTGTGGTTTAATGAAAATGATTTCCCATTTTACATCTTAGAATTTGAAACTCATCAGAGCCCTAGAGAGAGAATGCAGCAGCAACAGTTCAATACAATGCAATTTGTGCCAGGCACTCTTCTAAGCATTGATGTACATGTGAAGAGTTGTTTTTTTTTAACAACTTTTGAAAACAAAACATTGTCAGCTATCTACAGTATATATTTTTTTTCTACTCATAGGCACATGGACTGTATTTCCAGAACTCTGTGTTCACCGATAAACTCATATGACTAAGAACTCTGTGAATGTGGAAATAATTAGCTTGGGCAGGACTTGTCCACACATTATCATTGTTTCCTTTTTCCAACCCCCATTTTTAAAAAAAAATCTGAAACAGCACATGTCATTCCAGGTTCTAATTACCACATGATGGAGTGTCACTCACTAGCCCAAATACCACTCGTGAATTTCACAGGTATTGGAAATAACATTTTAGCTTTTTAAGCTACTGAAATGGGGACCATATTATTTAAGCAACATAACCTACCTTCCCCATTTCATGTAGTTTTTATATTAATATCGATAAACATATGTTGCAGAATTCTTCAGTGTTGAGGGAACTGAGCTACTTAAAGCAAACCCAGTTTGTTAACTCCAAAGTCTGCATTCTAATTCACCTCATTGTGTAAGTTAGTGCAGTAGTGTATTGTGCATTACAACCTCAGAGAGTAGAAGCCTAAAACAGCTTTATATATATTTTTTCTATAGAAGCTAACATTTGTGTTTTGTTAGCTCTTGATTGCCCATCAATGTATTGGAAAAGCATAATACCTCATGTGAATTCTGCATCTTCATAACTACCATCAGTTATTAAAACATGGGACATCTTTAAATATTTATACTACTCGTTTTAAAAATTTAATTTAAAAATTTGAAATTTTTCTTCTGTATCCCCTCCATTATAATCTAGATGAATAGCTGGTTTTAAGTGAACACTGTACAATAACTTTGCCTTACGTGTTTTGACCATAAATGACCTTTGCCATTTCCTGGTAGGTGACAATGAACAAGTCCTTTCATTTCTCTGTCCTTCAGTTTTCCACTTAAAAATATTGGTAATGAGTCTACCAAATTCAGTGTGTGACAATTAGATGAATTAACTAGGTGTGAAATCTGGCACATTATAAAGCCTAAATGAATGTAAGGATTTTAATCCTTGTGATCTTCTCCTTGGTCAGTGGCATCATGCCACATTTTTCCATGTCACCATCATGCTGCTCCCTGTTGTTTTCATCCAAACTAAGGTTTAAACTTAATCCACCAATGCCAACTCTTAAACATGTGGCTTTTGGCAGGAATCACATTCCAGATCACTTAGGAGCTGCTTGTTTATAATAGAATGCAGTGGTGCTGTGCCTCTCTTCTTAATGTTTTGGGAGACATTTTTGCCAGTGCTCAACACCTGTTGAAACATGCTATTCTCTTCTCCACTACTAAGGGAAAAGATGCTACAACTTCTAAATTTATTTTCACAAGTCCTTGGTCCTTGACTTTGTAGAGAGAATGAATATCACCTCCTCTATGGGAAAGTATGTAAACAGTATAGCCTCTCTATATGAAATAAGCCTGGAGACCACCAAACTAAGACCTTGCATGGATCAAGAGCAGTGGTGAGTTATGGGAGATACATAAAATCCAAGAACAATTGTACTTTTCATAGCTGGTATGTGGGAAACTGAATGTCTTTTATTCTTAACTGTGGAGCTCAATAGTCAATTTCGGAGAAACATGACCCAACTCAGCGTTAAAACCACCTGCTTATATTTTTAGTTAAATGGCTTGGGCAAGTCAAAATGATGAAATTAACTTGTGATATAGGTAGGTTTAAAAACAAAACTCCAGGCCCTCATACAATATTGTTTCTAGAGATTTATGAATGCTTCTGCGTTGCAATGGAATAAAACAAGTATGCATATGTTGATTTTTACAATATTAGCATGTGTAGTTCACAAACACCATGGACACAATTTCTTTTGAAAAATAAATATGTGTTTTCAGTCCATTTTATAGGTATAAAAAAATTCCTCCTGTTGATGGCCATGAAAAAGCAACGTATTTTTTGAGTCTGCCAAAGGAGGGAGAGAAGGAAAGAAAAGGCAGATGTTGCTGTGGTTATGAAGTTTTCATTATTTCTGCAGCACATTTTTAATCAGAAAAATTTTAGAATAATGTTGTCTTTCTATAACAGGGCTTAATATGGATATTTCATCATCATATAGAATTAAACTTATGTATGAGAACAATTTCACAGTATGATCTTATTCAGCCTCTCATGGCTGCTTTTAAATTCTAACACTTTTAAAGGCAACAACAGAGGGTGAAGCCCAAGCAAATCAAGTATCACTTCTCCAGATGTGGTTGTGCTGTATACCTTAAGCTTGTTCACAAATGCAGTTCCCACAATACCAACATTAACAAAGGGCAAACTAAACTTATCCCTTTAGAGTCATGTTTTCACTTCACATTTCTTTGTTTATAAGGAATTACTTATAAACTTTTTTTTGGCCTATATGCATTTATAAATGTTCATAAAGTAAAACAAACAGTTGGTAATTCAATGAAAATATTCCTTCTATTGAGACTCTGAAATCAAAGATAGTGTGCTTCTCTTATATTTTTTTTAAATTTTATATATAAAACAGTGAGAATATGGTAATAAAATGATACCTCAAGAAAAATTATCACTACACCTGTATAAAGATTTTTTTCCCCGTCAACCTCAAATCCAGCCTCTAAAAGACATTAGGTATTATTTTGAGGCAAGTCAATCAGCTAGGTTATATAGCAATAACATCTGCTCTGATATCTGTAGTAAAGCATTGTTTCTAGATTTTTTTTTTTAATTTTTGCGAAGAAGAGCTGAGTTTAAGCCAGAGGGGTAGGAGGTGAGAGAATTCACCAGAGACAGAGAGGGAAACAACAGGCAGAAATTACCTAAATACATTGCTAAGGGAGCAACAGGCAAGACAGGAGAGTTCTGCACCCATGTCAGGGATAGAATTTAAGATGTCCCAGTGACAGTGCTGAGATTTAACTTCTAGGCCTCCCAGAGAAGTGAAGTATTGTTGGCCAACCATTTGTTCATGTAGCTACCATGTGCCCTTCAACTTTTAGTAGTCTTTCCTGTACCTGCCCTTTTCTCTCAAACTGTATAGAGATGAGCATATTTTCATTTTGAGTTTACTATTACACTATCTTTTGTGTTGTTTTGGTGTTTTCCATTTATCATTTTAGATAAATTACTAGTTTTTTTTTCATATTTTGATTCTATAATACAAGTACTAAAACAATTAAACTCATTGTGAAAAATTTTAGGCTTTTAAGGAAACCCCAAAAAGTGAAAGTGAGTTGATAATGAGGTTTCTTTTTTTCAGTTGTGCATTTTGGTATTTAGAAATCACCTTGAGTAGGAAAAAAAAATAAGAAGAATATGATAAGGCAGACACCTTCAATATATCACCTTGTAATAAAATCAGTGAGTCAATGAATATAAAGAAACAAAACAAATACAGTATTCTCAATTGAACACTATTTGTTACAAATTGTGTCATTGCTGTTTAAAGGAGACATAGAATAATCTGTTTAAAATGATATCTTGATACATTTTATGCACGTATGGAGTCTCATGAATTTTTAACTAAGAGAACACATAACTGAGCATAGTTCCATTAAGTCTAACAATGGTGTGCAATGCACTACTGTTAAGAACAGATACTAGGTGCATCTCATATTTTTTGTTTACGTGCACAAAATTTGGTGTGTCAAATACTTCAACGACTGATAGTTACTCCTAGAATCAAAATCATAAACTTTGAACATATGCAAAAGTACAGACTGGCTTAGCCCCCCACCCCTGTAATGTACCTCTCTATTTCCTAGCACATGTTGAGCTGTTCTTCTCGGTCTCTTCCTTGCTCCCACAACAGCCAGGGTTTCAGTTCCTGAAATGCATCAGTTCCACCTTATAGCCTTAACATAATTCACAGACAGCCATTCCTCCAATACAGTCCGCCCCTTTGCCACTCCCTCCATCACCACCTCTACATTTGCTCCTAATGCTTCCTGTCCTTCTACTTCAGCTAATACTTTCATTAAGGTATTCCGTGAATTCCATCTCCATGTTTAAATTTTGGTCTTCTCAGAAATATTCTTTAACTTTTCATATTTCATATCATAGTGGTGTGTGTGTACATGTATGTATATGTACATATAGTGTGTACATATGTGTATATATAGTGCACATATAGTATATATACTATGTATACTTTATCTAGTATATATACACATGCATACTATATTAAGTGTGTGTATATATATGTATACACTAGATAAATAAATAAATGTATATATATTTATATGTGTGTGTGTTCTTAAAGTACAAACAAATGTATATACATATAAATAAATGTATACACAATTATTTTATGTGTGTGTTCTTAATGTACAAGCAAATAAGTGTATATAAATAAATAAATAAATAAATAAATAAATGTATATACATTTATTTTTATGTGTGTGTGTTCTTAATGTATTATTGGCTATGAACCCTCATAAATTCCTTCAGGAAAAGAAGTGTGTCTCCTTCTCTCATTAGTTATCAGTTACTGGTTGACCTCATGCATTCCACTGAAAGAGAGGAGTCTATGTTTATATTAACTAAGAAAATATATTTGAATTTAAGTGATCATTTGGAAATGACTTGAAACCCTGAAATTCCTCAACTTTGAAATGACAAAAAGAGCTGTAGGGTGTCAAACTTTGTAAAACTAAATTAGATAAACTGGGTCAATTGAATGGTGATGGCTTAAACATTAGGCTGCCAGGACAAGTATAACATAGCATAAACATACCTCTAGATGTTAATCTAGAGGTATATATACCTGAAAATGTTATAAACTTTACTTCAATGAAAATAAAATTATTATTGGTTTGGCAAGATGGGGTAATTAAAAATATTTTATTTATTTTTGCTTACAAAAGATAGGATATAAGTCAGAAACGCAGAGGGGTGAGAAGATTCACCAGAGACAGAGCAGGGAACAGAACAAGTGGAAACTGCCTAATTACACTGGTAACCAGATCAGCAGGTAAGACCGGAGAGGTCTGTTGTGCCACGTGGGACAGCTCCCAGGCCAGGGATCAAACCTATGTCATAGTGGCTGCAATAGCTTGACAATGCTGAGACTTTTTAACTCCTGTGCCACTAGGGAAGTCTCAAGAGGAGGATGATTTTTAAATACAATGTTATATCACACATCAGCAAATTATTTAGAAAGAAAAGTAAAAGTTGCTTGAGAGAGGAAATGCCATCTGATTTGATTTTGGTACACTTATTAAATTTATATTAAAATGACATTAAAATCAACTTTAAAAACTTTTTTAAAGCATTTTTACTTGACAGTGAGAAATCTTGATATTAAGAGGGTGTATTAAAATACTGTGTATTGTGATATTGTAATTCTGTATCTGCTTAAATCTAGATTTCAGCCATTGAAAATAAGGTCCAGTTCCTCACTATAATAGCGGTTTCTCTGTATTTATGCACCTATCCACTGTCTTTGAAGTCAGGTAATGGCTGGAAATCAAATGGCATATTCTCATTCCCTGTCACATACACTGTTCCTGCAGCATTAGGATAAACAGTCATGGCTTCACCAAGCTATTGTCAGCAATACACTACTTTCAGGGACAATAAATCTTACCACTAATGATATTAGGGGACAGTATTGGCCCTTTCCTCTTTCTATTCTATTTCCATTCTATTTTAAGAAAATGCCTTTGTAAACAAATATTAAATAGTGCAAGGTTTTACATGGTGTGAAATAAACTTGATCCATTAGTATGTTCTGAGGTTGGGGCTTAGAAAAATAAAAGGAAATTGTGATTGGTACAGAAAGGGAATAAAAAGCTCTGTACAGCATAAGGAAGCTGACAAAAGGCAGAATGGCTTAGTTTTATTTATAAAAGCCTTTACATGTCCCTACATTTATTAAAAAGTGACCCTCTTGAACTCAGTCTGAATGATATTAAAATGCTGACAGAGAGATGAGAAAGAAGACTCTGCCAAAACATTTCCCCATCAATAGTGATGTTTTCCATTTATTTTACTCTAGATAAAAAAAAAAATAAGGGAGTCAGAAAACTTGCTGCTTGTTATTTCAATAGCAAATAAACACCTACCTAATAATACCTCTGAGAAGGCTGGTGGAAATTTATTTTTATTTTATAAGCTCTATGCCACGTGGAGGAAAAAGTCGGTTTACTTTGAGAAATAGAATTTAAAACTCTTAATATCTCTTCTATGCAGTGAAAAAGGAGGAGGAGGTTTTTTTGTTTTTATTTATTTATTTTTTTCTTGAGATTGATTCCATACAAAAAGTTGTGCAGAAAATTTGACTCGACTGAAACTACTCCCGGGGTCTTCAGAGCCAGAGTTCAGCGTTTGTAGTTTCCTGTCCCTTCCTCCCACATCCTCCTCTTCATTTTCAAAAGAAGCTCATTATTACACAAAATTCAAGAAAGTGTATTTGAGGGCTTGAAAAAAGTAAAAAGTAACCAAAGCTAAAATGTGAATGTACATTTTTGTGCAATGTGATTTTAATTTTATTAGTTTTTAAAGACTTATTTATGCATACATAATTGGGGAACAGGCAAGAGAAGCTGGTGGGTGGGCTGGAGTGAAAGGAGTCACCAGAGACAGAATGAGGAGCAGACCAGGCAGATAGATGAAGTACACTGCTGAGGAGAGCAGCAGCTGAGACAGTAGAGGTCTGCTGTACCATGTGGGTCACCCCCCTGGCTGGGGATTGAACTAGTCCTGAAGTGGCTACAGCTCACCTCATAGTGTTGTGCTTTAAACACACTGTACCACCAGGGAAGGGCTATGAATATTTTTAAAGACATTTATCTGATCCTTGTCTATGGTACAGCTTTCACTCCTGTTTCCTCTGCCGGTAAGCCTTTCCTGCCTTTGATACATCTAGCTTCTGTTCGTCATTACAGTTGAGCTATAGAATTCCCCAAAGATTGGGGCATGATCTCTCATGAGAATACAGCACCAATGTTCAACTGCATCAGAGAACTTAAGATGTAGGAAATGCTATTCTACTGCTAGTTTCTACACCTCAATGACAGCCTGAGAAGAGCTGAGGACAGAACTGTCAGGAACATATACATTTTGGAAGAGAAGAAATGTAGTAAAGAAGAATTAGAGAGCTGACAGAGAAGGACCAGGGACATGTCACATTATATGGCTCCTACGGATGAAGGATTTTTTTTTTTAATAACAATTTATTTTCACATCATTTTGTACATTCTTTTTTTCCATCTCAATTGTAATCCCCATGGGTTTCCCATCACCAGGTCACCCGTGTGCCATCAACATA
>NW_004567113.1:42309969-42329476 GCF_000260355.1 Condylura cristata | reverse complement strand
GAGTAGCAGATGGGTCAGGAAAGGTCTGCTGTGCATGTGGATCACCCCCAGGGCCATGGATTGAACTCGCTCTGAAGCAGCTGTGGTTAGCTTGAAGTGTTTCGTCCTAACCTGTTGCGCCATCAGGAAGGGCCCCCGAGAAAACACTTTTGAAAACACAGAGTTTTAAAAGAAAATGTAGGAAAAAGTAATGAGGCAATGAAATCTAACTGTTACATTGCAATATTTGTTGACAAAAGTAAAATGGACTCTACCTGGACAGAAACACATTCCTAAGGAAAGAACAACAGTTTTTTTCTTTAGTATTTGGAATCCCAACATGCTATGAACGATAAAGACGGGGGCCAGTATAAGGAATTGAGATATCCATGGAAATGCAAGGGTAACAAGGGAGACGGTGCAGAGTTACTTTTGACTAGAAAGAAGGAAATCCACATCTCAGATTTGTGAACAGAGTGAAGAGGAAACAGTTCCTAGCAAAAATACTCTGAGTTGAAGCAAGAGTGAAGCTTTGATTTAATTGTACTCTTTTTTGTGATAAGAGTGAGAACACGAGGGAAGGCCATAAAGACTGAAGGTGAAGATAGAGAAAGTTTGCAAGAGTGCTTTGGGGGGATTAGAGATGCAGCTAACAATATACAAGGCAACACAAAGAGAATATCCAGGTTAGAAAGCACATATTTCCTCTCAATTCAATTGGCTGAATTTCCACAAATTTTAAATAATATCAGATAGTTTAAGAGAAAGTGCTGGAGATAGAAAATAGGAAATCTCCAGGGCTGTCAATTAGCAACTAGTATGGGATTCTAACAATAATGCATTAATTTGAAAGGCTTCACATCTGTATAACCTGCAAGCAGATAAAGAGCAATGAAGTTCATGACTGGAGATCCTGAGTCTCATATTCTCACCTTTCACTTGAGGTTCTGACTTTAACCTGCAGGGTTTGATAACATTTGCTTCACCCCACTGTGGATTTTCTAATTCAGTGAGCATCAGATACTACATATTTTATACATTGCAATGAGTATCCTAGGTGTTTTGACACAGGTGATGTGAGTCATGTGTTCGGACATGTTGCCCTAATCACCTCTCGGGAAACACTGGTTTAGCAGAAAAGGTGGAAGAGGTCATAAGGATAATAGATAGCTGCTGTCTTTTTACAACCCTAAGATAAAAGAAAGGAGTTATATAGAGAGGTTAATAAAGAGTGAATGTTGTAACTAGAACTCTTTAAAAGTCTACTAGAATTTAGAGGAGAGAAAGAGCTCTTCTGCCTAGCACTCTGACTGCCTGCTTAAATCTGAGAGGGACATATTATGTAAAATTTTAGGAACATAAATTAGGTATATTTAGTAGTTGGAGCTATACTTCATTAAACATTCACACACAGGGGTATAACCTATTATTCTGCTTTCTCCACCCACTGGGTTGAAACAAGAAGAAACACAGGGCCTATTAAAAGGTTTGCCAGAGGCCTCCCTGACGATGCAGCGGGTTAGGACACAGCACTGCAAGCTGACCACAGCTGCTTCAGTGCATGTTCAATTCCCAGCCCTGGAGGTGATCCCCACAGCGTAGCAGAGCTCTCTTGTCTGCCTGCTCCTCCCCTTAGCATTGTACTTCATTGATCTGCTTGTTCTGCTCCCCACACTGTCTCTGGTGAATCCTCTCATTACCCCTCCACCTCTGGTCTGTAACTCAGTTCTGTATGCATAAATAAATAAATCTTAAATAAAAAAGTTTTGCCAAAGAGACCTGCTTGTTTGTGGAAAGTTAATAACAAAGTTGTACTTGTATTTTCATTTCTCATTGATCTTTTGTGCATTGTTCTTTCTTCAGAAAACTGCCTTAAAGAAGGAGAATTATGAATTTGAGGTTGTCTTGAACTTATAACAACATTCCATTTATTAAAATCCCAGACCATGTAACATACCTCTACCAGAGGTCAAAGACTTGTGATACAAATATAAGACTGCCTTCTCGTCACTATCATATTTATCATTTTCTCTGAAAATAGTGTATTAGGAGAGATTAGTACACTTATCAGCAACATGACAAAAAAAAAAAACAAAACAAAACTAATCTGTCTTGCTGCTCTTTATGTAACTTTTTTTATAAAGACTCTCATATTGCACACATGTGTCCAAGTTGTAAGCAAAGAAATATGTGATGTGATGTACTAAATATATTATAACCCCAAAGTGCAATATTTTCCCCTAGTGAGGGTTTATTTAAATAATTATATTGTCACCATAGGGTTTTGGTTTGTTTGTTTGCATTTGTACCACATACCCCGTGGTGGAGAAGCATGGGTGACCACGGTCTCCAAAGAGAGATAAAATGTGTTAGAAAAGAAATGAACACCTGCCAGAGTTATTTTTGTTTTGACTAAAAAGGCACTTTGATGTTCAGCTAGAGGGAGGAATATGCAAGTGAAAGAATATAGACAATGATTAAAACCATGTTTCCTTGCCAGTGGGGGTTCTATACAAGCTTTATCACTGTTTCTGGAGGTAAAACAAGAAGGTGTGCAACCTTTGTATCCCACTGCTGCAGCATTAATCTCACCCAGAATGAAGACAGAAGGTCCCAGTGTGTGGTGCCCATGGAACAGATATATTTTAATAGAGCAGAGCTTGATGTTTTCACAAACACTAGCATTTGCCAAGTTTAACTTGAAGTATCATCTAAGCTTATAAATAACTGGGATAGGACAGAATGCATAAAACATCAATTTTCAAATCATTTTAATGCTTATAAATCGAATGAGCCACTTCCTAACTCAATCAACTTGTTTTGGAAGGTAATGGACTATACCTTTTCTTAATGCTAAAATCCATTTTAAGATGGTTCATATAGCCTTTAGCTAGATAGTTTCTCTAGAAAGGAGAATTTATCTTAGAAATTTTCACAGTGCCTGCCTGCTCAGAAATATTTGTATGTGGTCTAGCAAGTATCTGCATATCTTATTTTCAACATTTAGTGAGTTTCTTAAGATGTATTAGTAAGTCATCAATTATACATAGTTAACACTGAAGATTGAGGGGGAGTATTTTTTTTTTTTCAAAGAGTACTATTGATTTCCAAGCCATTGGCTACAAAATCTCACTTATCCTTGATTTCTTGTAATATTATTAACATTTCCCCCATTATCTTTAGAAAAAGAAAAGTTTATGGAGAGTTTTAAAAGAATGTTGCTTTTGAGGAAATGGAGCTATGTACAGAGATCAAATAATGGTATAGCACTATTTGAAAACATCAAGAATTTATTCATATATAATTTTTTCCTTGTAGTTTTCTACTGTTAAAATGCTAAGCCTTAAATTTATGAATTAAGGAAAATCAAAGTAATTCATTCAGAATTTTGACAGTTTTGTCTACCAACTTTAGGATTTGACTTTTTTTGAATCCATACTGAGAAAATGTATTAGAAAACTGGGCTTTTGGGAGAGCAAAAGGTATTAATTTTATAAACTCTGATTTGCTTCCCCTTTTGACCTCTGTCCTAAAGAGTCAAATAATAAACTGAAAATGAATAATAAGTGGACAGAGCTCACTATATGACCAAAGACAACATCCATTCAAAGAAAATTAAGCAGAGACCATCCAGATAAGAAGAGAAGGGAATGAAAAAGAGATGCAGATATTGGTGGAACTTGGCCTCTCACCACTTACTTTAAATATCTCTGGATCAAAACAATAGAGTGACCTTCAAAGAGTCTGGAATAACCTGAAATCACATGTTGTTTTCTTAACCCTACTTAACATAAGGAGAAAACAGAAGGGGAAAAAAAAAAGGCAAGGAAGGGAAAAAGGAAGAGAGGAAGAAAAAGGAGGGAGGAATAGAGGAAGGAAAATGTTATGAATTGAAAGAAAGTAAGAAAGAACAAGATAATCTTTGAAATCATGTTCCTGTGCCCAACTTCTGGACAAGTCAGTGGTTATCAACCCTCAGTAGACATTAGAATTATATAGACAGATCTTTATTTACAAATACAAGCAGGACATAATTGAAGAGACTAATAATTTGGGACTATTAAAAGAAACTCAGGTTCTCCCTAGTGGTGCAACAGGTTAGGATACAGCATGGCAAGCTAACCACAGACACTTCAATGCGAGTTCGATCCCCGTCCCCGGAGGTGACCACGTGGTGTGGCAGACCTATCCTGACCCGCCCGCTGCCCCCTCAGCAGTGTACTTCATCGATCTGCCTGTTCTGCTCCCCACTCTGTCTCTGGTGAATCCTCTTTCTGCCCCTGAGCTTCTGGCCTGTACCCCAGTTTTTATATGCATAAATGAATTTAAAAAAAGGATAAAATTCAAAAAAATAAAAATAAAGTAACTCAACAATATCAATTAAAACTAGTTTCTAGAGTTTAGTCTCAGTCAATGTCCAAACTAAATCAATTACCTTTAACTTGATATCAAGACTCTTCTCACATTTAAGAAATCTCTTTTTTATCCCTTCTTCCTCTATGTTCCTTCTACTATGTAAGCTCTCAGGATGACTCAGAGTATGTGATATAATTTAAAGTTTTCTAGAGAAAGGAGAATGTTGTACATTCTGTTGTCTCTTACTAGTTTCTTGGATTTATTGATTTGTCCTTGTGTATCTCCCTCTATTCCCAAGGCTTTGATCGATCTATTCATTTGTGACAACATGTTATATGTAATCCTGAATCTAGAAAGTGGTATACATTGGAAAGCTTAAAATCATAGACAATTTGTTACTTATTAAGGAATCATATGTGGCTATTTTTTATCTCCCATCTTGAGTTATAAGTTTGTTGATGGTACTTATGTTAGTATTTCCCCTTATCTAGCACCATGTCAAGTTCTAAACATACACTTGATAAATGGCTATAGCATTTAATTAAAAATCAACTAGACCAGGAGCCCTCCCTGGTGGTGCAATGAGTTAAAGTACAGCACTGCTAGCTTGCTGCAGCTGTTTCAGCACAAGTTCCATCCCTGGCCAGGGAGGTAACCTACATGGCACAGCAGACCTCTCCTGTCTCGCCTCTCACTCACTGCTCCCCTCAGCAGTGTACTTCAGCAAACTGCCTAATCTGCTCCCCACTCTGTCTCTGGTGTATTTTCATACCACCCCTGCACCCTCTGGCTTATAACCTGGTTCTGTTTGGAAAAATAAATAAATTTTAAAAAACTCAACTACACCGTTATTAACTATTGCAAAAGAAGGAAACAAAAAAGCCATATTCTTTGCATATATTTTATATTTCATAGAAAGGCAGATGAAATACTGTTCAGAGTTCAGTATACATAGGATGAATCAAAATTGAGACTATGAATAAGGTATACTCTTAATATTTTATCTTGCTACTAAGAAGCTGAGGTGTCTATTCCTTGGAGTTTCAAGGTTTATATAGCTTTTGAACTTTAATCTATAAAATGACAGAAGTGCACACAACATTTTGGGAATAACTATTCTATGAAATCTTGTTTTAGGTTTCTTTTATTTGTTTGAAATTGGTTTGCAAAATTTTGAAACTTCATACAAAAAATTTACTATATATACTATCTTTTATAGGGATTTTTCTGTGCAATTACTGAGGGTAAATTAGCATTGATTTCAAAAATGAGACAAATAAAGATTCAAGATAAAAATCTTTTGATTATGATAACCATTAGGAGATTTACAGGGTGAGAAGTATGATAAATGACTGCTATCCAGCTTTATCCACAGTTGACCTTTTTTTTTATGTGATGCAAGAAAATTTAGAATAAGCTGACTCTCAAAAAACTATAGCTTACTGCCAGAAAATTTGAATTTCATATCCTGAAATGTCATTGGAATAAAGCATATCTTCATTGTTAAAGGGTTTTTCATTGTATCTGGACAAATATGCTAGTGTGTGACATTCAGCAAAAATAATCTCTGATGCTTCAGATCTGGTTTCAGAAACCACTACATACAGCAATGGGCATGTATCATCTCATCTGTTTTAAGTTGCACGCCTTCAGAATCTTTTTCCAAAGGGGAATCACATCACAGGAACTAACTACCATGGCCACAGAAAATGTAATAAAAGACTCAGCAGCAGCAAGAGACTCTCAAGGTGAGGTGTTGCTATAGTTTTATCGCCTTAACCATGCCTGCATAATAAAACCATTACAGAGTCACAGTAAATATTGTAAATCATACATTCTCAACTATAAAAGTTCATAATGAACTGAGCATAAATATCAGTAAAATATATGAACAACAAAAATACTCAAATACATACTACATATTAACGAAGTCAGAAGGCAATTCTTGACTTCTCTAGGGTGCAGCTTAAAATACTGTCACCAGTAGGAGAAACGTGGAGATGAAAAGATAGAAAACAGGAATGGACAGCGGTGAAAGCTCATTTTAGTAATGATGTAAGCAAAATCTTATTTTTTTTTCAGAATATAGGGTTTCTCAAGTAACTTTTTGTTATTACATGTATTTGCTTAAGTCACTAAAACCACAGGCATAGAGTATTTCCTGTCCAATAGGCACAACCTCTATTATTGATCCTAAAACAAGAAGATTTTTTCAAGCCCAACTCCCCTGAATCATGGTTTTGTCCTTTTGGGGTAACCTGGTGAATTTATTCAGTGTAATTGTATTGCTCTTGTTCCTGATTAGGAGTATTATGGAAGCAGATTCAGTGCTACATGAGCATAGAGATTCTTTAACTTTTCATCAGTTCTTTGTAACACTTTAGCTTATAAAACATCAGAAAAGTGCCACAACATTTTGAGAAAACAAATATCAGAACATCTTAAAATAGATCTTTTAGAAAGCATGGTTTTATTTTTTAAGTTTTCTGACATTTCATTGTTGACATCATTCCTTAACTTTTTTATTTCCATGGGTTAAATGGAAAGATTATTTTGACCCTCACAGTTTTATTAAAAGTATGAATTTATAGTGATGTACCATTTCTCTTTCTTATGTATGTTTTCAGAACAACAGACTTATCCAATTTTAACAAGCAAATTACCAACAGCTACAGATAAATTAATTTTTGATTCATCTTTAGAGATCCTGATAGCAACAAACACAAAAGGCAGACATTGCCCAGTTAGGCTGTGTCTTAGGCTAAGAACAGTTGAATTCTTTACCTTTGCGACTAGGAATTTACCTAGGCCATGACCTGAGATTATCTCATTTTATTTTGACTTACAATTATTTTTTAATCATTTCAATGGAAATATAAGCCAAAAATACCAAAAAGAAAAACAATTCTAGAAACAATAATTTAGAATATAAGTTTATAAATTGGTTTTTAATCTAATTATATGCTTCCCACAGATAATACGCCAAAAATGTCTAGTGCATAAACCCAAAATAGTATAGATTGTATTTCTGTATATCATGTGCCTCACACACATAATTATGTTTCAAAGGCTTGAAACTCTTATAAAAGAACTGATGGCCAATTCAAATCATATGTCTGTACACCTACATACATATTTATCTGGAAAAATAGACCTCAGACACACAGCTATCAAGAAACTGAGTATATAATTTCAAAACACATGAGAAAGTCTATAGACATAGGTAATGTGTAAATAAGAATAAAAGCATTCGCCTCCCTGGTGGTACAGGGTATAAAGTCTCAGCACTATCAGGTTAATGCCAGCCACTGAGGCATGAATTCAATCCCCAGCCAGGGAACTAACCTACATGGCACATCAGACTCTCTGTTCACCTGCTGCTCCCCTCAGCAGTGCTTTTCAATAGATCTACCTGCTCTTTCTTTGGTGAATACTCCTCACTCTTTCTTTGGTGAGTCCTCTCACCCCCTGAGTCTCCAGCCTACATCCCTGTTCTGGTATACATAAATAAAACTTTTTTAAAAAGAAAAAAAAATCAGACAATTATAATCATTCCAAATATACTATGCAATGTCTTATAAAGACAGAGACTTGAAAGTCATGAAGACAGTGTACATTTTCAGGTTGTGCAGAGAAGAAAATAGTATTTCTGGGACTCAGATGATGTAATGAGATGGTCCTATAGGAACAGAGAAATTCATCAAGGATGTGTAAACACTAAAGACATTGAAGCTGGAAGTGCTGGGTTCATCTGAGCATAGAGTCCAGTGTAGACGGTTCAATTTGTTTTTTAAAGATTTATTTATGCATATAAAAAGTGGGGTACAGGCTAGAGGTGGTGGGTAAGATAATTCACCAGAGAGACGGGCACAAAACAGGCAGATGTACTGAAACACACTACTGAGGGGAGCAGGCAGTAGGTCAGGAAAGGACTGCCACGGCATGTGGGTCAGCTCCCTGGCTGGGGATGGAACTTGTGCTGCAGTGGCTGAGGCTAGCTTGGCAGTGCTGTACTTTAACCCACTGTGCCACCAGGGAGGGCCCCGCATCATCGTTTTTAAACCTTAATTAAAATCAATCTCCCTTTTCCTCTGCCTTTCTCTATTATGTCCTCTCTTTCACTACAAAAATAATGAAAGCCACAAATAAACAAATAAATAACTAATGAAAGCCATACAAGTCTGATTATTCGTGACTGTGTGGTGTCACGTTTAAGTGAGAAGACTGAACAGGTCCGAGCCAACAGCATTTCCTTCCTTTCCAAATGCATGCTTTTTTATATCCAAATGCTTTTAATTATGTCTTATTTTCCAATTAATCACACATCCATGTTTAAGTGTACAGCATGAATGATGATCTTCCCTACCAGAATAGCGCGGGACTTTTTCCAGTGCATGCTTTGAATAAACGCGAGTCATTGCTTTATGGTAAAGATTTGAACCCAAAAGGAGATATGCTGACAAGTTCTTAACCTATTATATTCTGACAAATAGTATTTGGCAGTGTGGTTCTTATCTCTCAAAGAGTTTTAACTGCACAGGTTTGGGAGTTTTATATGCTGAGCTTGTATTCTGCTTCAGTTTCTCTCTTGCTTGATGACCTTGTGAGACTTATTAGATCCCTACCTGCATTTTATTCAATGTCAAGTAATCATCACAGTAGCTACTAGATAGGGGATGTATAACCAAAATGTGAAATAACACTTATTACAAGAAGAATCAACACTCAGTGTGATAACAATGTACTTATTATTTTTTCTAGAGTATTCTGCTGTAATTTCATTAATAGTCAGGGATTTCTATAACCTCTTAAAGACTGTAACCCATATGTTACATTCAATTCAATGGTTGGAATTCATTAGACTGTTGAAGACATTGTTGAATATCCACTACTCAATTTAGGGACCTATGCTAATGCAGGGAAATATTATAAAATATTGTTGTTTACAATGGATTCATCACAGATGAATAATGGATATTTACAATAGCTGCAAAAATGTTTATTTCTTGAGTTAACAAGTAAAAATCAGCACTTATGTAAAACTGGTATTAGCTATATTCCTTTAGGAGAGAAGATTCCTTTCTTTCTCCCCTACCACTTTTTGTCATCTGCTGGAGCAGAAAATGCGGTTGGCATATTTTGATGTGTCTATGAAATTGTTTATATAGTGGGGAATTGAGCAGTTAAGTAAAATTCTTGAGGATAAGTGCAGCTAAATTTCTCCTGGTAAGGAAAAATTGTACATATGTGTGGAAGAAAAAAAAAGAAAAAGAAAATGAACTAGTTTTATGAGTTTTAATAGGAGTTATGTTTGAGTACTCATGGTCAATGGTGACATGGAGATATGCAGATGTCTATGTGAGTGCACTTGTACATGTGCACATGTACAAAGTATATTAATAAATATACTTTGTGTCTTGTCAACTGAGAAGACCTAGAAGCTATGACATCCCTTCAGAAAGAGCAAGCTACATGCTCCTAGAGATTGTTTTTTAAACATTATTTTCCATTAAATACATTTTAGAGAAATAGCTTGGTCCAGAAGTAGAGAGGGTGAGTACCAGAATCTAAGGAATTGCTCACATACACAAAAATTACATTTAAAGGATAAAAAGTATCAATTTGAAGAGAGTTCTATGGACCAGTTTTTGGAAAATTTGAATATCAAAATAAAGCAAGTGCTAAATAAAAATCCACAAAGCCATGCTAATATACAGTAGCAATGAATACATAAATACATTTACTTTAAAAAAAATAAGGGAAAAAATTGCATTCCAGTGGAATGCCAATGAATAAACATAATTAATGATACAATTAGGAAATTATGCTTTGAAAATTATTGTACTAATAATTGTTTCAGGCAAGTAACAATGGGTGTTAAATTCTCGGGGTGAAAGTTTTATGAAGAAAAATGTATTTTCTTCTCACAAAATAATTATCAATTACTTGTTGGTTAATTAATTCAAAATAATTACTATCTTTATAGTGTAGAAATGTTCCACTTACCATTATACTTTAAAGATAAGCCTTAACAACACTAGCATTAGGACAAAATCAGAACTAGGTATCTCTATATGACATAATGAAAAAAAATCGGCAGCACATCAATGATGTTTCTGATAAAAATACATGTTCTGAATATAACTGAGAGGAAACATTACACCAAGTTGAGGTTCATTCCATGTTGCTGGCTAATACATTTCAAAAATCTGAATACTATAACTGATAAGACTTGAAGAACTATTCTGTATAGAATACAATGAAAGAGATATGACAACTAGGTGTAACAAGGATTAGATCCAGATCTACAAAAACAGTGAATCTTGAATGAATTCTGTAGACTTTATTGTACTATTACAACATTCTTAATTTCCTGACTCTATAATTGCTCTGTTGTATGCAGGAGAATGCGTTTGCCCAGAATATACACAAACAGTGAACGTACAGTGAGGCATTATGTCAGCAAATCACCCTCAAATGGTCATTAGAGATGAAGTATACAGGACAGTGTGAAAACATTAACAGTTGAGGATTCAAAGGGTTTATAGAAGTTCATTCCTGTCAATTCTTTAATGTAGACTTTATAATTTTCAAGTAGTTTTAGATTCTAACCAAGTTGGCTGGAAAATACTGATAGTTTCCATGTATTCTTCCCCTACTAACAACATCGCCCACCAGAGTGTTGCATTTTATAATTGGTGTACCTTTATTACTACATCGTCATCTAAATTCCAAACTTTAGTGTTCATCCTTGGATGAGTATAATCCATGGCTTTTGATTCAGTTATGACATAAATCCACCCTCATGATATCATAGAGAGTAATGTTGTTGCTCTAACAATCTATACTCTGTATATTCATTCCACTTTCCCCCTTCCCTGATATTTTTCCTGTCTCCATAATTCTGCCTTTTCCAAAACTGCCATATATTTGGATCTTATATGAAAGACCCTTTTTAGATTGATTTTTTTCACATATTACTATGCATTTAAGCTTCCCCTGTGTCTTTTTATAACTTGATAGCTCATTTCCCTTTAGCACTGAATAATATTCCATTGCCTTGATGTAAGTCTATTTATGCAGTCACCAGCTGAAGGGCACCTTGGTTGATTTCACTGTTTGGCATTTATGAAGAAATTACTATTAACATCTAGGTGTAAGTTTTTGTGAACAGAAGTTTTCAAGACTTTTTGATAAATACCAGAGAGTGAGTGCCGGATTTCATGGTAAGAGTACGTGCAGTTTTTTTTGTTGTTGTTGTTTTATTTTTTTAAGAATCTGCCATTTTGTCTTCCTTAGTGACTGTTTCTTATAACTTTTGAAATACATTTATTTTATTTTTAAATAGAACATCTAAACCCGGACTAAAAGAGGTAAGTGGTCCAGTAAGTCATTACAACAGGATCAGAATTAATGATGTAAACACATGGATGTCAATGGCAGAGGCTGTTAGGTACAGGGGGGTGTTAGGTGAAGACAAGGCATAGCATTGACACTAGGTTTTGCCAGAGGATGCAGAGAAAGAAGAGATTAGCCATGCTGAGCACAGAAGACAACAGTACTTAGCATATGAAAGGGACCCAAGGCAGAAAGTTTAGCATATTTGAGGAAGTAAACAATTTAATGTTGCTAGATCCAAAACAAAACAAATTGGAAAGAAAGGGAAACAATACACAAGAACTTGACCTGAAATGACACTCTGGCTTGACTTTTCTCCATTTCCCATCTTGCTTCTCCCATATTCTTGCAAAGTTTTTTTCTGGAAATAGCTCCCTAATGAACAATTTATATCTGAATCTTTGGCTCAAAGACAGCTTTTGGGAGATTAACAAGCCAAGCTACAAATCCACTGTATAAAAATATACAGATGAATAATAATGCAATATTGCTTTCAAGGTATTATTAAGTGTTAGAGGATGATATGATTAAAGAATACAGATTTAACATGAAGTCCACAGTGATCTGGCTTAAAAAAAATGAGTCATACAATTTCATAGCTGAGAGAAGCATGTTTAAAATCACCTAATGCAAACTTCTCATTTTATCAATAAAATGAGGGCCTACTAATTTGGGAATTCCTATCAACAGTCTGTCAGAAAGGTCACATTTTATGACCTGTAATCCCCTTTTTATGGACTATAGTCTAAATACGTAGTCATAAACTCAAAGATTTATAGAGATTTTCACATGACTATTATATATAGTGTGAAAAAATTTGGAAGTCATCTAACAACCAAAATATGAGAAAGGATACATATATAAGAGAATATGAGTTGGCATGTTTATTCATATAATAAAAAAGGCATTCTAGAATAATGTTTAAGAGATGTGAATAATCTCACATGTTTAGGCAGAAGAAAAGGATGTAAACACGCACATTCATTAGAAGAAAAGAATGGAGGGAATATATCAAAATATTAATAATGATTATGTCTGGATATGTGATTTATATTTTCTTTTTATGCCATTATTCATTTTCAAAACTTTCCAGAGTAAGCATACATTACTTTTATCAGCAAATAGTTATCTGAAAAAAATAAGAATATAAATTGACTCTTACAGAATTAAGATGGCATGTCCCAAGGTGAGACACACATCAATGCAAGTTCAGACCCAAGCATTTTGATTCTTACTTGAAGTCTCTAATTTCGTAGTATGTTGCTGTTGCTGTTCCTGTTGTTTAGTGAACTGGGGAAGTTTAATTACTCAGTTTGGTGCTATTTAGTAATTCATGACATAGGTTTAATTAGAGTTAAGGGTATCATCTTTTAGTTTCTCCCTTATGTCTTATTTCATCTCTTCCTATCATATTTTCACCTGTATTCTTTTTCCTTGTCTCCTTTCCTCCCACTGTCCTATCCTAAAGGAGATTCCATCACTAATTTTTTACCACTAAGAATGCACTATCAAGCTATCACTAGCCACTGAAAGCGCAAGCTGGATCCTTTAGGTAGCCAAGGAGCTGATCCACATGGTCCAGCAGACCTCTCCTGCCTCACTCGCTGCTCCCCTCAGCAGTATATTTCAGTGGATCTGCTTGTTCTGCTCCCCACTCCCTTTGGTGAATTCTCTCAACTCCCACACCTCTGGCTTACATCCCAGGCCTTGTGTGTATAAATACACAAATAAATCTTTTTTAAAATGTTTATTGCCATCATTTTACAAAAGGGGAAGAAGTTTTCTTCTAAATAGCTCTAAGTCCATACTATTTAAGCAAGTTAACAACAACCATTTGGTAGAAATTAATAAGGAACAATGCTTTGGTTGGTTCTATGAAAGTGCTTTTCAAAGACCTCTCTGATAAAGCCAGTATCAAGGAGTTAAAGGAGAAAAATGTAAACTTTTCTGATGTAGTTAAACTAAGTTTTCACCTAAACATTTATGGATTTCAGAGTAAAAGTGGGAAACTACTTGCATATATCATAATACTATAAATCAAGACAATTTCACATCATGATAAATACACCTTTGTAGAGATTAGGGAGGGAAGGTTTGAATATAGAAATGGCTGTGCCCAAATCCAGACTGCTAACACACAGCTTCAACTCCCTCCCCTCTTCTTTCTAATCAACACTCATGCAGGACAATCTCAATCACACAGTGGAAGTCTATGTCATGTGTTCCTATTTGCGCACACACCTTCAAATACACCTTCCTTTGGCCATTCATAGGTCTAGGGGTTGACATGCATGGAATGAACTACTTTTTGAGAGAAAGGCCTTAGAGAGAAGATCCCCTATCACATGGAAGGCTCCACAGTAACCATCATCCACTTTCAAATATTTTCCAAATAGCCACCTCATATTATCTCATGACAAAGTATATCTTTATAGTTTTTAACACTTGAAAAATCCAAGGGTTTGGGGAGTTATTATCCATGAATTATGAATAACAAACATATGGCAAATATAGTTTAGTTATATCAATAACAAAAATAAAGTTTTCTTACAAAACACAATGAAGTACATAATGATTTTATTCCTACTTTATCCATTCAGATATATGAAAATTTCTTTCCCTTAAAGGATGGAAATGTTACTCCTTTACCCCCCCCTTTAACTAATATTTTCCCTACATTTTTGTACAAAATTTAGTCATAATTTTATGCTTAATTTTCTTTTATTGATCAGCTTTTACACTTCTTTATAGCTACATGTGCTTATTTAATTAGGAATAACTGTTTCTATTGTTTCTAAATGCCACTTCATTTCCTTTGGGATAGAGTAAATGGAAATAAATTACTAATAATCAAATATTTAAACAACATAAATATTTTGCATATTTTACAAATATAAAAAATAAATTTTGTCATAGCAATTCTCAACGAAACAGATAGATTTGGAATATATTTTACCTTCATTAAAATTATGGTGGCCCTTCCTGGTGGCACAGCGGGTTAAAAGCACAGCACTGAGAATCTAAAGCTGCTTCTGCATGAGTCCGATCCCCACCTGCCCCGGAGGTGACCACATGGTGTGGCAGACCTCTCCTGACCCGCCCGCTGCTACCCTCAGCAGTGTACTTCGTTGATCTGCCTGTTCTGTTCCCCACTCTGTGTCTGGTGAAGCCTTTCACCGTTCCTGAGCCTCTGGCCTGTACCCCAGTTCTGTATGCACAAAATAAATAAATCTTTAAAAAAAATTATGGTAAAATAGTTTATGTGGGTAAATTCATGTACTTTTCAAAATATACCATGGGAATAGTAACTATCTGCATTCTTTATAAAAGAAAGAGTGATCACTTGTAAGCAGATCTTAAATGTAATCAGAATTTCACCTTTTATTTTTTAAGATTTATTTATTTATGCATATAATAACTGGGGTATAGGTCATAGGTGTAGGGGTAAGAAGATTTACCAGAGACAGAGTGGGGAGCAAAACAGGCAGACTGACTGAAGCACACTGCTGAGGAGAACAGCTGGTGGGTCAGGAGAGGCCTGCCATGCCATGTGGGTTACCTAGGTACCTGGCCGGGAATCGAACTCGTGCTGCAGTGGCAGAGAGAGCTTCAAAGTGCTGAGCTTTAACCTGACACACCACAGGAAAGACCCAGAATTTCATCTTCTAAAGCTAATTTAACAAATATAATAGTGTCTAGTATTACCTTTTAAGACCAGGCAGCTTTCACAGAGATGCTAATAGTTGCTAGTGATTTATAGTTTTTACATAGAGAACTATAATAAACCAAAGCCTACAGCATGAACATTGTTCTAAGTAGATCTCATGAGAAACTGGCAGATCTGCCTTATATTTACATTACTATAATATTAATGGACCAAAACATATTACCTGCAAAATGGACGATAAGCTAACTTCAGTTATAGTTTTATTTACAATGATTTGTATTTTTACTTTTATTTCCACCTGATAATTTGTGATGGTTTATATATTTTTAAAATATTTATTTATTTATGTATACAAGAACCCCCCAGAGGTATGGAGGATTAAGAGGATTTACCAGAGTGGGGAGCATAACACGCAGGCTGACTGAAATACACTGCTGAGGGGAGTCACACATAAGAGAAGAGGTCTGCCATGCCATGTGGGTGAGCTCCCTGGCCAGGGATCAAACTCGTGCTGCAGTGGCTGCGCAGAGCTTCATAATGTGCTTTAACCCGTTGCACCACCAGGGAGGCCCTGGTTTTAATGGTAATATTACTCATTTCCTTTTAAAATTTACATTAAAGATAGTTATCAACAATGCAGAATTAAGTATTGGCCAATATGACTATCTTCCTGATTTGCAGTGAGCAAAACAGCAAAACGATCAGCTGCCAGTTCTAACTGATTTATAATAACATGGTTTATTGTTTTTTATCTAAGTGTGCTGGGAATTTATTCTACTTTATTAAAAGTCACCTTCTCTAAAGTATAGCATTTTCATTAAAATGAAATTTGCTATGATATTAAAAATTTTTAAGTGGGAAACTAAGGTACGTGAATGGATGCCAAATCTTCACATAGTTCTTCACATTCTTGAGTATATAAAGTGAAATGAAACTTGAGAATTAAACCTATTTTTGTACTTTTTTGAATGTATTATTTGTTCACCAAATAACATACTCTACTATGGTAGACAGAATAAGGCATACATTCCTGAAATATATGACAGGCTATCACACATAGCAAAAAGAACTGTAAATGTGATTAAGGTTACAGACTTTAAAATGGTAAAATTATCTTGATATCCATGTAGGCCCATTCAAATTACATAAGCCCTTAAGGGCAGAAAAGTTTCTCAGTTTGATTCCTACAGAAGTGACAACAGAAAATGAACTGGAGAAAGGAAATACAGAAACTCAAGGACCTGCACCACTGCTAGCTTTTAAAACAAGATATTCAGACAGCGAGGTCATAGAAGTTAGAATAACATTTTATTTGAAAATGACATAATCCCACTAAAAGTAACAACAAACATTTACAACCTATCTTTTCAGTATCTGAGAAAAACTGAATAATTAATTATATTATATATTAGAGAATATAATATGCTTGGATATTATGTTAGATGTTTTCCATTTATGGTAAAGTTTTGCAAATTTGTCTTTAAAACAAATCTCACTGGCAAATCCAATTGTGAAAATGAGGACTAAAATTTTGTTAATGTTTTAGAGATTTTGTTCATTTTAACACATTTCTTTACCCTCTTGTACTTTTCCTAAAATCCCAAAAGTTATATAACAATGTAAATATAATGAAATGAAATGATAGGTTAGGCTCACCAAAAGGGTCAGATGGCTTTTCTCATTACGCAAAGAATAGGCTTTTGTCACTTTGATATGAGAGTTAAGGCCAGTAGGTCCTGCCAGTCATAGGAAGTGTACCATAGGCAGTTCTTAAACATTTATGCATATTGTTTTGGGTGAGCATGGTGAAGTTTCCTCAAGGTAAGTGGCAACTCTGTCCTTGCCTAAATCCTTTGCCTGTCCCTAGAGGAAGAAGAGTTCACCATGTCTCAAACACCTGCCCTTTTCTTGGTAAAGAAAACAACGATTGCTCCCATTTTGTGACCTAGAAGAAAATAGTTTGATGGGTCTCATCTAGGACGAGGCATGTGTCCTTCCAACAAATCTTGTCTTTACTTTCAGAATTGAGATGCTGTCACTCCCTCTTGTCTGTCATGTCAATCTCCAGTTCTCTCTGTGACACTCTAGTCCTAAATACAGTATAAATGCTCCTCATCAGGTCCATTTTGGGGGGATCAGAGCCATTTTAGAGGCTTTCTACTACAGGAGCTCTTCAGATTCATTTCTTTTACTAATATCTCAAATTCAATATATACATATATTCATATTAATATACTTTCATTGTTTCATTTATTGGTTTATGAAGAGTGAGGAGAGTTTATCAGTCAATGGAGAAACTCAGACTAGAGGACAAATACAGAAATGGAGTCTTGTTCATAACCCTATATGCTGAAGAGACTTATGGAGCAGTTCCTCCCCAAATGAACTCTTCCCAAAGTGAAATTCATGTGCATTACCATGAACTTAACATAGCATATGTATTAGTTTTCTTAAAGTGGGTGACATGAACAATAGAGTTTTTTTTTTTTTTTTTTTTTTTTTTTTGTCTTACAATTCTGGACACTACAGACCTGAGATCACAGTATCAATAAGGTGGCTCTGTCAGAGAGCTATGAGGGAGAATTCATTAACTGCCTGACTCTTAGTGTTTGGGAGCTGGAGGGACTCGTTGGCTTGAGATGCACTGTCTCTGTGTATCATTGCTCTTCATATTATCTTTTTTCATGCATCTGTCTTTATGTGCCCAAATTCCCCTTTAAATAAAGACACCAGTCATACTGGATTAGAGTCCTTCCTAAATGTTTTACTTCATTATCCTTATAAAGAGTAGATCTCAGCCCTGAGTTCACATTCTGAGGTACTGAGACATTAGACATCAGCATACTTGTTTGGGAGGAAGGCAAGGTTCAACCCCAAACAGGTTGTTATATCATTTTATTATCATCATCACTAAAGTAGATGAATTTGTTTCAAACAGGCATGTCATATCTCACACTGTTCTTACGTGTGGACCCCAGATGGCCAAAGTCTGTATTCTGTGAATACTTCAGAGAAACTAAGCTGAAAAAATATGGCACTGGATGAAAATTTCCTCTAGAAATGCTAGGAAACCAAACCCATTGTTCAAAAATTGGCACACGAGCTTGCTCATTACTTCTGAGTTAAGAAACAGTTTGTGGTCATTGCAGCTTTGCCAAAGTCTAGTGGACTGTGTTGTGAATGTGGTAAAGTATGAGGATGGCCGACTTTTAATCAAGAGAATGAAATGCTGTGGGAGTATCCTCTTTATGTAATGGCATCTAAACTAATTTTTCTATTGTAAGCATAGTCGATTTGTTATTTTGATAAAATTGATGATGCTTTTGAAACATTGGCATCTATCACAGAAATAATTATTTTTTTCATTGTGAAATTAAAATATGAAATGTTAAAAGAGGAAGTTTATTAAATTTATTTATGGCAAGTCCAAATAAATTCTAGATTTGTCTTTTAAAAATACTACAGAGCCTCCCTGAAGATGCAAGGATTAAAGAGCACTATCAAGCTGTCACCAGCCTTTACAGCACTAGTTCAATCCCAGGAAGGCCAGGGAGTTCACCCACATAGTGCGGCAGACCTCTCCTATCTTGCCCACTGTTCCCCTCAGCAGTGTATTTCAGTACATCTACCTGTTCTGCTCTCAACTCTGTATCTGGTGAATTTTCTTACCCCCTACACCTCTAGTCTAGGTCTGAACCCACGTTTTGAATGTTAAAATAAATCTTTTAAAAATAAAAACATTATAAGACAACTTTAGTATTTTTCTTTTGTGTTTGTTACTATTACATTTTGATTTAAATATAAATGATTTATTTTGTTTCTACAGTAAAAATGGGTTGCTTCAACATTAATGCTAGAAACTTAAAACTTCAAGTTCCTTAATCAATTAGATCATCAATACAATAGCAATAACACTACTAATGAAAGTAAAGAGGGCTAAATTGTCACCATTTACCTACTTATATTCAAAAACTTGTTTCATTTCAAAATTTATTTTCAGCAGATACCTTCAAAGCCTTTGAGGCCCTCCCTGGTGGCGCAGCGGGTTAAAGCACTGCACTGAGAAGCTGAAGCCACTTCCGCATGAGTTCAAATCCCGCCTGCCCC
>NW_004567113.1:42293505-42309695 GCF_000260355.1 Condylura cristata | reverse complement strand
AGTGCTTTAACCCGCTGTGCCACCAGGGAGGGCCTATTTGTATGTATTTTTCATGAAAAAATATTATCCTTAAATTCTCGTTATCTTAAAATTTACTATTGCTGTATGCCACTTATACATTTACATATCATTTTAATATATCAGATAAAATTTAATTATGTCATGAATTATAATTGCCATCAAAGTTGTTATATTTTCCAGTATGTTCAAGAGTTGTATATAAAAAGATGAAGAAATGATGTGCAAACAGTTACAGGTAACACTTGTGAAAATATAGCAGAATTAGTGCATTTTTTCTTTAAATATGATATTGATTTTTTAGAAACTAGCAACTATAAAAGCAAAGGGTAGCAGGACTTAGTTGAGATAATCTCCACCCACTATACAGGTCTAACAGTCTTGTTTAGTCCACCTAGGAACTCGAAGGGAAAGGTCAACCATTAGACTAGCTAGGTGCTTGTGGGGCAGCAATGAAAAAAACCTTGTATATAGACCATGATTAGTAGTTAAATGGCTTGCTCCCTCACCTGAGGTGGATCCCAAAAGCCGTTGGGGTAGAGTTCATACTGTATAGGAAAACCTGCAGCAAAGCATCAAATCTGCTCTTGAAGAAAGATCGCACTGCCTTGTGCCACCATAGATGTATCTCTCTACATACTTGGCAGGCAGCTTCTTTACTGGTAAGATGCCTACCCCAGTTAACTCCCCCATATTCAATCTTATGCTTCAGTCCCCTGACAAATATATTTAAAACTCAGTTTCACTGCAATAACAAGTTCATGTTATTACATGCTTGCTAATTCTTTTTGGTTTGGTTTCACTCAACTTTTTAAGATATATTTTACAACCATAGAATTTATCAACGTAAAGTATAAAGTTAGAATGATTTTTATATATTCACAGGTTTGTGCAATCATGGGCAAAATCTATTTTCAGAATATTTTTAACATCTTCCAAAAATAAATAAATAAATAAATAATCATGCTTATTATTAGTACAATCTACATTAACCTTCACTGGCTCTGATACATTCTGTTCAGTTGCTTTGATGTAAAACCGTTGACAACTGACACCTGGAATCCCTCCCAATGGTTGCATTCCTCTGTTTGGGTTCCAACACCTGGCCCTGGGTTACTCTGCCTCTTTTATCGGCAACCCCAGGGAAATGTTTGTCAAGGGAATGAAGCATTAAGATTGAATTTGGGGGAGTTGATTGGGGTGGGCATCTTACCAGTGGAGAAGCTGCCTTCCAATCATGTACAGAGGTGAATCTATGTGACATTAAGCAACACAATCTTTCTTTCAGAGTAAGTATATTATTATAATAGATTCAAATTATCTCCAGGTTATCATTTCTTAACGGTATAGAAGGCTGCGTAAAGATAATTGACATTATGCCAATCATTGGAATTTTTACATGGTATTCTATGTGGCAAATATTTTGCAGATGATTAAGTATTCCAAGGTGGAAACATCATCTAGAATTTTCTGGTTTGTCCTAAACGTATTTAAGCATAATATAATCAAGGTATCAGGAAATTGGGCACACAATAAAGAAGGCAATTTGAAGATTAGTAGATTTTTGAGCACTTTGGCCTTAAAGATTGGGAAGATGTGGCTATAAGCCAAGGATTGATGGCAGTCAACAAAGGTGAAAGAAACAATAGGATCCCTCCGATGACCCTGTTAGAGACTCCTACAGGAATGTCAGCTTATCAAATTCTTGATTGCCCCAGTGAAAGTTATTTGGGCATTTTTTTTGCCCTGAAGAATAGGAAGGGAGGGAGCAATTATGTTGTATTAGTCTATCTAGACTGTGGTTACTTATTGCAGTAGTCATGGAAAATTAGTACCAATAGTCTTTAAGGAAGGATATCTGTGAAGGTGATACTGGTGCAAAGATTGATGTTGTGAATAAACGAGGGAAAGAGATGAGAAGCTGATGTTAAGGACAGACTAAACATTTTTTTTTTCAAGAATTTTTATCTGCATTGTTAATTTGGATTTAGGTTCATAGGAAAGTTACATTTTAGCCAAGTCTTGAAAAAACTGTACAAATAGTATAGGGAAGGGGGACAATATATATAAAGACTTGAAAAGATAAAAAATTTTTAAAAATATGCTAGGATATTAATATATTTAATATCTTTCTGCATGCACCTATCAATTAGAAAGAGTTAAGAGCAAAATATGTCTTCTGGTAAATGATAATGTTAAGCCATAAAACACATATACAACAGTTTCTTTTTCAACTTAGAAGTCTACTACCTGCCTTGAAGACAGTGATCCATAACCAGTTCCCAGATGATTAAGTGGTTTTCTTTAAAAGTTAAGGACTCTTCTTGGCAGGAAAACTGGAAGTTATTTCATCTTATTAGGAATCATACTGAGGCTAACATCTTACCACATGTTCAACTGCATTAAAATTCATTCCATGGACGATTTGAAAATAAAATAGCAGCAGTTAAGTAGTCCTCAATTTGAGTCTCATATGTATGTATCTATTTATCTATCTATTTACCTATCTACCTACCTACCTATCTACCAACCTACCTACCTACCTATCATCTATCTGTTGATGATCATTTTAGACATTTGAGTGGAGAAAATTTTTAATTCATTATTAACTTTTTATACATTATACACAATAACATAATATAATAATGTATCATTACATATAACACATATATCGTATATATAATAATGTGCCAGATTTCATATATTGAATTTCTTATGAATAATAAATATTTATAAGAGTTTAAAATATGCCGGACTTTCTTTTAAGAACATGTGCTAACTCATTTATTTTCTATAGCAATAAAGCAAACTCCATTTCATAGATGAGGAAAGTGCCTAGATTTTTTTGTTTCCAAATAAATGCCAGAGACTCACTTGTGGCACTAGGGGTCAAGTCTCAGCACTATGAAGCTATCCACAGCCACCACAACACTTGTTCAATCCTCAGCCTGGTAGCTAACCCCTCTGATGAGGTAGCTAACCCCTCTGATGCAGCAGACCTCTCCTGTTTGCCTGCTGCCCCTTCAACATTATATTTCAATCATTCTGCCTTTTCGGCTCCCCACTCTATCTCTGGTGAATACTCTCACCCCCATCCTGCTCCTCTGGCCTATATATTCCAGCTCTTGTATTCATATACAAATAATCTTTCAAAAAATAACAGATGCCAAATGTTCAATATATTTGTAATATCATTTGAACTGTTATAAACTTGTAATATAGAGTAAAAGAGTACAGGACAAAATAAGCTCAGGGACCAGTTCTAATGAAACAGTATTAGCATGTCAAACATGTTGAGAAGTACAGGGCAATGAAATCACACTGGATATTAGAACTGTAGAGTCCAAGAAGAAGATAGATCAATTATTAAAGTCAGAGATATAAGCAAAAGTGATCACACATACTGCAAAAGCAAATAAGCTGCCAAGATTTCAAAGTTCAGTGGTGATATCTAGGTGATACTGAATCCCATTTGACTGATGACACCTTGTTGGTGCGAAGTTTCCTTTTAATTGATCACACACATCAAAGATCCCAGAATTTGCTCCTGGCACAGGCACTCAGGGTAAGAAAGGTGAACACATACAGGATTCCACTAAGGACAAATGCTTGTCTCGTAGAGAGGATGAAGTATTTGATATATTTCACCTTTCACCAAGTGGCTGCCATTTTTCTCAAGAGAGTGGTATCTGTTCTTTATGAAAATTTCAGGAGTACCAATAACAGGATGATCCTAGTTCAGGCCACATCTCCCTACTTATAAATCAGATGCTCAAAAACACAGCATCAGGCACTGCCATGGTATCTCCCATCACCTCTGTACTTGAAGGTCACCCACAAACAGGGCTGTGATGCATTTGTCTTTTGGGGATAGCACCAAGTTTTTGCCCAATGTACCCTCACTGTGAATGGAACCCACATTCTTTCTCCATTATTTAACTGACAGGAACCCTTAATTCATGAGCTGTAGATATGTGTTAGAGAAGCATGTGTCTAATAGAAATGGTTGACAATGTTTTATCTGTTCATGTCATGTACATTTTCCCCTTCTAGACCTGTTCCAGGCTAACTCCACATATATACATTTAATGCCCTGTGGATCACCACGGTGTCCACTTAACCATATGGTTTTGTGGATTTTATAATTCCAAGTTCATGAAGGGCTTCAGTCTCACGGTCACTTAGTGCTCCAAGGTCAGCCTCTTTAGCAGCTCTAACAGTTTTAGAGTAAGATGCTCCTCTGATTTTCATTATAATCAGCAGCTGCAGGTGTGATAGTCTCCTTAAAATCTGCTAAATCTGCAAAAGTGGTGTTTTATAATTTACCTAAGTTGTCAGTGAGATGCTCTTAGCTTATAATTTTCCTCTTACAAGGTTTCCATTGCAGGTAAAATAAGGCAGTCCACTTCAAACTCCTTAAAATATCCCTACCCAACACCTTTTAAATGACACAGCTGCCACATATGCCAATGTCATTTTTACCTGAATTTCATTCTAATTAACCACAGGTGAAAGCTTTACTAATTGTGATATCACTGTGAATCAGGCGTTATCACAGCCTCACCAATAATGGTGTTCAAATGTCACTGAGAACAGGTAGAAATGCACCTCAAGATCTTATTTTGAGTGCCTGCATTAAGTTTCATTACAGAAAGTAGAGCCAACGTTGAGATATTCATATTTCTTTATAAGATGGTATACTTTCATCGCACAAAAGTGAAGAGCAAGAGGAATGAAGCCCTTAAGAAGGAGAAACCGGTGAAAGAATGAAATTTTTAGCTGGTGACTTTCAATGAGGATAGAAGATTGCTCTCCTTAATGAGGAAAGTATCTACACTTATAAATAGCATCTTAAACTGTCCAATGAAGGAGGGATGGGGAAAAGAGGACACATTTAGCCACCAGCTCTAAGTTTTGCTCCTAACACATGTGGGTGCTGGGAAGTATCCTTCAGGTATGTCAACAGAGAGGCCTGGGGTGGAAGACAAGAGGTGCCCAGTGTAGTTGTCAATCAAGGTGCTGTAAGACTGTGCCTTAAGACACAGGCAATATATTAAAAAAAAAAAAAAAAAAAGCTGTTCACTACAGGATCATCTGAAATAAGAGACAGGAACAGTCAAGCATTTAGGTCAGCCTCATGTGCTATGAAATCTATGTGAATATTTTGTCTTATGCATCAAAACTTGTGTTCTCTTGTGTTCTTCTCTCACTGACTGACTCTTTAGTAAGCTGTCATGACTCAGAAAGCTGGGTAGCTTCATTGAAATATGCATCTTCCCAGGACTCAATCAATTGACAATGCTACTCAATTTTGAATGCTACTTATTACTCAAATGCCTCACTTCCCTAGAACTCACCCCAACATCTTCATAATTCACATCATTGATCACCTTTGATCTAATGAGTGTGATCAGCCTCAGTCTTGTACCACTTCACTAGATATTTTCCACAGGCCAACTAGAGCAATCGTTCCGAAAAAAAAAAAAAAAAAAAGACTGATTTTAGCACTCTATTTAAAAGCTTTATTCATCCCCATTCTTATGGAAATAAATATCTCTTTAGTTTGAAATGGCCCTGCTTATTTCTATGTTATATTTTTTCCTTCTCACTTTGTTAGGGGTTAAGTCAAACTGAGTAACTGAGTAACTTTCTCCTCCCAAAGAAAGGACTTTCCTACTTCATGTGTTTATTCCATTTACAACACTGCTTTCATAGTTGTCTTCCATTCTTCCTCATCTTTCATTATCTCTTTCTCAGAAAATTGTTCATATCCTGTAACTCTGGTTGGTTATCTTCAGAGGTACTAAATAACAGCATCTCTTCCTCCCTCATTGCCTTTTTCAAAGATTGTGAATATTGTTTTATGTTTGGGCCCTTCTTGGTGGCACAAGGTGTTGGGACCCAGCACTGCAAGTTGGTGGCAGCCGCTTTTAGTTAGAGTTCAATCCCCAGCCCCAGAGGTGATCCACATGGTGTGGCAGACCTCTCCTGTATCATCTGCTGCACCCCTCAGCAGTGTACTTCATTGATCTGCCTGTTCTGCTCCCCACTCTGTCTCTGGTGCTACCTCTCATTGCCCCTGCACCTCTGGCCTGTACCCCAGTTCTATATGTGTCAATCAATAAATCTTTAAAAAAAGATTTATAAATCTTTAAAAAAAGATTTATTGATTGATACATACAGAACTGGGGTACAGGCCAGAGGTGCAGGGATGGTGAGAGGATTCACCAGAGACAGAGTGAGGGGCAGAACAGGCTAACTGACCAAGTACACTGCTGAAGGGAGCAGCGGGTGGGTCAGGAGAGGTCTGCTGTGCCATATGGGTCACCTTCGAGGCCAGGGATTGAACTTGTGCTGAAGTGGCTTTAGCTTCTAAGTGCTGCATTTACCTGCTGAGGCACTGGGAGGGACCTAAATTAATAAATCTTTTAAAAAATATGCTATGCTTCCTTTGTAGACCTGAATGCAAGTCACAGTTACATTCAAAGCATCAAGTACAAAGTGTGGGTTTTAATATTTAGTAAGTGAGTGAGCAGATATTGGGGATATGTCAAATCAAATGAGGATATGGTAAAGAAGAGCTAAACCCTCCTGTAAGTGTATAGTCATCTTGTGTGGGCAAAGAAGCATGATGGGGATACAAGTGGGCAAAGGTAGATTGAGATACGAAAGAAGAGCTATAAGGGAGTCAAATTCCTCTAGCAAAGGAGTCATATAAAAATCAAGCCCTAGGGGCTGACTTAATGCAAGAAATAAGAGTCAGATATACTCATATCTTGTTTTCTGTAATGTCTCCACCAAAGTAGAGTATGGTGGGTGAACGGTTGGCAGCAACTTGAACACTTAAATGTACCTAGGGAAGGATGAAAAAGCAAAGGAAAGAACCTGTAAATTTCTCTGGGAAGCTGAGCTCCTGGTGCTCTTGGAATCCTTTGTTGCTAATAAAAAATGTGCAACTGAAAACTTATAAGTGCTGAGCATTATCCTTCTGAGAACCAAACCATTTCTTTTGACTTGCCTTGTGAAGGGAAAGAAACTGTTTTCAGTAACATCATGGAAAAACAGAACACTTTAGTATTTTCCAATGTTTCCATGCCAAAGAGCTCTTGCCATCAACCTCTTGCCATCAAAAAGCACAAGTCTATAAGCCCTTTGGGGTAACTGTGGGCCTCAGTCAGTGCTTCAGCTGGTGTTCCTGCTGTGTGAGGACTTCAACATCATTTTCAAAGGAGTATTTCTTCTCTTCCCTGAATGCATCTTATGGCTCACAACTCCCTGATAGCACAGAAATGTTAAAACATAAGTTTACCGGTGTTTGTTAAGGAGACATCTCACCTTGAAAATCTAAATGGAGAGTGATACTTGTTATTGACTAGTCTGTGAAGTATAGTATCGCAGCATGAAATGTTGTCAGTGGACTTTGACAAACTGTTCTCCTTAGTGAAAATCTGTAAAGCCAACCCCTCACTCCTCCACTCTATACAAGCATCCACAGATAGACCAGTTTGAATTTACCTTCTTTTGCTGCCCCCACTTAAGCATCTCACACTATCATACTGCAACTCTTTTCCTATAGACTAATTTTTTTCACAATTTATTTGTCTATCATTTATTCATCATTACATCCCATGTAGCTATGGATGGTGTTCAGGGAATACTTACTGAGAAAATAATGGAATAAGCGTCATTATATCATTTTTTTGCAAATACATTTAATGTTAGTTCTCAAAATTTTATTTCTCACACTGGAAGAAATTGGTTACTGTAGGTTTCCTACAAATGCTGGTTACCTGATACAAAGCTTAATTGCTCCAACTCTACAGTTTTGATCTTGGGATCTCTGTCCCACTGTACAACCCATTATGAGGCTTAATACTTTAAGCTCCTGGTTTTCAGAATTTTTAACAAATGAATCCTTTTGCTACTCTGACTGAAGTCACTGCTACTTGCCAAAGGACTTAAGTTTGAAAAGTCCAGCATAGTTTAATGACTTGACTGCCCCCTTAATATCCATACCAATTATAGGTACTAAAGAAGAGGTATCACACCACATGAAGAGGGAGGCAAGGACTTGTTTAGTAGAGGAACAAAGGGAAGCAAAACTTAAACTTGAGAAGAACAGTTTGCGCTGTTCTTCTCAAGACTCTCCACTACCAAGCATAGTTTTCTTAAAGACAGCAAGCTTGTGTCTCACAGGAACATAATAAACTTGATGCCTTATGCCTTTGAAAGGATCAAAAAACAACACCCGATTTATAACCATGCAGTGTTCCAAAAGTTTACAGGTAACTTAGGTGTTTGAAAGTCAAACGCATTTTGCCTGGAGGAGTAGTTTATATGTCTTAGTTATGTTCCTACACTAGCTCACAGAAACCTATTTATCCTCCTAAATGCCAAAAGTACAGCCCTATTCACATAACACTTTAGAGCCTTAGCAGAAGGAAAGCTATTCTGGTACTTGCAGCAATTTGTGGTGTCTCCCATTTTTCCCCTTATTCAAAGTCAGAGAAACAGCAAATTTGGGTGCTAATGATTTGAAACCAGAGTGGAGTTTAGAGGGGTAGCTTACGACTATGAATTGGTGAAAGAGAAACCATGGGGCGCATAATTTCCCCAATCCTTACAATTCTGCTAGGTCATGTGATAGTTATTGTGATTTTCACATTATGGAAAACCTCAAGAAATGGCTAACTTCACTTTTCTGTCATCTTTTGATTTTTCACTGACAAACAAAATTTGGTTCAAAGTAGAAACAGAGTAAAGAACTTTCTCTCATGGAATAATTGTCTCTTTCTCGCTCGCTCCTTTGTTCCCTCATTCCGTCTCTCACTTTTACCCTAACTTCCCTCCCACTTTATACCTTTACCTTTTGGTTTATTTTAAACTTACTCTTTATAAGATGCAGGCACAATTTACAATTCTGGAGTAAAGAGATGGGGCTTACCAGATTAGTCTAATACCTATGAAGAAAAATACTCAGTGTACATTGGATGTGCTAAGGAGCTAAACTGACCTTCTTGGAAGACATGAGGACAACAGTGCAAAATTAATGGGGATCCAGTGTCTCTTTTTCTTTCTTTTTTTTTTTTTTTGACTCTGATTGTGAGTCCAGGTCCATGAATTTTAACTATTTTTTTCTGGTGAAAAGATAAGGCTGGAAATACCAAGAATGAATGTAAACTAGAAGACTGTGATCTGTCCTTGTCTTAAAGAAAGGGTAAGAAGTAATGAAGACCAGAGTGTTTGGAGACGAAAACCAATTTCCAGAAGCCAGTGACCATTCTTGGCTGGATATTTGCAGGTAATAGACAGAGAAGCTACGTATATCAAGGACTCCTGCATATATCCTAAAGGCAGGAATGGCCTATTTCATTAAATACAATGCAATGTTCTTAGACTACAATGTCAAAATAGGAAGGTATTGAATAGTCTTACTATATTGAGCTGCATATTTTATGACCTGAAAGTTATATGTAACTAGAAATACTTCCTTGAAGAGTTAAACATCACTTCATATAAAGTAACCATAAAAATTACCATAATTAAAATGAATATGCAAACACACAATACAAAGAATTCTTCACTTTTAAACAAAATATGAATTAAAAAGGGAAATATTTATAATTATTTTCATAACTAGATTTACTGTATTAACATACTTTTTTTTATTTGTTTGTTTTACTACAAATCTTTCTCCTAAGCAAAAATTACACAGGGGCCATGGAAGTATAAAATTTTGAGAGTTCCATTCTATCTACAAGTAATGCAAAATTATCTATAGTATTCTCAATTAAAGGAACATTCACTGTGCATAACATTCACTGTGACTTTCTGTGTTGAAAGTCATGTGGCATACTTAAAAAAAGATGGAGAAATCAGAACAGAGTTTATGTTCAGAGCCATTTAAATGATGTTTCTGTGAGCCTAAGGGTCTCACTATTAAATTCAAATAAATTTTATGATCAATTATTAGACATTTTCATAAAATGCATCTCTTCCCTGTTATATGGAAATTTATACAGGAAAAATTCCTCCAAAATACTCAATCCTTGCTTTCATGACTTCTGTTTTGAAATCTTAATGGTTTTATATATTATTAAATAGTTAAGCTTATTAGATATTTAAGATCCTGGTAGCTAGGTCAGCAACAAGTTTTTGGTTCTTAATGTAAGAAGCGGTATTTTTTGTAATGAGAACATGTTTGCCAATTTAAAGCTCAAAAATTTCCCCCTACCTCATAAGGTTAAAATAAAAAATGCAGGAACAAACAATGATACTGTTTGCTGTTTTATTAGACTTTAAGCAATGTCTTGACAATAACACTAATTGAAGTTGCCACTGCTTTGACCTGATTAGACAGAGAACAATAATACTGCTACTCTTTGTCTACTTTAGTATGGTAAGCAGCTGATGATATATAATATCTTTTGACAGCCATCATAATTATAACCTAGCTGAATGTATTTCTTGAGAGTAAAATTTTTAAACAAAAGAAGAGGAAACTGTAGTGAAAGCTGTCAGAATATTTCTGAATATTACTAATGACTGTATCTAATAGCTTAAAAATGCTAATTTCTGAATTTTTTCTCTCATTTGTACAATGTATTCAATATTTTCCCATCATCCCTTAGGAACATTTCATAAGAACATCTAAATTACCAAAGTAGGTCAAAGTAATGGTCACATTTTACAAAAAATAACCTTTGTTCTATTTTCTACTGTTCGATTTGACAAAAGGAAAATAAATACCATCCCTCTATCAAAAAAAAAAAATTCTCTATTGTAGTGTTGTCATAAGAGCCTCATACTGGAATCAGTGTATAACACTATCATCTTAATGGGTCAGGAAAACACAATGTGATTTCCATTGTAATACCCAATTATGTCATGACTTTATAATGTAGTTTGAAGAATTTTGACAATTACATCTCTAACAACCCAATGCTAACACACATATTAATGAGCTAAAGTCTTGTCAGGCAATAATATTATTCAGAATCTAGGAATTTCTAAGTTATTATGCATATTCCAGAAAAATTATGTACCTGGCTACCTTGCATATAACTTTTCTTTTTGATCAGTGTTTTAACTAGAGATAATTTATGTGAAACTGTTGAAGCATCAAGTTTTTCACACTGGCCTTCCAGCCAGAATAAGAGCTTGTAATTAGTGGTTTTCAATTATAAAATTATATCTATAGCTGTAACAAATTATATCTAAAGCTTCCATTCTGTAATTATTTTCCATTAATCACTAGAATAAAGAATGAGTTGGAGTATCCTTTTTATGTTATTTATTCAGTATCATTTCATCTGATTTTCCATAAGTCTGGCTTGTATTGTTTCACTGAAAGTCAAATCAGTAGACATTTATTCACTAACACTCATGTATATGTTCAAAGCTTCATGATGTGATGAACCAGACTGTCTGTGTGACAATCATCTGAATTCATATGTTGAAACTCTATCTTCCAATGTGACTGGGAGCAAAGGCCTTTTAAGAGGTTAATACAGCTAAATGAGGTCATAAAAGTGGAATTTTAATGCAATATAATTAGATTCCACCAAAAAAGGAGTTACTAGACATAGGAATTCTTTTCTATTTTTATTTATATATTTTTACATTATAGTTCCTCTTTGTATGTTTGATTTCTCCTCTCAGGTGTTGTCCCCATTTTTTTACCACACGAAGAGACCCATGAACCATCACCACAGATTCTTATGCTCTCCCCTCCCACTTTCCTGTTTTTCCTGATAAATGTGTCAAATTTATCATTTGCCTGTTTGTTTTGTCTTTTCAAAAATACTGATGAGTAACCTATTGTATCATAAATGGGAAAATAAAGGAAATGTGGTTCTGGAAATTAGGGGATATAAATTCTAACTAACTAGAAGGGTAGATCTTCTCTGTTCAGTTTGTAAAATTACAATGAGTATTAGAAATTTAGTTGATTTTTAAACAGTATAAAATATGTAATAATGGGAAGAAAATCTAGTAATTTCTGTAAAGGACAAAAACATGATTTTTCCTTCAGGTGTTCTTACATTTATTCATTGAAAGTTACAGATTCATTGAATATTAATTTTAAAGTCATGGGGACTAAAACTAGACTGTTGTACAATTAAATTATCACAAGATAAATAACAAAAATATATAATTTTTTGCAGATCTATCTTACATAATATTATGTTTGCAATTTTGCATCTCTAATTGGTAAATATTAAGACATATAATTTACAATTCAAGCAACTTAAAACATTTTCAGCCCCCCAAAACAAACCAAAAACAAAAATTGAACACCTACAGCATACTGTATTTCTTCATACAACCAAAATACAGTATGTGTTGATTTCATCTGATAATAATTGGGGAACAGCTTCAATTTTTTGTGTCTAGAGTCTTCATTGATTAACAAGTAATAAAGTAGAGTTGAAAGAAAAACCCATGTATCCTGAATTTCCTCACTGAATGTTTCTTGTAGTTTCTAACTGAAAAAGTAAATTCTCCTATGGCTTCTCTCAGGAGATAAGACATTTCTCTCATACTATTTTCTATAGTCACTTATGAGTCATTTTTTCCACTGCACTTACTATTCACATCACCAGATATACCCACAATTATATCATTATGCTCATCAACATATCACAGTTTCCATGTAATCCTCCTTCACTTGAAAATGTGGTATCTGGTACACTTCACTTTTGCTAACACCACAGCTGAAATATTTTATAATTTCAGTTTTCCATGAAGACAATCCTTTCATCATTCTAAGTCTCTAAATTTTGGGGCAATCTCTGTTCTATTAATCCACAGGCTAGCTAGTTAGCTCCTTCCACAGAACTACCTCAGACCTTGTCATCCATAGTAACCTACTCTTTGGGCCTCATGGTCAGTTCTCACCCACCTTCTAAAAGATAAACAGAGATATAGATGAGTACATAGATACATTTGCTGCTTCTATTAATAATTCCCTTGCATCTCTCTCATCTTAGCTCTATCTTACTTTTGACCACACTGCTATAAAAAACAAACACAATTTTAAAAAAGCTCTATAATGTGAAATAGTTTGGTTTACTTTCAGATCTTGTTCTAATTAATCAGCAAAAAAATTAAAAGAATTATTTTACCATCCCTAAAATAACTTTTTTTTTTTAAATTTGGCTCTAAGAGATCACAATCTATTCTTTTTCCATTTCACCAGTGTTTTTGTCAGTGTCTTCTCAGTTCCTTTGATGATATTTTTTTTAATGTTGCTGAATTCTAAATTGTGAAGTGCTACAGGGATTAGAAATTTGTGTTTTTTCTCCCCAATATACCCTAAATTTTATAAAATATTACCCAATTGCATCAATACAAATACTTCTAATTCATACTTATACATATCTACTCCTGAATTCAAAACTTATCTATACAAATATACCTACTTATTTTCTCCAAATAAATGTTTGCTATAGATCAAGACCTAGTATGTCCAAATGTAAATTGTTGACTGCCAAACTATCAACATTCTTCATCCTCATCTCCACAAAGAAATTCTAATATCTCAATTGTTTAGGCCAAAACTCTTTGAGACAAAAATAAATGTTACCCCTTTTATTTTCACCCTATACCAGATCTGTTAACAAATCTTGCTCTACAACTTCCAACAACTTTCCAAATTACTAGAATTACATCTTTCATGAACGAATATTCCTATCTAAGATACCATCATTCCTTCCTCTATAATGGATTGTTATGGCTTTGGTATGAAATCTTTCTGATCTATTCTATACAAAGAAAAATTCATCATTTTAAAATATATCAGATTACATTATTTAACTTTCAAAACTTTCTAAGGACTTCAAATTTAATCCAGAGTGAAGGCCAAAATACAGAGACTTTCCAAAAAATCTGTTTAGAAAAGACAAACTAAAACCAAAGCAGAATAAAGGGAAACAATACGGACAAAAAATAAAGAAAATTCTGACACTAGAAAAATAAAATCCAAAGAATCAAAATTTGTTTCTTTGAAAAAGATCAATAGGGCCCGCCCTGGTGGTGCAGGGGGTTAAAGCACAGCACTAAAAGGCCACTTAAGCATGAGTTCATCCCTACCCCAGAAGGTTCCCACATGGCCTGGATGACCTCTCCTGGCCAGCCTGCTGTTACCCTCAGCAGTGTACTTTGTCAGTTGGCCTGTTCTGCTCCCAACTCTGTCTCTGATTCATCTTGCAGAAATAAAGACTATAAAAGACCTGTGAAATGTTGTGTATTAACAGATTAGATAGCTTCAATAAAATAAACAAATGCCCAGAAACATAAATCTATAAACACTAAATCACAAAGATGCAAATATGTACTGACTTATAACTTATTTGAACATCAATGATAAAATCTTCCAACAAAGGAAAATCTATCTCTACCTCTTAGAGAAAAACCTATCTATTGAAAAAAAAAAATCTATCTATTGGAGATAGAAAAAATCTATCTTCAATCCCTGTCCAATTTTTCAAATAAAGTGGATGGAATACCTCCTAACTCATACTATGGGTCCACAACAACCTAATAAGAAATATATAGCAGTAAAATAAAATAAAATCACATAGCAATATTTTCTATGAACACTGAATATTAATGTAAATATTTCCAACAAAACGCTGGAAACTAAACTCAGCAATACAACCAGAAGATTATATCTTATGGCTGTGTAAAATTAATTCATGGAATGTAAAGATGGTTCAATATACAAAAAAAAAAGTGTGACATATTAACAGATTGAAAGGAAAACAGAACAATATATCATCTTGATGGAAAAAGTCACTTAACAAAATTCACAAGATATTAAAAGTCACAGGTACACAATATCTCTTATGGAACTCAGCAAATGAGGAATAGAAATAAACTATCTTAACATAGTAAAGCCATATTTAAGAAACATTGAATATCATAGTCAATGGTTTCCCTCCAAAGTCAAAATTAAAAACATTTCACCATTTAGTCTTGGAAGTTCTAGTTAGAGTAATTAGACAACTAAACATGAAGTATTGTGAAGATGTGGAGAATCTGGAACACTTTCACATTCTTTGCAAAGATATAAAAATTCAACTGCTAATAGAAAAGAGCATGACTGTTTTTCATAGAATTATGGGAAGGCTTAGTAGTTCCCCTTTTGGTACATACACACAAAAATTAAAAGCAGGAGCCAGAGAAGATAATAGTATACCAATGTCCATGGTAGCATTGTTCACCATAGCCAAAAGTAGAAATAATATAAACATCTGTTAACAGATAAATGAATAAGCAAAATGTTGTCTATGCATAAGCGACTATGTCAAATGAAATAATCCATTCATAAAAAGGACAACTACTGTATGATTTCTCCTAGTATTTAAATTTCTCCAGAGTATTTAAATTTATAGAGACAGAAAGTAGTACCATGGTCTGGGGGAGGGGAAGATGGAGAATGCTTTCTTTTCTTTTTTTTTAATTAACTATTTTCCTGTATCACTGTTAATTTTTGATTTTTCCCCCAGGTGTAGCCCCACTGTAATTCTCCCACACCATAGTACCCATGATCCCTCACCACATTTGTGAGCTCTTCACTCAAGTTTTATCTACCCTCTCACCCCTTCTTCTGAAGTATGGCTTAGAGCTAGCTATGGTCAGCTAACAAGTTTTGTCTTTTTCCATCAAAAAAGATAAATTCATGCCATTTGCAACAACACAGATGGAGCTGGAAAGAATTATGCTGAGTGAGATAATCCAAAGGAAAAATATAAATATCAGATGATTTCCTTTACATGTGAAATACAGAAAATAACTAATGTCAGGAATAACTAATGCGTACAGAGTTTCTTCTTGGACTAAGTTCAAGTTCTGAAAATGGGCAACGCTCATGACTGCACCATCATCCAAAAGTACCTAGTGTTACAGAAGACTACACTTAAAAATTGTCCCTGTGGACTATGATAAAGGACTATAAATGGTGGTAGGTTTGGCTGAAGAACATACATCTGAAAAGGTATGTTATCCTACACCTCTGAATCATACTCCATATTTTAAACTAATAAAAAAATAGATTAAAAGATTGCCTCAGCCCTCCCTGGTGGCACAGCGGGTTAAAGCACAGCACTGAGAAGCTAAAGCCACTTCAGCATGAGTTCGATTCCCGCCTGCCCCTGAGGTGACCACAT
>NW_004567113.1:42265437-42293335 GCF_000260355.1 Condylura cristata | reverse complement strand
TTTGCCTCAGTCATGGGACTACAACTGCGATGGAAAAATACACAAAATGTAGAACAATGTAAAAATAAATATGATAAAAAAGATTGTCTCAATTAAAATGGCCGATTTTACTTTATTTGTATGTTTACACATAAAATATTATCAATAATTTGACTCTCACTGATTAAATCGAGTGTAACTCTAAACTTCTGACATCATGTTCCATGTTCTTTTTTTTAAGACTTATTTATGGGTAGAATTATTGGGTTATAGGTGGGAGCTACAGGGGCTCGGACGATTCACCAGAGAGAGTGGCAAACAGAACAGGTGGACCTACATAAATATATTACTTAAAGGAGAAGTGAGTAAAGCAGGAGAGGTGTGCTGGGCCATGTGTGTCAGCTCCCTGGCCGGGAATTGAATGCAGGCCATGGCAGTGATAGCGCTGAGACTAACCCATACGCCACAAGGGAGGGATATATTCTATGTTCTTTCTCCAACATGCCAGAGACCCTTCCATTTCATAATATTAGTACTTGCTGTTTCCTCTGCAGAGAATCTCTTCATGATAGACCCTCTTCAATATACCTACTTTTATTTCCTCTATAATGGCTAACAGCATTTAAGAGGAATGTACATATTTAGCTAGTATTATTTTTGTCCATTAGCATGTAAGCTCAGCAAAAATGTACATATTTTATTTGCTGATATATGTTTTAGCACTTGGTAGGGTGCTTCATACAAAATAAGTACACGATAATATCAGCTGACTGCATAATTTAAAAATCAAGGCATGAACACCTTTATGGAATACAATTTCTCGTCCTACCATGTCTTTTAACATAAGTCATCATGGGCATTTTTGTAGCTAGCTTTTTAAATAGTGCCTAAATCTTATTTTATACAGTAGACAATGTTATTGCTCATATCAGAAAATTATAAAGGCTTTGCACCAAGCATTCTTTCCATTCCTCTTTGTATTGTGCATCAACTTTCTTCTTAATTAAAAAGCTGTAGTTGATTGGGACATTTAAATATATTCAAACAGTCAGTGTCATTGTTTCTTTGAAGAACAACAATATGCTGAATTAACACACACACACACAAAAGCACTAACAACACAGGTAATGTATAATGGTTTTTCATACAATTTTTTTTTTCTGGGATAGTAGGAGAATCTTTGACAGGAAATCAGAATTTGGAATCTTTTCTGGATCATTATATTTTGAGTGACTGTAACCTGCAAATGCACAGAACAATAGATCTGTCAAATATAATCAGGAGAAAAAAGGAGTTGTTTTTTGTTTTGTTTTGTTTTTTACTGGTATTACTCCATGATAAAATGTAGTGGCATGATAGATCAGTAGATAGGATAAGTGCTCTGTCAAGGCTTAACACACTGTCCAAGTAATACACAAACATATGTGTCCCAAGTAAGGCAACTGAAGCTGTAGGCATATTCTGAATATGTGCTTGATTTGTTTTTTAAGATTGGCTATCAATCAGAAGCCGCAGTGCTTGAGAGTAAGCGATGTAGGCAGCACCATTTTGTGTCTAATTTTTTTACTCCTGATAAAATAAAATGATTGATTTCATAAATGTCTTAGCTTATTTTCCATATTTTAATAAATATATTGTAAGTGTTGGTTAGAATAAAAATGGAGGCTGAAATAGAAAATGAACAAGTCCTAGAAAATTGTTAAAAGTATTTGTCTTCTTTAACAAGTAATTCAGCTAGTGAGACAAATGCAGAGGAAACCCAATTAATTTGAGCAACCATATTACCTCCTTATTTTCAGTGTAATATTTCTTGACTATTCTTTATAAAGAAGAAATGTGTATGGATGAGAGAACAGAAGCTAAAGAGAGAGAACTGAGCCATAAAAATGCTCTACACTTTGGACTGAGCCACTGAATGACAAGGTGAGCAATAAAATTCAAGACATGGAATTAGACTGAGGTTTTCAGTTTCTCTCTGCTTTTGACTGATTTTGATCTAATTACTGAAATGTAGTGATGTTTTTACTTTGCTTCCTGAGAATTTATATTGGGATGTTTCCTTTATTAGAAAATCTTACATCATAAGCGATATATAGTCTGATGAGAATTTCCTTGGGCATAATTTAACAAAAAACTTAAAGTAGGAAAATATTGTGAAATATAATAGCTTTAAGAATAAATATGTATTATATACACTAACATGTTATATTAGGGGGAAGCCTATACTTGCAAGTTTTGAAAAATTTCTAATATATATTGAATTATGGTTGTATTGTTTGGGCGTCTATTGCTTTATTTCAAAATGAGATGAGTAATACCTCCATAGGTTTCTAGACTTCTCAAGTGAGATAATAAATTTGAAACTTTTTGGAAATTGGTAAGTGTAAAATATTACTTCTGAATTCAGGAGAGCTCCATTTATGTCACAGTTGGCCCATTTGAGTGAGTCACTTAATCTCTAAGGACCTATAAAATGAAGAATTTGGTCGATGATTACTAAGGTCACTTTTAAAAATTATCAGCCTAGGAATCTAAAATAGAATCACTATAAAATGTAGATAATTATAATAATGTAGGACATCTGTATTGTCAGCAACTGTTTTATTTTAAAAGTAAGTATTTTATGGAGTGGTATTCTCAGACTTTTAAAGCATGGTGAATCAGTCTGTTGGGTATTAAGTAACTGCTTCCCAATTTTTCTTTATATGGTGCTTCAGAAACTCCAGTTTTTGTTAACTCAAACCATTATGTCTCCAGTTTCAGAAAATTTATTAGTGATTTCTCCAAACAGCCATAAAGTTGCATTCCCTCCTACATAATATTAATCTGTGAGTTTTAAAATATATATAGGATATGTGAAAAACAGAACAGAATGCAGTTTGGTGTTTTTTCTTGAAAGTCTCATCTCCAGAAGGCAGTGCTTCCAGGAACAGTCGCACACTGTCAGCTCATTTGTGTTGCCAGTGACACCATCTCGTTCCCAGAAGAGCATCTGTGCATTTTTGGAGAGTATGCTATACTTCTGGGAATGCAGCCCAGAGCATGCAAGATTTTGTATCATTTTAGAAAGTCATAGAAGGGACAATAAAATCTACATTTGCTGCAAGTTTTTTTTTTTTTTTTTTTTTTTTTGCAGTTGTCAGTCCTGGGTGGGACGAACAGCTGCAACAGTCATCTATTCTTACTATTATTTATTTTTTTTTCAAATGACTTTCCCTGCAGGTTGACTGTGGGATTTTCTATAGTTTCTCTTCCAAGCACACAACCACTCAGCCTTCTTTTCACTATTAAAGGAATAGCAGAAGCATTCACAATGACCAAAGCACTATTTGTATATAAGTGAAAGTGTAAATTTAATGAAAGTCTTACAGACAGACAATTGTTATTCTAATATTTGAGTATTTTAAAGTACATGAGAAAAATATACCCAATACACCAAGCATAAGATTTAATGAGTGCTTTGCTGCTTTAGAATGCAACTAAAGTAAACAGTGACACAATAAAGTAATTTGCATTGCTATGACCAGGTGAATCATAGATGCAGTGTTCAGAAAGTCCAGAGGAGTTAAGCTTTTAAAACTATTTTACTATGATGGCTTGCCAATTTTGGACAGTCAGATGATCTAAGTAGGAAGCATGAGCTTTCATATACTGAAGTGTGTCATCCCCATGTTTTTTATAGCATGATAAAAACTCCATTTCAATAAATTAATATAAAGGATGCCAATTGTATAAATAAAATAAAGTATGGCATGGTTCGTACTGTGTGTCTGTATATGTACCGAATAATTCTCTATTGAACATAATCTGGTTCAGTGGTTTAAAGGAAAGAATGTTAGTGCATAAAAGTATGAGTTATTTAAATATAAGGAATATAAGGTGATAATTTAATGACAAAAATATTCAAAACAGCATCAATTACATGCTACAGTTAGTAAATTGTAGCCATCACTGCTACTACTATTAGAATTACTATTTAATGGCATTAGGTTTGCTTGTGATAAAAACTGCGTATGTTTCAGAAAGACAGACTCCTTAAATAACCTTAACTTTTTGTTAATGTTGTAGAAATAAAAGCTGCAAAGCAAATATTGAATGTATTATGAAAATATATTTGTAATTTAAATTTCTATGAAACTGAAAACAGAGCAAACTAGCTCCTCTAACTTTGGAGGTATTCCCAAATTCTCATCTGACCTCAAACACCACTGTGAAACTTCCAAAGAATAAAACACAGTGTAAGGATGCTTAAGCATTTTCACATTTGTTAACACTAACTGGATAAAAATGTTAAAATTTTAGAATGCTCATTCATCATGTTTCATTTACTTGTAAGGTTTATATTTCCTGGAGTAATTTGCAATAAACTTATCTGCCTCTAAAAAGGTTTCAATAGTAAGCAGGGGTATAGTACAAGTAAGAGAGCTGGTGCAATGCTTTTGTTGAATAAGTTAATTCACTGTAAAATTACAGCTAAAGCTAAAAACTTAAGGCAGCAAATGTCATCTCATCTAGTAAAATCTCTTCACTCTAAATGGATTTATCCTCCATGTTGTGATTTCAGTTAGCATTTGTTATGTTGTATTCAAGCTAAATTCTATGGCCATGGAGACCTTTTGTTGTGTCAATCTTTGCCAACTAGAACAACTGGAGTGGCGATTTTAACTTTTTATGAACATCATGACAGAGTCTGGGAGTGATTTATGGGGATAAGCACAAAGAACACTGAAGTCACAGTGGTTCCAAACCAGGACCGGCTACGTAGTCAAATTGGTATCACAGGAGGAAATGCTGAGTCCGCCTCCACTCCCCTCCTCCCCCTGCCCACATACCCCAGACATGACTGCAATCATATGTAAAGCTGTAAAAGCCTATCAATCATTGTGAGGAAAGATCCTTGAACTCTTAGAATGTTTCCTAACATTTCTCTAGAACTGAGAAACAACAACTAGTTTTATACTGAAATCTGTTTTTCTTTTTTTTTTTAAGATTCATTTATTTATGCATACAGAACTGGGGTACAGACCAGAGGTGCAGGGGCAGTGAGAGGATTCACCAGAAACAGAGTGGAGAGCAGAACAGAAATATACTACTGAGGGGAGCAGCGGACGAGTCAGGAGAGGTCTGCTGCGCCTTGTGGATCACTTCTAGGGCCGGGGATAAAACTCATGCTGAAGTAGATTTAAATTCTTAGTGCTGTGCTTAAACCCGCTGTGCTACTTGGGGGAAGGTGAGGCAAAATCTGTTTTTCTTTTTAATGTGGTATCTGTTTACTTTTTAAGCTCTCCCTTTTCTATCTGAAGCAAAAGATTAACGCTTTTTTTTTAGCTGTATTATTATTTAATGAGATAATATTTGCTTACAACTAATATTCATGATTTTGAGGTTTAGGATGACATCTATTCAAACACTGTCCCCACATCACACCCATAACCATAACACCCTTAGTCCTCTATCATTACTCACAGGCTCCCACACTCTGCTCCACACTCTCTGCTTCCCTCTCTGCTAGTCTGATTTCCACAGTAAGATTTCTAAAATGTTTTTGTTTGTTTGTTTGATTGGTTTTGCATGTTATTGTTTTTCTGGATATTTTGCTTATGAGTGAAATCATAAGTATGTGTCTTCCTACTTATTTTTGTTGGAATCAAATTAACTTAATGTACAGGACAAGTTCATTGCTTTTTAAATGAATTAATTTCAAGAACATTTAGTGAAATGTAAAATTTAGGAACTAACAAAAACATGTAATTGCCAGTTTCTGATTCATTTGGATACTGAGAACTGTTAATCAAGAGATAAGGATAACTTGGTGGTTTATCTATATCTACACACACACCCACACACACACACACGTACACACATCAATAGGGACTGCTTATCCACAAGGAATATTTGACAATCTAAATGCAGTTTTAGTTTATCGTTACAACATCCACTTACCAGTATTTCATATGCAAGAAAGACTGAACTCAGAGATGGCAAAACTGAAACATCAGCCATCAAGCTTTGATTTTTGTATCATAATGACTTAGAAATTAATTCATATGAAGTATTTGTTAAAAAGTGTTGAGGTCCCTCCCTGGTGGTGCAGCAGATTAAAGCACAGCACTGGGAAGCTAAAGCCACTTCAGTATGAGTTAGATCTCCACCCTGGAGGTGACCCACATGGCCCAGCAAACAACTCCTGACCCGCCCACTGCTCCCCTCAGCAGTGTACCTAGTCAGTCAGCCTCTTCTGCTCCCCACTCTGTCTCTGGTGAAACCTCTCACTGGCCCTGCATCTCTGGCCTGTACCCCAGTTCTGTATGCATAAACAAATAAATCTCAAAAAAAATTAAAAAGTGTTTTGAACATTATAACATTATGAAGATATTGCTCAAGAGTAACAAAAGGAAAGACCTTTACATATAATTCCCCCAACTAGGATACTACTTTTGTATGCTAAGAATTGCTTCAGTCACTTCTTGCTACAGATATTACAGAATATTTGACGTGTTGAGAAGAATAACAGAATTTGCAGACTACCTCTTAGAACAAATTTGTCATTCAAAATCACTTATATTACAGCTAATTCTCAGTATTAGAACTGAGCTCAACGGAGTAGGTACATAGTTTTCTAGTTGCCATACATACATACATATACAAATATATATATATTTCAGTTGTAGTTCTTGGATTGGTTAATGTAAAAAGGAAAGAGCTTGTCTTGTCAAATTTTCATTTTAATGGTCAAGTTTCAAGGATCCAAAACTTGCTCACAAAGCAATAATATTAATACATATTTCATCCTACTCCTTGAAAAGTTAATTTTAGGCACATGTTTTTTACACTGACTAAGTTAATGGCCAGTGGGATTTTAAAATTAAGCATCCAATAATGTTTTGTTATAATGGTATTAATAATGGTGATAAGACATACTTAATGATCTTTTACCCAAAAAAATACTAAGTAAATAGCAATATAAAGATGGTAAATAAATGCAGCAAAAAACACACAGATTATATGTGAACAACCCAATTTTGAAAGCAGCAGTTTCATTTTAGTGTTTGTCTTCAAACAGATAAAATCTGTTATGAGAAGGACCAGTTTCCTGGATCAAAATAAATCATATGAGCCTGTATTTTTCATTTATTGGAGACTTCATTAAAATTAATCTGCAAAGACCTGCTCAGTTTTTCAATTAGTGCAATATATCTATTACTACTGATGATAAAAATATTTGTAATACTTTATTTCAAAACAATTTTAGTTGTAATTATCATATCATTTGGGGGTTTTATTGTATTCTCCAGAAAGAAAACAATATACATTGATTTTAAAACATTTGATAAAATTTCCTAAAATATTTAGAAATCCTTCCAGTGTTGGAAATAATTGTTTCAAGAATTTTAAACTCAAATGACTTTTGTTACATTTGGTTCGTGGACAGATTTCATTAGTCAACCCACATATCCAACCTACACACCAAACTTGGCATCAATTTTATGGCAGGCCTTGACAATAAAAGATATACTCAGATGCATAGCCATTTTTTTGGCAATGAAAATCAGGGTCATGCTTCAACAAAAAGACAACAGCTGAATAAATCAACAATTTACCATGGGAACAGAATCCCACCCATAGAAACACTTAATATCAAAAATACATTTGAAAAAAAGCATTATAAATATTTGAAATAGAAAATCTTCAAAAACAGTTGGTATTAGGCCTTTGTAGCATTTTCTGATCATTGGTTCTGCTACTATGAAGGTAGTAACCCTAGTCATTCACTATTTCATCATATTTCCACTGAATAAAGACTTGGGCAAAATCTGCCTCACCACTTGTCCATAAACAGGTTATTTGCTTTACAAACTTTTCTAAAATGCCTTGATTTTTATCAGGCTCATTTTGTAAGGACAAAAAAGAGAGGAAATTGAGGTATGCAAGCATCTATGTGCCCCCAAATCTAATCATAAATGTTTCCTTTTATTGATATTATGATCTCAAGATAAATAAGTCTCATCATGTTTATTGTTTAGATACCAATGATTCATAACTACATGCTATTACTTCTTTTGCTGAGATCTGCCTATCTGACTCACAGATGATAAACAATCAGAACAGTACACAAGCCAAAAGGGACCTCATCCAACTTATTCTTAGGTAAGTAAAACTGCAACTCAATAAATTTAAGTGTTTTAAAATATGTGAAGAATTTTTTTTTAAAAATGAATTGTAACTATAGGTATTTTAAAGCCCATCTCAATAAAATAGATATAAAAATCACATCAATCGATACAGAAAAAATATTTAATAAAATTCAACATGCATTTGTGATAAAAGCCCTCAAAATTTGGGATAGATGGGACATACGTGAACAAAATAAAAGTGATATATGAAAGACCTAAAACTAATCTTCACATATTCACAGTATAAAAAGTTGAAAGTTTTACCACTAACATTTTTACAAAATGAGCATGTCCACTACTATATACATCCCTGTTGGTAGAGATGTAAATTGGGACATCCTTTATGGAAAACAGTATGGCATTTTCTCCAAACAGCAAAAATAGATCTACCATATCATTCAGTAGTTCCACTCCTACATATCTAGTATCTACCCAAAGAATGCAAAAAACCCTAATCTGCAGGAACATAACATCTTTTTTCTTTGTAGCAGTATTTACAATGGTCAAGCATTAGAAACAACTTAAAAGCCCAAGGAAACATGAGTGGGTTGAGATGATTAGAGATACAGATGCACACACACACACACACACATACAAAGGATTATTACTTAGTGATGAAAGAGATAAAATTATGTCATTTATGTCAAAATGAGATGGAGAGGATTATGCTTAACCAAAATAAGTCAGAAGGGTAAAGACAAATATCACATGGTTTCACTTACATGTGGAATATAAAGAAACAAAGGGCCAAGTGAAACCAAGCTGATAACAAGTGCGAGAAATCTCTCCATGGAATTATGTTTATGGGGAGGTAGGAGGGTATAAAATGTTGATAAGGCCTGAAGGACTATGCGTCCTTTAGTGCTGAAAGTGGTGTGGTGACATATATGTGAAGAGGTGTAATCATATAATTCTGAATCATATACAGTTTTGTTAACTAATGTTACCTCAGAAGTTGAAAAATAAATTAAACCAGAATATTCTAATATCCAAAGCAGTATTAGCCCTCTTAAAGGTATTTTTAATGTTCCCAATTCAGTTTTTATTTCTATGAGTAAGGGAACTGCATATTTTATGCTATAACTTATTAGAGGTAATGACATTAAAATCAATTCACTAAAGATTTTGATCATCATTAAAAGAGGCAAGTAAGTGCTAGCAGTGATTGATGCAAATTGATAAATATTTGTGCATTTTCAAAACTAACAATCTCTAGAACCCTGTTGCATAACAGACATGGTGATAGGTACTTGATATTTGATAGCTTAATAGTTGCTCATTGAAGTGAAACATCTAAAGATGGAGGAGCCTGCAGTGAACAATCACTGTGTATCAGATATTACATATGTACAGGCTACATCTTATATGTTCCACAATGCTAATAAAACCACATTATTTTTAAATGAATAATATATGACAGTCACTTTACAAATAAGCTCATTTGATATTCAAGAAAACTCTTTTTTCCCTTAACAGGATTCTTAGGGAGAACACTACAACTCAGATATAAATGATGGTTTAGAATCCAAATTCAGTTCTTCAGCAATAGCACGATAAGGATACTGCTGTACATTCTCAACATAGATTTATTTTCATGACTGTCAAGCTTATTATCTTATTCACAAAAAAAAAATCTCAGTACATGTTGTTCTGTCTCTCTGGACAATTCTGTCACTCTGGACAAGAATTCTGGAAAATTCTTCCAATAAGTCCACTATTTCTCCCACTAGTCTAAGAACATTGTAGACTTGGCATTATCTTTCACAACTGTGTCAGTATTTAGCATAGTATTGAAAACAGATGAAGTACTTTAATTTTTTTTCTTTGAAAGGCACTTTATTTTTAATCAACATTGTAAACTATAGTCAGAGAAAAAGACAAGATTCTCATTCTTTGTGTAGGTTAATTAAATAGGTAAAATTGAACTGAACTACTATTCATTTCAAGAAATTGTACTCACACTTGCACCCATTATTTAATAATAATTTTTTATTATTACAAAAGTTTATTTTTACATCATTTTGTACATTTTTTTTCCATCTCAACTGTAATCCCTGTGGGTTTCCCATCACCAAGTCACCCGTGTGCCATCACCATAATCCCATGCACTTCCCTCCCCACCCCACCCTGTGTTTGATCCCATTCCCCACTCCACCCCCACAAAATGTCTCTGGTTGTTTGTTATTTTTGTTATTTTCTCGCCTGGTCCATTATACTCCTGCTATGAGTGAAACTATCTGGTAGTTTTCTTTTGCTTTCCGGCTTATCTCACTGAACAGGATCTTTTCCAGCTCCATCCAAGTTGCTGCAAAAGACATGTGTTTCTCTTTTTTGGTTGCTGAGTAATATTCCATTGTATATATGTACCACATCTTTCTAATCCAGTCATCTACTTTTGGGCATTTGGGCTGCTTCCATGTTTTTCCAATTGTAAATAAAGCAGCAATAAACATGGGGGTACAGGTATCTTTTTCAATCAGTGTTTTTGTGTCTTTTGGGTAGATACGTAGGAGTGGGATTGCTGGGTCGTAGGGAAGCTCCATGTTTAGCAGTTTGAGAAACCTCCAAACAGTTTTCCATAGTGGCTATACTAGTTTGCATTCCCACCAGCAGTGCAGGAGAGTTCCTTTTTCTCTACATCCTTGCCAACATTTGTTGCTGATAGTTGTTTAAAGATGTGCCATTCTCACTGGGGGTGAGGTGGTATCTCATTGTGGTTTTGATTTGCATCTCCCTTATTACGAGTGATGTTGAACATTTTGTCATATGCTTGTTGGCCATCTGCATTTCCTCTTTGGAGAAGTGTCTTTTCAGCTCTTCTGCCCATTTTTTGATGGGGTTGTTTATTTTTGTTGAGTTTCATCAGTTCTCCATATACTTTTGTAATCAATCCTTTATCGATACTTTTGTGTGAAAAAATGTTTTCCCAATTAGTGGGCTATCTGTTTGTTTTTAGTAATGTCTCTTTTGCTGTACAGAAGCTCTTTAACTTGATGTAGTCCCAATTATTTATCTATGCCTTCACTATTGTGGCATTGGGTGCTCTGTCTTTAAAGATGTCGCTGAAGTGTATGTCATGTAGTGTTTGACCCATCTTTGTGAAGTACTTTAATTTTTAATGCAAATAACATTCTTTTACTTCTGGAGATAAAGACATATTTTAGTGAACATTTAATAAGCATCTATTGGGATATTTCTATGTGACTGGGTCTAGTGATTTAGGAAGAATTATTTCAAAGTTATTCCTTTTGCTAAACGGACTCATCTATACTCTCTGAAAGTTGTACATTAATGACCTCTCATCTCAGTTATAAAAGTAGAATCCACACTCCAATAAAACATAACTAATGTGACATATGTATATCCACAGTAAGAAATAGAAGACTTTGTTGACACTATTGTGGGGTTAAGATTTGCCAGTAGGAACTGATGTTCCAGTTTTGAGTCTGAAATTCATATAGTTCTCCAACAGACTAGAAATTCAGGTAGGCTCTCCATGCAGTAGTGTTGGGCCAAATTTCTGTTGTCTTGCAGAAACATCAACTTTGTTTTTAGACTTTCAATTAACTAGGTAAGTCCGACCTAAATTATCAAGTATAGCATGCTTTAATTGAAGTCTACTGATTGTAGACATTAATTCCAACTTCAAATTAATTTAACATCAACATCTAGACTGGTGTTTCATAAGTAACTGGGCACTTTATCCAAATTAGTCTGACACAAAATTTGAACCATTGCAACTTCCATAGAAACTAAGTGAAAAATAGCACTTGTATATGAAGGACAGTTCAGACATGAAATTTACAGAGTTTCTTTCTATCTCATTAAAGTCTAAGTGGAAATAGTGGAAAATTGAAAAGTTATCACAGACCATTCCTATATGAAATCCAGTACTGATAATGGGTGTGAAGATGGCCTACTTCAAACCAAAAAAGGAACCTGATAAATCTTGGCTACTAATCTCTGCCAAGAGTTACAAAAGGTACTTAAAAATTAACACTACCGGCCCTCCCTGGTGGCGCAGCGGGTTAAAGCACAGCACTGAGAATCTGAAGCCACTTCCTTATGAGTTCGATTCCCGCCTGCGCCTGCCCCGGAGGAGACCACATGGCGAGCCAGACCTCTCCTGACCCGCCCGCTGCTCCCCTCAGCAGTGTTATTTCGACAATCTGCCTGTTCTGCTCCCCACTCTGTCTCTGGTGAAGCCTCTCACCGCCCCTGAGCCTCTGGCCTGTACCCCAGTTCTGTATGAATAAATAAATAAATCTTTAAAAAAAAATTAACACTACCCACAGAGCACTGTACTTGCTTAAGAGTATGAGTTGTGATCACAAGATACTAGGTTACTGTACATATCAAAATAACTGGCAAAAATATAATAGGTAAAAGTGATGCTGGAAATGTGAAAGAAAGAAACTGAGACATTTGACAAATCTAACTACATTCAGAAAAATTTCCCTTCAAATTACACTATAAAATTATTATAGCTACCAACATATACTTAAATTCTGGAAAAGTAGTTGTGATTATTGAGCTATATCCAAGAACTGTAAGTTTGGTATATTTCTAATTCTTTTTTGAACTTCAAACAGAATGCATAGGACATGTCACATAGTACTTAAGCAGATATTTCTTAAGCAAACCCTGTACTTGCTACAGAGAAAACATTGATGAAAACACATTATATTTGTTAAGAAAGAAGATAAGTTAAAAGAAGAAAACTCGGACCTCCCTGGTGGCGCAGCCAGTTAAAGCACAGCACTAAGAAGCTAAAGCCACTTCCGCATGAGTTTGATCCCCGCCTGCCCCAGAGGTGACCACATGGCATGACAGACCTCTCCTGACCCGCCCGCTGCTCCCCTCAGCAGTGTACTTCGTCAGTCTGCCTGTTCTGCTCCCCGTTCTCTCCCTGGTGAATCCTCTCATCCGCAGCATCTCTGGCTTTTACCCCAGTTCTGTATGAATAAATAAATAAATCTTAAAAAAAAAAAAAGAAGAAAACTCAGGTTGAAATGTGTCCTACTACTGAGTAGGCTCTGCACACCTACTTTAAAAACAAGTCAAAATGACAAGTGTAATCACTCACATCGATAACCCACTTCACACAATTCTTTTATTATCAAAACCTAGAATGGATGTGCAGTTAAAGTTGAAATATGCACAAGGATATAGTTACAGACTTTATGCAAGTAGACATTAAACAGAAATGTACAGAAATATACTGCTCATGTTGACAGCAGAGTTAAGAATTTGTGCAAAAAAACAAAAACAAACAAAAAAAACTTAGTGCAAGATCACAAATGCATAAAATAACTGACACGAAGTGAAGAATAATTGCAGACATTCTTCCCGCTCTTAACAAAGTTATTCTGATGTTCATGTATTTTTTTATTTAGAAAACACTTGACATATCCATTCAAATTTTGTATATATATTTTTTTCAGTAAGAAACCAATATTGTAAGGCAAATGCAACTGCAACATGCAACAGCAGTTTCTCTTTACTGCCACGTAGAAATGATGACTCAAAAGTCAATAGCTATTTGACATTCTCAGTAGCATCTTCAAGCTGGCAGATTTGAACTTAGTGAATGTCTGCTTGTAGTGAAATTGTAGGAGAAAACCTCTTTAGAGTGATCTGTTTTGCTTATTTTCAATATGTAATGAAAACAACATATGGGTTCTAGCAAAACATTGATGGACTTTTTTTTTTTTTTTTTCAAAATGCCTTAAATGAATTGTTTATTCTCACAGGGTCAGTTCAAATTTCAGAAGAGAGATGATCAGATCTTTGCCAGAACACAGGTTTTAGAATTGATGATACCCTCCTGCCTGTCTTATGATTGTTAAGGAGGTGAAGAACTTTGAGGTAGTTTGATTAGAGCAGACATGACAAACTATCTACTTTTACTTGCTGCAGGCATTTCAGTAGGGAATTTTGCCCAGAATTTGGCTTGAAAAATGTGTTACTATGGGTCCGGTTATTACATGCACTTTTATTTCACCAGTATCCTTCAAAGCTATCTGCAGGGCATTTAGTTAACATTTTTTTTTTTCTCTCTCTCTCTTTAAAGAGTAGTTTAGTAAAAACTCGCCCTTTCTTACAGTTGAGAATAGGATTCTTTTTTCTTGGAAGGCAGGACAATAGCGATTTAGTGTGCATGTTTCCTTTGAATTCCCTTTACACACAATTTTTAACCTTGTAATGCATACCAACCATCTATACACAACTCTGAGCCTGTCTTTTTTGCAATTTGAAATCACCAATTTGCATTACACATGTTAAGTTGCTAGCTTTGGCCACTTGACTCAGGAAATTATTGCTGAAAGACAGTTTAAAACATTGACTGAAGAGTCACATTCTCTTAGAATGGCAAATATTTTATATGCTAAAATCTTAGCTTTTCAAATTTTAGAGTAATAGAGCAATAATTTGAAGACCAAGTTTTTCAAAACCATGTTGATGTCTGACTCATGAAATTCCACTGTGTATGATCTGTATGGAGGAAACTGATTTTTTTTTTCATTTTTATTGTGTACTTGTTAATCTATTTCTAAAGGTATTATGCTAATTATAACACTACTCTTCACATTCAGAATCTGAATTGCTCATTTTCAAGTTTTTCTTTTTTTCAAATTGTAATCTGTTAATTACTTGTTTAATGGAGTGTGTAATTACCTACTTTAAGTTAGAAAACTGTTTCCATTTCAAAGAGAGAAACCTATTTTAGAAATGAAAGAATGTAAATGCAATCCTTTCTGATACAGAATAGAACTCTTTACCTCCCTTAATGGTTCTAAGTGAGAAAATGAGATTGAAAAACAACTCACTGTATTTTCTCTCTATGTCACTTTTCATACCATAGCAAATGTATGTGAAATATATGACAAAGGCAACAAGTATTCATTAACCCACATTTTTGGAGTGATTTTTACCCTTCATTTGTGCCATTAAAGCAGTTGCTCTCCAGAGTAGAAGGATAACCAATTTATTAATGTGATTCATTTAATATATTTTTCTCTTCATAGTACTAGTACAGAAGAATAAACTGAATTATGTAATAGATGAAAATATGGAATAAGTAACAGTATAAAAGTTTAAGAAATGCAAACATTATGACATGAAATAGGAAATACAAAATTAGAAATTAAAACTTATGGCATGAAAATATGAGCTATACATAAGAAAAACATTACAAGATACCCATCTTTACCAGTACTATTCAACATAGACTGGAAATCCTAATAAAGCAATTAAACAAAACTTATACACAATATCCAATTTAAAATGGAAGAATAAAAGCCATTATTGTTATAGATGCCTTGGCAATATAGAAGGGAAAAATGGAAAACTCCAGTTTAAAAAAATAGAAATTAAAAAAAAAAACTATTAGAAATAGTTAAAGAAAAAAACTGTTAAGGAAAACTTGTAGGAAACAAAAGTAATATGCAAAGATATTTTACATTTCTATATCTATATACAGATGAGCAGACAGAGAAACATTATTTCTCTTTCTGGAATCAGGAAAACCATCTGAGAGACAACCACATCAAATACAGTTAGATCCACTAGAACAAATTTAACCAGAGAAACAGAAACGTTGTTACAAGAGACAAAGGACACAAAGGAATGGAAAGGTGTGTCATGTTAATGGATTAGAAGAGAACTAAAATCATTCCAATGTCTATATTATTTAAACCAATATACCAATATACAAATTCAAAACAACCCTTATCAAAAGCCAAACAGTATTCTTCACATGTAAAAAAAAAATAAAATAAAATAACTCAAGTAGCAAAAGCAGTTGCAAGAAAAACAACAAAATGGATGTCTCTCTGGCTTTAAGTAATATAATTAATGAATAATTAAAACAACTTGATATTGAAATAAAAGTAGTGACACAATGGAAATGGAAAAAGAACTTAGTCAAGAAATAAAAACACACAGGTAATTTATCACAAAAGAAGGAAAAGCTTATAATCAAATATGGCATGTCTCTCCTATAAGTAGTACTGAAAAGTTAATAGTCAAAAAAAAAAGTAGACCAAAAAATAATTAAATGAAATTAAGAATAGGATGTAAAAACTGAAACCATAAACAAAACATGAAAACATAGGTAATTACTCCTTGACATCAATCTCAGAAATGTATTTGGGGATTTGGTACCAATGGCAAGGGAAATAAAATTAAAAATAAACAAATGAGACTTTATCAAACTAAAGATTCTGCACAGAGAAACTTACATCAAAACAAAATAAATGTTTAGTGATGGAAGTTATTTTCACATCATACCTCCAAAAGATTAATATATAAATAAAAAGGTAAAATAATAGCAACTATACAAAACAAACAAACCTTTAAGATAGAAGACCGGAACAGTAATTTCTCTAATGAAAACATACTGAACCCCAACAGGCACATGAGAAGTTTTTCACCTCTTATTATTAGTAAAGACAGATCAAAAAGATAATGAGCTATCACCTCATTTCTGTGAGAATGACAATTATCAAAAAGACAAGAAACAATGTTTAGAAAGGAGGTGCAGAGGCGGAAAGCATTATACAGTCTTGATGGGTAAATAAATTGGGCCAATCATTATTGAAAGCACTATGGAGATTCCTCAAAAAATTTAAACAGCAATTACAATAGGATTAAACTATTCCACTTCTCAGTATTTACTCAAAAAATACTAATTCAAAGAGTTATTTCATCCCTATTTATTGTGTCAATGGTTACAACAGACAATAAGTGAAAATAACCTAAGTACCCTTCAATTAATGAGTGGATAAAGAAGATACAGTATTTATATAATGGGATACAGCTAAGCTATTAATAAAAATATTAAATACTGATACTTGCACTAATATGGATGTGTTATGCTTAGTGAAATAATTCAAAGACATGTGATTTGATTCATATGTTGCATGTAGAGAAAAGAGATGAAGTAAATAAGTAAACTTTTGGACTAAAAACTCAATCAGTGGCTAGAAGAAGATAAGAGGATGCGGTTTTGGGTAAATCAGGGAGGAGGAGGCAGTGCTTGGAAATAGTCATCTTTATAAACACATGCTCATTCAAAATAAGGCACATCTGAAATGCATGTAATCTTAAAATGCAAAGAGGTTCGATTAAAATATGTAGAATATAAATACATTGTTAGATGTTAGGGGAATGCAAATTAACTTCATAATATATCACTTCACATCCACTTGGATGGCTGAAACTAGAAGAATGAACAAGGGCAAGTTGATGAGTATCTGTAATAATGAGAATCCTGGGACATTGTTGGAGAGAATAGAAGCAGTATAGTCACTTAGGAAAAAGTTTTTGCAATTCTTTAAAAGGATAAACATAATTAAATTATCTAGTAATTCCAGTCTTAGCTATATGCCCAAAAGGACTAAACATGCATGTTCACACACAAAAAAGTTGCATATGAATATGCATAGCACTGTTTGCTAAAATGTGGCTAGCAAGTGGCAACAACCCAAATAAACATAAAATGTTAATTAACTGGTAAAGAGAAGCATTATATAATCATACAATAGAATAGTTGGCTATAATGAGGGATAAAATGTCATCACATATTGAAACTTGAATGAGCTTTGAATACTGTGGTAAGTGAAAGCAGTCAGACACAAAGGGTTACAGATATTTTATTACATACACACACACACACACACACACACTAATAGAAATGAGGTTTCTTTTGCTGAAACGAAAAGTTCTACAGTCAGAGATTGTAACTGTACAACTTTTGAATATACTAAACAACTGAACTTCATAGTTTAATGGAGTCAGTTTTCTGGTATGCAAATTATATGTCAATTAAGAGCTCCCTCAAAATCTAATGATAGCTGCTATTGCAGCAGGTGTACCTTATTCCCTGCCCAATCTTTGCAAAATTATATGCTGTTTATCAATTGACTTCATGAGGAAATTAAAAGACATTTTTCTCACTTGAATATTTCATGATGGGATATATATGTTTCCTCTAGCTATACTGATTTTATTTGCTGATTTGTTTCATCAAAAGGTATTATTTAAATGATTCTGCTCTTGTTTGAGAAGATACAAGCTTTATAAAATAAAAAGAGATAATATCCTTCTGCAAGGTTTGTATAATAGGTCAGGGTATCTCTTCTGATGTTCATATTCTGAATTAAAATATATAAAAGTTTGAAGAAATGTTTTTTGATTTGTAAGTACTAATCACAAAGTCTTTTATAGGAAGAAAAACATTTTTTTGTTTTAATGAATTTCTTTTGTTGTAGCTAATCATATCTCCTGTTTTACATATTCTGTTTTAGTTGAATATTTATAATGAATGTTGTATTCATTAAGAATTGCAATAACTTCTGCATTGTGGTTTGATTTATGTAAGATTATGAGGCACAGACACACGCTGTATTAATCAAAATGTTTTATCTTGATAAGTGGTTCTGATACAATTTTGTTATCTATTCTATGTATCTATTTACTAAGTACTTTTGCAATTTGATGTTATCTGTTCAATTCATTTTCATTTTTAGCTATTGATGTTTGTTTGTTAATATTCAGACTGAGGGGTACCCCAAGTCCTGAAACCTATACACTCTAAATGGGCTCTGCCATGTGGCATGAAGATAAAGCATATACCTAGTGTGAATGACTTTTAATAAGATAGTGTACAGAGAGAAAAAAAAAACAAAGGATATTAGCATCCCAATAAAAGTACCCAAATTGGGCTCTCCCTGGTGGTGCAGCTGGTTAAAGCACTGCACTAAGAAGCTAAAGCCACTTCAGCATGAGTTCAATCCCCGCCTGCCCTTGACGTGATCCATATGGCATGGCAGACCTCTCCTGACCCGCCCAATGCTCCCCTCAGCAGTGTTATTTTGACAATCTGCCTGTTCTGCTCCCTACTCTGTCTCTGGTGAAGCCTCTCATCGCCCCTGCACCTGGGACTGTACCCCAGTTCTGTATGCACAAATAAATAAATCTTAAAAAAAAAAAAAAAGATACCCAAATTTACCCATCCCCTTCTGGGTAAATGTCCAGTCAAATAGGGTTGGCCTTAATCAAGCCTGCAAGCTTACAGCAAGGCTAAGAACTTCTAAGATACTTTCCTATGGATAGCCATAGGATAGGGCAGAAGTCAGTAAAATATCGGGTGAAATGAGCAAAATTAAAGTATAAGTCAAGCTAACAGCTACCATTGTCAGCCTCCAAACAGGTCTCTCACCCAAGTCTCTTCCAAGTATCTCTACATGTCTCCTTCCGTGTGCCCTAATTACCTGGTACAAGTACAAAGCTAAAAACCTTCATACATCTTCATACATCTCTGCTTCATTCCTCTCCCATCTTCTTTAGTGTCACTTCTGTTCTCATTCCATCACCCTTCACAGGGGGGACAGGGAACCAGAAACCTCTTCTTTTTATAAAGGTTATACTTTGTGAACATTTTCATTACCCTATCTCACTGCCTGGTAGTATTTAGTCCCTGAAATTCCACAAATGTAATTTTTTGAATATGTTTTTTTTTTTAAATCAGAAAACAGTAATTTTATTTTACAAATGAAAAGCAAAGTAACTGTCATGACTGGAGATTAAGTCTTTGATCATGCGGATATTATATTTAACAGGACCAACACCAAAATATCATTTGGTATTGCCTGACGTTCTATTTGATAGATCTTACCCAAAAGCACTTTCTTTATAGGGATGAACAAGGCTAGAAAGATGTGACTGTGGGAGTAGGATGAAAGGTGAAGTGATAAAGATTATTTTACCCTGAGGCCAATCTCTTGTCAGGAAGGGACTATTAAGGGCCAGCAGCATGCTGACTGAGGAGTCATCAAGGTTCAAAGATCTGGAAAAAGTAGATAAATTTAACCAAAATTTGCTTTTTTAAATTCTGACTTAAGTACAGACAAGCCATTCAGCTTGTTTCTTTTACAAAGCAAACAATGGGAATTTGGAAGATGCATGTCTGGCCTTGCTATCAGTAAGATGGAGGCATCTAGAAGTCTTACGTAAGTCACATTGAGATGGCTTATTGCTTCACAGTAAGAAGGAGGTGAAAGTTCGTAAGCATTAGATGACTGTTTTCCAGGAGCACAGAGCTCAGATAAAATCCAACATTATTAAATAGAACAATAGACTATAACACATTAAGAAAATATATAATAATTTTCCTCATTAATTCCTTGATGCAAATTAGTTTAGTCTTCCAAGACTTTAATTTCCTTGGTGATTATAGATTACAGTCATCTCCTATTTGTGGGTTTTAATGATTTTGGCCAAACTAATGTCTGGGACAAACCTTCCCAGTCCCTCATAGCTTAAATGAATACATGACTTGTGCTATGCTTTATCAGGAAAACATTTTATAGTATTTTCCATGGTATTTCTCCTCTATTTGAGCTTTCTTGTTTAATGCCTATGAGAATGTCCTATTCCAAAAGCAGAAGTTACTAGGTAAAAACATTCAGGAATGTGGTTGATATTTATATCCCAGAGAAATCATAAATACAATACTCTATGTGCATATGTTTAGTTTTTATAAGAAAAAAAAAACAGAATTTCAAAGGACACTCAAACTAGTTGCTGTGTCAAGACATTGCCTTTGGCTTTATAGATTTTTATGACAATGAGTATTTCAGGTTGTGAAATAATTATACTTTGATGGAAAAGTAATCAACTAGAATTTCAGTACTCCCTATCAGTTGAATAAACTTAATTAACATGAGGCTGCCTTTGAAAATGTGGGTAAACTTTCAGTTCATCTATTCATTCACATTTAGTTCTTCTACAAAAACAAATTAGTAAGCTTGAGTGACTGAGTGAGAAACCTTCCTGCTAAGGTCATCAATGTAATCAATGCTCTGGGACTCAAACTACTGGTGTCAGTAGATACCCCATGGCATCATCAACTCTGTTGACCACAAGCTTTTTTTTTTTTTTTTTTTACTGTATTCCTACAGTTTCAACCACACAAATATGATAAGCTGAAGCATCCATAATTTGTATATTAAGAAAATGGTTGAAGGAAAAATGCTGCAACTGTACATCGTAGAAGGAAATTAATTTCCCAAAGTATCACAATTAAATACATATGAAACTTAACTTTCTCAATTGTTTGCAGCCAAATGGTTAAGAAGAAACCAACATTTACATTTACTGAAAGTACAGCATTTGCAATAGTTTTGCTATATGGAACATCTACATACTTTTTTAAAGTAAATATTGTTGGATTGGATGTTTATACTTATATGATTTCTTTATAAATGGAAACATCTGTGCATGAGGCATCACCATGCTGCATTCATTCAGAGAGTAATCAAAACTAGTTTCACTGCTTTGAAGAAAGGATTTCTGAATCCATGGAAATTAAGAATGCTTGCTATGATAAGGCAATTACTGTTTGGGTGAAATATTTTCCATTTATATAGAGACCCAATGAATTTAAAACTGGACCGCAATTTTTAGCTTGAGGAAGCAAAGATGCTAACTTTGATAATATTCTTTTCTATACAAATATAGGTATCCCATATTGGTAATTATATGTGTATGTCTTAAGATAGTTCATATATGCTTTTATATACATTTGATATAATTTTGAATAGATTATAAATTACACATTTCACATGTAATGGTGGACTTTGCTATGGACACCACATTTGTAAAAGGCATAGATATGTCACATTTTAGGTAACAAATAAATTAAGCACACAAATCAAATTTGTGCTAAACTTCAGAAACTACAGTATATTACATCACAATCCAAGAAGAAAATGAAGGAATAGTAACAGTGCTCTAAGACTTAAAGTAATTATGATCTATTATAAGTAACCAAGTATTGAGTGAGTTAGGGAAAGCCACAGGTCTATTTATTTGCACTAACTAAAACCACTGATAAAACTTAAAGAATGGAAAGAAATAAAAGGGGAAACCGTCAACATGATGTAAATTCAATATAAGAAGTGAATTTTTTCTATTCATCTTTAGAGAAAGAAATGCATTAATAAGGTACAACAAAAATACATGAAATGGCATTGGGAATTGTTGACTAATTTTAAGTATAATGCCAATTAAAAAGTGGTCTATAGATTAATAATATAAAATACTGACAAAGTCTATGTTTTGACAATATTTTATTCTGAAAGTCAAACAATGAAGACATTAATTTTTACGCAGAAAAATACAACCATATTAATGAATAAATATATAGGATTTAGTTCACATACTGATTCATCATTAGTAATGAATTGAGAGGTTTTTATTCATGACCCAAATCATTACTTAAATCAAGAGACTAATCACTTGACATGTGTCAGCCAAATGATCAGACCAAGTTGGGTATGTGTGGTAACATGAGTTTATTACTTGAATTAAACAAGGGGGCATGGATTCAAATCACTGTTTCCCTTCCTAAGGAAATTAAGATCTTTACAGGACTACTGTTATTTGAGTAGGGGTAGGGTATGGGGGGGGATGTCCAGAATCTTTTCTACATAGAGACAATGTTGCTTCTTAACCAGATCTTGCCTTTGTATTTATTTCATGTTCAGAAAGTGGCAGCTAAGCTTTCCCTTGGAAAGTATTTTTATTATGAAAATTAGGTTGTAATGAAACTGAGGTAATTTTAGGTCACTGAGGGTACTTTTGCCCACAGTGGTTTAATACTTAACCAGTTTGTGCAAAAATGGAAAACGTACCCTTCGCTAAACATAAACTGAAATACACTGCTGAGGGGAGTAGCAGATGAAACAAGAGATCTGCTGTGCCATGTGGGTTACCTCCTTAGCTGGGGATGGAACTTGTGCTTCAGTGGCTGTCCATAGCTTCTAAGGTGCAGAGATTTAACACCTTACACTGGCAGGAAGGCCCAACCTATCTCATCTTCGTAAGACAGACAATAAAATGAGTATCTGGACCCTCCCTGGTGGTACAATGTATTAGAACACAGCACCACAAGCTAGCCGCAGCCACTTCAGTGAGAGCTTGATCCCTGGCCCGGGAGGTGATCCACAAGGCACGGTGGACCTCTCCTGACCTTTCCACTGCTCCCCACTTCACTGATCTGCCTACTCTGCTCCCCACTCTGTCTCTGGTCTATCCTTTCGCAGTCCTAGCACCACTGGCCTATACCCCAGTTCTGTATGCATAACTGAATCTTTTTAAAAAATGAATATAAAATTACTTATTTCCTTGTGAACTTAATATATATACCTAAAATTTATGTGCAAATTTGTGTAATTCATTTTTTAACATACCTTCACTGAGTTAAATTATAGGCATATAGTTATGTAATGAAGACACCCAAGACACAGACCAGTTCCATCACTGCAAAGTTGAAACTACTGCCCACTTCCAACCAACCCTTCCTCCCCTCCACTTGTGAAAATCATGGCTCTGTTTACACACCTGTATTTTGCTTATTTTTGCAGACCTTCATAAATACGTATGGATAACACAACCTGTGACCTTTCAGATTGGCTTCTCTAAGAGGCATAAGGCCTCTGAGATCCATCTACATCAATATTTTATTCCACTTTATTGCTAAATAGTATCTCATTACACGAAGTTACCATCATTTGTCCACTTGAGTTGATTCAGTGTTTGGTGATGATGAATAAATTACTACAAACAAACAAGCAACAACAACAAAAAATCTACTCTTACAAAGCAGATTTCAAGGAGCACAAATGGCAATTGATCTTAGTGATTCTGCCTCTGGATATGCTTTTGAAAAGGGATTTTAGAATTCATAAAACATGCACAAAATGGGCCCTTCCTAGTAGTGCAGTGGGTTAAAGCACAGCACTAGGAGCTAAAGCCACTTCAGCATGGGTTCCATCCCCTCCTGCTCTGGAGGTGATCCATATGGCGTGGTAGACCTCTCCTGACCTGCCCGCTGCTCTCCTCAGCTGTGTACTTCATTGAGCTGCCTGTTCTGCTCCCCACTCTGTCTCTAGTGAATCCTCTCACTGACCCTGCACCTCTGCTTTGTACCCCAGTTCTGTATGAATAAAAATAAGTAAATCTTAAAAAAAAAGTAACTGAAATGATTCACATCAAACTTTATAGCAGAATGCTGAAGGAGGGCTGAAAAATCAAGAGGACTAGTACTTATGAAGTATTCTACTTTAAAGGACAACTTATCCATGGCATCTTTGTAGGATAATTTTACAATATGCACTTAAATAAATGTATGGAAGTAGAGATCATATTTTTTGAATAAAAAGTATCCCTCCATATTAATAGAGTTTAAAATCAGCATTGTGAATAAGAATATCTTAAGGGCTAAATTGTGTACCCCAAAATTACAGTACCTAAGAATGTGACTGTACTTAAGTTAGAGCGTTTAAAGACATAATTAATGCTAAAGAGATTCTCATGGGCCCTAGTCTAAGGAGACTGGTGTCCTCATAAGAAGAAAATATTATGACACAGAAGATGCAACCGGAATGTCTACACAGAGAGAAAAACAAAATCACGTGAGTATTTAACAAGAAAAAAGCTAACTCTATCTGTAAGCCAAGGAGTGAGGTTTCAAGAAAAGCCAGACCGGCTAATGCCTTAACCTGGGACTTAGCCTCCAGAACTGTGAATAAATAAATATCTGTTGTTTTAATCATCTAGTCTTGTTAGTGGCACATTTTTGTTATGGTATTCCAATCAATTATTACAGATTTCTACTTTCATATTTGAGTGCTTTGGAAGGGAACCTTGAAACTCTTTCAGGATATGTGTGGGTATCATCCTAAAATATTTTATCCCTTTTGATATTTGCAATAATGGCAAAAAACAACCAAGCACAAGACTTTTGGCACCTTAGTACCCATCAAGGTAGCCACACTAAGTCCCTTACAGGTGATCATTGTATTCTTCAGTTCCAGATGCTTTCAGGTGGGCATTATGAAGCAGTAACAACTAAATTTTATTTAAATTATTGACCCTTTGTACATAACTTAGTGGTACTTAGTATGTCAAAATAAAAATTTTCATTGAGCACTCTCCATGCATACCAAAATATTAACGACTGTTGCCAGGAAAAGCACTTTCACTAGTTTGAACTGCAAGTTGAGATAGTCATGCTTTTTATACAGTGCCACTTGTAAGAATGCTAACATGAAAGAATGACTGGTTGACATATTATGTTTACTTAGAAGTGGGTATTTGGCAAGCATTTTCTCCAAATAAATGACATGAGCTTGTCACTGCATGGAAATCAACTGACAATGGTTTTGGCAACACTAATATTTAAACACTTTAGGATTTTGGAAAACCTGAATACATTTCCATGCGTCTGACAACTTCTCAATAGTTAGGGACATTTCTGATGAGACTGGAGGCAATGTTTATGAATGTGATTTTTTGATACTATAAAGTGAAGTGTGTAAACATCAGCAGTATTTTAATAACTTAGAGAACTAATGCCTTCCAGATAATTAGGGCATGACATCCTTAAGTCATGCAAGAGTAAAAAATACTTTCACACTGTCTGGTGTTTTTTGGGGATTTCAAAGTAACAAAGTATGAAAAGTTAATTTCAGAATCTATATTGCAGCAACTTTAATTTTTTTTTATTTTGGTCTGTTATAAGAGCATATCAGCAATTATCTGAAAAGCAATGAAAATACCCCCTACTTTTCAAACGACATATTTGTATGAGGCTGAATTTATTTTAACATACTTCAATCAAAATAGCACATAGTTATACATCAAAAATAGATATACATATAAGAATTCAGATGATACCTCTTAAACTAGTTATCAAAGATATTGTAAAATTAAAAAAAATGACTTGTGCTAATTTATTTTGAAATGCAAATTATCAATGATAAAATATTGTTTGCATTTTATACAATATCATTATTTCAATATTAATGCTATTTCCTAAACTTTCATAATATATTGATGGTTATAAGCTACATGAAGTCATTTGCATTTTTCAATGTTTTTATTAGTGTTAAGAATTGTGAGCCCAAAAATTTTGAGGACAACTGAAAATATATGCAGGGGGAGACCTAATAGCCTTTGAAAGTTGAGTATTTCTGTATTTCTACTTGCTTTAAAATTTATTCATATGATAAGTAGTTATATTCTGTGATTCATTTTTACCAGTCAACAAGTTCTGGCTCAAAGGCACAATTCTAGGTAATGGAGATATAGCAGAGGGAAAAAAAAATTGAAAAAGCCCTGTTTTCATGGAGCCTATGTACCAGTAGGATAGCTATAAGTACATAAATAAATATGTAAAACACACATTTTACAAGTTCCTTTGTAATAAAAAATAGTTTCTATACTTTAGGTACTGTAAATCAATCATAAATTCCAGTACTCAAAAGTAATCATATAATATACTTCATGAATTTTAAACCACATGTATGGACTCTGTTTAGGTTAGATTCTAACTTGAATCAGTCATCTTGGCCCATCTTTACATGAACATTTGGATGCAAACCAGACATTTCATTAGCCAAATGATACTAAAAGCATGTCACTTAAACTCTGTCATTTAAAATCTATTCCATCTGGCCAACTTGGCTATTGAGTCAGCTGATTTTATTTCAAAGGCATTCTGAACTTGGCCATGCAATCACAGAACAGGCCTTCTCTAGGTTAAGGTACTACACAGTATGAGGAATGTAATTCTAATTTATGTGGACCACAAAAGCTATGACCCTTTAGGTTGAAGGAAGCTAACTTTATTTCATGTTATAAGCTAAGTAGGATCAGCTTCTGTTTACTTAATCTTCCTTTAGTTTTTCTAACTGCTCTCCAGAGCTGTGCACCACTAACCTACCTGTAACTTCCATATCAAACATTCCAATGCCGTATCTCTACATCAAGTCTTAATGAAATTAAGAATATTTGAATACGCTCTCACAAAATTTCAATACACAGAATTGTTGACTCAAATATATTTGCAAGTTTGGCCACACAATCAGTATACTGTCCTTCAGACACCTCTGTGAACACTGAGTGAAAAAAAAAAATCCATTTTAAAATCCATTTTTAAAAGTTCAGTTTCCACAGGTTACTAAGTTTGATTGGATCAGAAAAATATATGCTACTTCATTGATATTTAAAATAATAATTAGGAGAAATCAGAAACCAAGACACATCAAAAAAAAAAAATCTACAGAAAAGCTTGGGAGCACAAAAGTTAGAGCTACAACTTCTAATACGTAGGAAATATAGGATTGGAATATCAGAAATCACTATGGATGATCTTGGCATTCTGCAGCATCAAATGGTGATTATTTAAATGAGACTCAGGAGTTACAGGAAACCTCTGTCTACTACCAGTTGAAGAGTATGATAAGCTTATGGTTGTTATGAAAACAGAAGCCCTGGCTACTATACATCACATATAATAATTTTCATTAATGGAAATCAATCCACATTTCTAGATTCTGCAAAGTGTGATCTCACAGCCATGGTTATGGGAAGTAAAATTCTCAGGCTTCCACACTTTAGTGGAGAACAAAGCAAGTTTGGCAGTGATATTGGCATTTGAAATATAGAAATATCCAGTACATCTGCATAATATTTATTATGCCATGATAAATGTACCATTGTGAACATCTAACAACAGCCTATTTGTTTTAAGATCAGTAAAAAAATCATTAAAAAAAAAAAAAACAGGTCAAATACCTTAGAAAAAATAAAAGGTTAAAAAGAGGGCCCTCCCTGGTGGCACAGTGGGTTAAAGCACAGCACTGAGAATCTAAAAGCCGCTTCCGCATGAGTTC
>NW_004567113.1:42262439-42264977 GCF_000260355.1 Condylura cristata | reverse complement strand
TGTATGAATAAATAATTTTCTCTCTTTTTTTTAAAATATTTAAGTCATAAAAGTGAGTATTGACTGTATCTTATTGAAAAGGGGAGAAACAGGTTCATTGAGTTCAAGAAATGACTGTGGTATGGCAGTATTCTAGGCTATGAGAGTACAGCAATCATACTCACAGCTTATGTTCTCCCCTGAAGGGACATTCTGCTTTACAGAGAAGAAATGACAAAGAAAACCTTACTGAGGGGTAAACAATCACTTCATGATAGATGGTAGAAGATGTGATTTAGTAATGAAGCATCTCCTAGTAAGACATCTGAGTTGAGCCTAGACTTTGAGAAGAAACAGATAATGAGAAAATGAGTAAATGGTTTCAGGCAGAGAGAAAAATATACTCCTGGTGCTGATAAGTGAGAAACACTATTCATGGGATCATGAAACTACTTTTGCCAGGTCACAAGAGGTCTTGACATATATGGCAGAACAGAATAGTGGTCTCTGGGATGAATGAATGTAGTGAAAAAAGAGTGACATATTATGATTTATTTTTATTTCTGGGTGTAGGCCAGTGAGAAGATTCACCAGAGACAGTGGCAGCAAAACAGGCAGATTCACTCAACTACACTGCTGAGGGTGAGACAGTGGGTGAGACCGGAGAGGTTTGCTACGTTATGTGGGTCAGCCAGGGATGGAACTCAGGTCACAGCGGTGAGAGACTAAAACCTAACCTCTATGTCATCGGGGAGGCCCAAGAATGACAGATTATGAATACTGAAGGAAAGATGAGTTCACAGAGTCACCTGAGTTCTCATAGAGAGATGGGCACAGGTGTACACATATGAAAGACCACTCAAAGAAACACCAATATCAAGACTGATACACTTGTGATTTGGAAAGAAAAACATCTAAATTGCAAAGAAAGCAGTTAGTAGATAGATTTCATAGAAAAAAAAAATATTAGGGAAAAATTCAAACCACTATCAGGAGCTATACAAATAAGAAATAAAAGCTAACTATTTTTGAGAATTTAAACTTTTTTTTTTAAAGATTTATTTATTTGTACATACAGAACTGGGGTACAGGTCAGAGGTGCAGGGGCGGTGAGAGGCTTCACCATAGACAGAGTGAGGAGCAGAACAGGCAGATGGACGAAGTACACTGCTGAGGGGAGCAGCGGGCGGGTCAGGAGAGGTCAGCCGCGCCATGTGGGTCACCCCCAGGGTGGGGATAGAACTCATGCTGAAGCAGCTCTAGCTTCTTACTGTTGCTCTTTAACCTGCTGTGCCAACAGGGAGGGCCCATAACCAAACTTTTAATAAAATAACTGGAAGGAGATGAAGCTTTACTAAATTTTCATTTGCCCTTTATTTAATATGAGGTGTCATTTTTGATGTATTACCATTGTTTTAATATTTCCTTTTGTTGTTTTAAACACTATGTTACATTTGCATGTTTTTTATAATTGGTTGTATCCCTTTATATAATAAGCTTTTAAATTCAATTTAGTTATACCTCATAATTCCATTGCTATTTTTTGTTGTCTACTCTGTGTAATTATTAATTCATTGCTTAGGTGATTTTTTCCCCCTATGTAGCATATGGAAGAAAATAACAAGTTTAAAGTGTTGAAAATAAAACCTGAAAACTCTAAGGTAGCCTGCATGCAAGTCCTCAGAGAAAGCAACAAGGAGATCATACTGTATGGAGAGGAAAAATGAGGTCAACCTTTTAAAGAGAAACCCTCTAGCATCTACTTAAAGAACATATGGCAAGCTAGCACTGTGAAGTGATTATTTTATGATTTTGTATTCCATGCAAGCTTATGGTATTATTCCTTCTTGTAATTGTTAGTAGTCATCATTATCCTGAATTAAATGTATGCCCTTCTTTGTGCAGGTCAGCATGCCAAAGACTGAAAAGCAGTGGTATTTCCTATGAAATCAAGCTTAAAAGAAAATCTTCCCAGGGTGGTTTGAACTACATTTACTTTGTAGGATTTACCATCAAGGTTTTCAATCCAAAATATGAAAGGACCAATCTAAATTAAATCTGGATTGAGGACACATATAAACAGATGTTAGGGCAGGCTCAGAATAGAGGTACATTTATGAAGGATATTAAAAAAAAGTTAAATTTTATTTGTTTTTTACTACAGATGGGGAGATTGAGAAAGTCCTTTTCTAAAAAGGTAATCCTTCATGTTTGCATAGCACTTTATCATTTCAATGCCTTCATGATTATAATATTTTATATGAGTTTCTGGATAATCCTTGAGGTGAGCAGGGCAGCCATATTTTGAGACATATGAGTGAAGCAGGAGCCAAGCAGATAAGGGACTTGGATGTATTCATGTACAATAGGTGTGAGCTTGAGCCCTTACGTCTAGTCTCCTTTTCAAGAACACTGTGTGTGTGTGTGTGTGTGTGAGAGAGAGAGAGAGAGAGAGAGAGAGTACGCTTTTTTTTTTAATTAAAAAGTTTATTTTTACATCATTTTGCACATTTTTTTTTCATCTCAATTGTAATCCCCACGGGTTTCCCATCACCAAAT
>NW_004567113.1:42245029-42261980 GCF_000260355.1 Condylura cristata | reverse complement strand
TTGCATACTTCATCATTGGCATTGCGCTTGTTGCAACTGTGGTGTAGGCCAGAGGTGCAGGGCATCCAAGGTTTCATCAGAGACAGAGTAGGGAGCAGAACAGGCAAATCTACTGAAATACACTACTGAGTGGAGCAACAGGCCAGACAGGAGAGTCCTCCTGAGCCATGTGTGTCAGCTCTCTGGTTCGGGATAGAACTCAGGCCTTTGTGGTGACAGTGCTGAGCCTTAAACCCTAAGACACTATGGAGGCTTGCTCCAAAGACCTTTTCACTATGCTGTGCAGCCTTATTACTGGCTCCTGCCTACACAGGTAAGGGAAAATAAATTGAACTCTTTGGATTAATAATAGAAGTTTACAGTGAGGCTTATATTTAAGTATAAATTAAAACTCAGCAGTATATTTTGATGTTCAATTCAGTGTTGAGAAAAGACAGAATGGTGTCTCATGAGAACATGCACAACATAAACATGCGTACAGAAGACCTAAAATAATAGATGCTATCATGCACTGAGTGTTAATGATAAATCGTGTACTTTCTCCGTGGATGTCATTATATCCATTTTAGAAAAAAAAGGAAATGCAATCAGTGTTACTACTACAGCAATCAGAGTTTGTAATTTTAATTTACAGAAGTCACTCTAGTTAACATAAGGAATTTATGTAAGGACATTAGTGATTTTCCAAGTCCCATGGGCAGGAGGGTCACTTAATCTCACTTTGAGGCTGGACAGCCAGGACCTGTCTGCCCCAAGCACACTTCAGAGACACCCCTGTATGTGTCTCAGGCAGAGGCCACATAGATCATCTGGAGGCCACCAAAGGGATTGTCGCCATCTGGCTCCACTGTACTCTACCATCTTCACCAGAAAATGAATTATTCACTCTCTCTGCAAATCATATATGCTCTTGTAAAACAATGTTACCTCATTAAAAAAAAAAAAAAAAAAGTCGGGCCCTCCCTGGTGGCGCAGCAGGTTAAAGCACAGCACAAAGAAGCTTAAGCCACTTCCGCAGAGTTCGATCCCCGCCTGCTCCGGAGGTAACCACATGGCATGGCAGACCTCTACTGGCCCGCCTGCTGCTCCCCTCAGCTGTGTACTTCTTGGATCTGCCTGTTCTGCTTCCCCGCTCTGTCTCTGGTGAATCCTCTCACCCTCTGCTTATCTGACCTGTACCCCAGTTCTATACGAATAAATAAATAAATCTTTTTAAAAAATCATTCCTCATCCCTTCTCTGAGTCAAAAATCTCACTAAGGTATATTAAGTTCAAAATTGCATCACTCAGTCACATGAGTGACTAGAAAGGAAGTTTGGAAAGCAAGGCTTCAAGTTCTAATCTTCCCCTCTTTCTATCACTTCCTCTAAACTGGTGAATTCCCCAAACAAAGGACTTCACATTAAAAGTGATTAGGTACCAAAATCATAATAGATGTCCACTCTACCACAGGGCAAATTTTAAAAATGAACATAAATTATTTTCTGACACTCAGGCCTTTCCATGAGTGTTATAGTTCTCCCCACCCCTAAAACAAACAAACAAAAAAGGCCCTCTCTGGTGTTGCAACAGATTAGGACGCAGCATTGCAAGCTGGCTGCAGCCTCTTCAGTACAAGTTCAATCCTTGGCCCCAGAAGTGATCCACAGGGGCAGCAGACCAGCAGACCCTCCTGCCTCGCCCACTGCTCCTCTTAACGGCATACTCCATCGATTTGCCTGTTCTGCTCCCCACTCTGTCTCTGGTGAATCCTCTCACTGCCCCTGTACCCCTGGTCTGTACCCTGTATGAATAAATGAATAAATCTTAAAAAAAAAAAAAAAAAAGAGGAAGACTCCCTTTCCCTAAACCTTGAATCCTTGCATACTTCATCATTGGCATTGCGCTTGTTGCAAGTAGGGGCCTCAAAAAAATATCAAAACTTCTGGGTCCCTCTGAGAAACCTTGTCACAACATGGGAACAACTCCACAGTAATCTCTGAAGACTCCTTTGCTAATTATCACCACAGCTTTGACCCAACTATGGAAGAGCCACAGTGGGCCTCTTATTGTTGCCCGCCAGGTGGTGTATGAGCTCAGGTGTAACATCCAACTTGGGCTCTAGTAGAAAAACTGTCCAGTCACCCTGAAAACCAAGAGCTCCTTTGTGCTTGACATTGTCAGCTATTAAACCTGTAGTAAGTAGTCTTTATGCAGTCTAAGCTACCTGATAGCCAAACCAAAAAAAATTCATTTCCAAGAGGCATGTCTGGGCAAATAGGCTTCATGTACTGAAAATTCCTTAGCAGGACAGGTACAGATAAGGACAAGTACAGGTAAGAACTTTTTAGATCACAAGACAAGCAATTTTCAAGTGGAACACTGACACTCCACAGTCAGGTATAGGTGATTCTTTTGGCTCCTTGGTTGTCTTGGGAGGACAGTTAAAAAGGATTTATTTTGTATGGAAGAAATTTACTCTGCCAACCTAGCTTTTTTCCTATTCTTTTAATGTAAAGTGATATGTTTATTTCCGCTTTCTCATCTAACTGCATGTATCATGTATTAAATAATTCTTTTTTTAAATGTATAACCCTTCTGTAGTTGTTTATTGTAAAGTTTACAACAGCTACCTCCCTCCAACAAGCAGGGTGATACAGCTTAATGAAATATTTGAAAAGCCCATGAACTGCACAGAGGAAATGTATGCTTAAATTATGTTTCTTACTAATACCATTAATAACATAATCTGCCCACATCTGGGTAGCCTGTGGCTTCACTCCACCAACCACACACCTTACAGTCACACCAAATGAAATGGAAGCTTTAGGAGTATTCCTCACCAGACAAACTGTCAAGATTTGATACACTGTGAAAGTTTTTCTCATTCAGTCTGGGAATTAACTGAGAAAATAATGCCAATTTCTAAATCTTTGCCAATAACACTTCTTGTCTTTTTGATGATCTCAATAGATGAAAATCTCTTTGTCCTGCATTATTTAGACACTATTATTTAATTGCATCATATTATTAATGGCATCTGTTAACCTTAATGTAGTCTAAGTTCTCAGTGAGACTGTGTCAACCTGAGACCTTGCTAAGCCTAATGAACCAAACATTGTTAAAGCTGAAAGGAACTTTGAGATATTACATACTAAGTGCTTAACACAATGTCTTGAAAGCAATAATTAGCTGATAAACAATAGTTATTATTACTGTTACTAATATTATTATTAAAGCCCTTCATTTCAAAGATAAGACAACTCAACCTTCTCCATAAACACTACCAGTAGTATATTACAGGAGTTCAGCAATGTCCCTGCCTTTTGTCATTTAAAAAAATATTTTCAGTTGTCCCTATAGAAGTCACTTACAAAGACTGGATAACAAGGTCTTGAGTTCTAGCTACAGTGCAATCTGTGGGATCTGAGATCAGTCATAGGTAAAGGTATGTTTCAGACTCCAAGTCAAGGGTGGATCAGTCCCTGCCCTGCCTTTGTATTCATTCTTGTTCTGATCAGGAAGAGTGGGCATAAACTAGAAAAGGTAGAAAGGGCTGCATTGGGCTGCTCTGTAAAATGAAGGAGTGAGGATTTTAAATTATTTTTTGGAAAATTCAGGAAGAAGAATGGGAAGAAAAGGGATGAAAGAAGTATGAGAGAGAAAGAAGGATGGGAAGAACAAATAGTGCTTCTTAGGATAGGGTCATCAATAAAATACATGCTAGATGTCTCCTATGGTGCACATACATATATACATTTAACTGAAATCCAGATTTATCTGGGCATTCTATTTTTACACTTGCTAATTCTTTCAACTCAATCTTGGACCAACAGACAGGAGAAAATGTGTACAAATTAGATACTGGTAATGATGGGCGTGAAAGTTAATCCCTGCTCTTTTCCCTCCACAAAAGCTATAGGTCTCCACCTTAAGGAATTTCTTTAGAGTTTAGTGATTTGCATACATGTTAATTCATTTAAAATAATGCATGTTCAACACAATTCTATCAATGAACTTATACTTGGTATTTGTGTGTAGAAATCCCCAAGACCTACTATCCTGATTCTGTTTCGCCAGAAGAGACAGTAACAAAAGGTCATCGTCTTCTTATTTTGTTTCCCAAAGTACTTTATCGGTACTTGTGTTTCAGTTCTTGCATATTGCAGTTTTTAACCTCAAGAGAGGATCTAGTCTACCCCTCTAATGTGACCATTTATTCCCAAACTTAATTGCCTGGTTTTTCTTTTAAAATTATATAGTACCCATAGGCATGAAAATTAGGGGACAGCCTATGACATCCTACTGGTAATGTTGGTTTATGGTTCCTCTTTAAAGGCCCAGAATAATGTTGGCTCAAGGCCTATTAGCAAAAGTCACTGATTGCAATTAACTGTTTTGCAACTCCCACCCTCCTACCTCTCCCCCAGTTCTGTACTCTGGCTTAACCTTTGTCTTATTCTGCTTATTTGCCACCTAACTTTGGTCTGTTTACTCACAATTTGGCAACAATTAGAATGAGATTACTCTTTTCATCAACTTCTAGAGAAAGAGATCTCCTATATTTCAGAACAAGCAAACATAAAGCAATTTTACAGATACTCATTTCAAAAAGTTGTTTTAGGATATACATGATCACTATTAAAAATAAACATATCAGTTATCAGGCCTGTCACTATGCTTATTTTTATACAGAAGTAAGAATCTGAAAGGAGTATCATCAGGTATGGTTTCATAATAGTGGATTTGGAACCCCTGTTCTCATCTGCCACTTATTTTTCTTAGAATTTACTTGCAATCACCTTGTCTTGCCACTAGATGGTGGTAAAACAGACATTCAACATGTGTGGGGTTGGAAACTAGAGAATAGGCACAAAGTGAAGTTTAGGGGGTTATTGGACATTGCAAAATAAATAATTTAAAATCTCAAAACAGGAAATCTTTGAACTCAAAATTAGCTATTTTCTCACTCCTATTCTAAATCTCAATAGGATAGTATACATTAAAATTTTTCTCATTTTCAGGTGATTTTGAGGTTTCAAAAATATGCTCAAGTGTTATTTAATTGTTCTCATCACTCTTTGATTTCAATCACTGTATTATTGTTTCTAGAAGATGGGATCTGTAGGTTATATTATTAGATTGCTTAATAAACCATAACTTACACCCCTAATTTAAAGAGATCAAACATTGAATTATTCATTCTCTCCTGGATCACCAAAAAAACTAAAGCTGATATATAAGTGCAGCCAATTGAATTAGTCAGGATACTCCAAATAAATAGAACCAATATGACAACTGTATTATAGATGCATAGAAATTTATCATGAGGGATTATCTGGCAAGATTATGGAATATGAGAAATCCCACAATCTTCTGACTACAATGTTGAGGCCTATGAAATCCAGTGGTGTAATTCTACTCTAACCAAAGAACTGAGAACAGAAGCACTGATGTCATGTAGCAGGAGATGGATATTGGAATCTAACTGAAAATCAATAAAAGGCAAATTCACCCTTGTTCTGGTTCTGTTCACACACTCAATGTACTGGTAGGTGTTCATTAACATAGGTAAGAGCCATCTTCTTTACTTATTCTGTCTATTCAAATGTCAACCATTTCCAGGAATACCCTATTGATACATAAAAACACACCAGTATTCCTTAAATGCTTGTGGAAAACCAGATGATCAGGAAATCCAAACTTACGAGCAATGACCTTACTCTCTCACCAACTTAAACTTGTGAGTTGGCATTCTATAAACTATTCTATTTTCAAAAACATGTTCTACTCCCTTTCCTGCTGCCCCCAACCAGGCCTCATTGCTGGTAGTTCTGGCGTGCAGCTTTCTAACTTTTCCATAGTTCTGCTTTCCCGAGGTGGGTGTCCTTAGCTAAGCTTAATTACTGATTTTCCCACACATCCTTTCATCATGTCTTCTGATATATCTCTACCATAAGTTGTTAAAGAAAGTAGGAGGTGAGTGGGTGAATCCTTAATGAATATCATCTGTAGCCCCATATGATCCAGAATAATCTGTTAAGAAACAGACTGATCTTCTTTTGAGCATCGTAATATTTAACAAAATAGCAACCTGGCACTAGGAAAAGCCACTCTTCACCCAGGAAGCACAAGAAAAATGTCTTGCTTGTGCATTTACTCTCTTTGGTCAACACTTCCTCTTTTACAATTTCATAAAACAGCAGTTAAACAATGAAATATAAAAATAAATTCTCTTTATAAGACCTTAAATTCAGAAATATAGGGACTTTAAAATTTTATCCCTATCACACAGACCAGATTGTCACAAATGGAAGTCCCTTGGGCCTAGTTTGTCCTGCTACCTGCTTTCAAAATACAATTATCCTGGCACAAACCACACATATTCATTTTGTTGTTGTTCGTTTTGTTTTATCTGTATCTGCTTTTTGTACTACAATGGCAAAGTGAATAATTGGGACAGTCTGCAAAGCTTAAAATATTTCTTCTCTTACCTTCCACAGAAAATGTTTACCAACACAGATTCATTGCTTCAAAATACATTTCTTCAAGAGGTCAACTCATGGAGATCATCACCTATGTTGCTAGAAATACTGACTCTAATGATAATTAATAGTTTACCCCATGAGACTACACGATGAAATACCTTACTTGATGTAATTATTGTACCTATGATGATTGGCATTTGTTTCTTTGTGAGTTGTTTTGGGAAAATAAATGCTTGAGTGTTTTATTTACTTTATCAAATTGCTAATTTATTTCTGTATCACATGGAAAATGTTCCTAAAATGTGTTATATTAAACTACTAGTTCCATAAAGAAAAAATTGATAATTTACCTGCACAACCTCCTGGACTATGAATACACAAATCCAGTGTGCTCCACTTGTTACAGTGAACCTGAATGGGCACCGCACCCAAAGTCCAATAGTTTACAACAGGGTTCACGTTTAGATATTCTTAGATATTGTGTGGATTTAACTACTGCATAATGACATTTGTACAGTAGTGAGAAGTAATACAAAGAAGATTCTGTGACCTAAAATAACCTTTCTGCTATTTATACCTCCTCTCTCCAATTCTTAGCAGACATTAATCTTTTTATTTCTTCCATACTTTATGCCTTTCCCAGTAAATCATGCTATTTGAATCATATAATATGTAGCCTTTACAGGCTAGCTTTCTTCACTTGTTGATGTGCATTTTAGGATCTGTTTTGTCTTATTATGTACCTGATAGTTCACTTCATTTTAAGTCTGTAAATACGTTATTGGCTGTCTCTAAACACTTTATTCATTCACTAACTAAAGGGCATACTGGTTGTTTCCAAGTTTTGGAATAATAAAGATGCTATAAAGATGGGTGTGCTAAGATTTGTGAGGATGTTAAGTTTTCAGCTGACTTGGATAAATACTAAGGAGTGGAATTGCTAGATTGCATGGTCACATTAGGATTTAATTTTGTAAGGAACTGACACAGTCTTCCAAAATGGCTGAATTACCAATAAACGATAGCTCAGTATTTGATACTTCTGTATCTATGGATGCAAAAACATTCTAATAGAATGGATGTTCCCCATTCTAATAAGTGAGGTTTTATTTTTAACTAAAAGATTTTGCAATGCTTTCTCAAACTGTAAGAAATAAGCGTGGACTGTTTGGGAGTGCTGTATAATATAATGGTTCTTAAAATAATTTGATCATTGAAACATTTTACTGTGGGGTAACTTGTAAAAATGAATGTTCCTGGGCAACTGCTGATAATACTATTGTGTGCATGTATCTAGAGTAATGCTTGGCATATTCAGCTGTCACTGGATATTTTCTGAATAAAAGAATACTTGAAATTGAAACTCATAGAGCTATCCAGGTGGGCTAGAGTTTGAATGAATCCAGATACAGTGGGATAATCTTGGGACTACTTCCTGAAAAAAAGCCAACACTCAAATACAAGAAAGCCCTAAGGTTTAAACTAAAGCTATTATATGAATGTTCTATTTTCATAAAATAGGTTAATTATGCAGTTCCTTCTAGCATTGCAATAGAAATATATACAATTTACTATGAGCCCATATCTTGCCAAATATATCATAAAGCAATGAAATATTTGGCAGCTAGTAGTAGTTGTTGACAGTTTTGTCAGAACTGTTATCAAACTGTGCTATTAAAAATATTTATTTGGTGATATCTGGGGTGGATTTGTAACAAATAAGCATTCTAAGCTGTTGTCTAACATACAGGAATTTAGAGATCTCTCTTTATATGCTTGAATTAAGTTATGGTTCATCAGCTCCCAAACTCATATTGTATGCTTAGTCTAGCAACTGTGAAAATAATTTTATATGACTTTGTATTTTGTTTTCTATATGCACTTATATTTGGATTTATGTTTACAAAAATACTTTTATTTCCAGATCTTATTGTGAATATCAAATTCATGGTATGCCATGTAACAAATGGGGAGCTAAATTCTGCAGGTTTCACCACTATGTTAATGCTAAGAACATGAAAGAATGATGTTTAAGACTATAAATACTGCTTTCCCTTTTAACTCAAATTTGAGGATTCAGTTTTATCTTATTTACACAGATATTAATTTTTAAGGAGCTTTATCTGTCTATCTATGCATGCATGCATGCAAGCATAGAAAAACTGGTGTACAGACGAGAGATAAAGGGTGGTGAGAGGATTCATTAGAGACAGATTGAGGAGCAGGATAGGTAGGTTTACTGAAATGTACTGCTGAGGTGAGCAGCAGGGAAGACAGTGGAGTTTTGCTGTGCCATGTGGGTTATCTCCTTAGCTAAGGGTCAAACACTTGCTGCAGTGGCTGGTGACAATGATAACGCTGAAAATTTTAACCCCTGTGCCTTTAGGGATGTTCCCCTACATATGTCAATTATTTATGATAATATATACAGCGATTATTTTCCCTGCAAGCTTTCAAAAATTCTGAAATGGTTTTGCCATTTTTTCGAAGTTCAAATTAGTAGAAAGATTTGGAAGTATTTATTTTCTACTCTGAAAAATTTTACAAATATACCAAAGAGTCATCAAATTTTGAAAACTCAAAATTAATGCTGGAATGCACATTTGCATGGATGAAACTTTAATTCTCATAATTCTTATGTTAATCCATATTAGATATTTTCAAAATATGCTTTTGTTTGTGGGGAAATTCGTGAGGCTTGACATGGAAACTGAAAAAAAAAGTCTTAAAATTCTCATATGTCATGTAATATAGACATATGTTTAAAAAAAGTCTTAAAATTGATAAGGCTCATTGTACATCACCATTTTAGAATACTTGATATATTGTCTTAGCGGGGAGCATACTAGGAATGGTTGCTTTTAATCAAACTACTCTCCTAGGCTACCTAATAAATAACAAATTACCAGAAGGAACTTGCCTGGGGTGAAAGCCAAGCAGCAGAGATAAGACCATTGGTGGAGGTTTTTCTATGTCATGATAAAATTTGAAAAATATGCTGTAGAAAAGGAGGGTAAAAGAACAGAATCAGTTTGACCTAGGTTTTAAAAATAAGTTTATACATAGAGTGCTGTACTCTATGTAAGTCAGATTGTAGTTAGGAATGACAAATTAGGAAATTATAAAATCCCAGAAATTTCATGAGAGCCTGGATTCTGTAAGTCAAAGGACAGACAATGATGAGGGAGTCCCAGGTGTCCAGCGACAAACAATCAAGGAGAAAGCAGTTTCAAAGAAAGAAGGCAACAGAAAAATATAAGAAAGGTGAACAATCAAACAATCAAGACTGTAGGTAGCCGCAACTAGACAAATGATATCAGCAAGAAAAACCAAGGCAGCTCTAGGGAGTGTATAGACAAACTGAATCAGTAAGTCTTCTCATTAAAGGACCACAGCACATCAAACTGATTCTTACACAAATTGAAACTTAACTGTACAGTTGGTTAGCTCTATGATTATAATTCAGATATGCTGTATCACTAAAAAAAATTTAAGTTGATGTAAGATATTTGCTGACTTGATATCCAGCACTTCATGTAAACACAATTAAGAAAAAAAGGTCTTATATCTACAAGTTTTAATTGTTGCTTTTAGACCTGGCATGATTGATTGTGATATTAGTGAATTTAGCAAAATGATTTTTAGAGACTCTCAAAAACATGGATGTCACTTGGTGGGTTTTGGATTGTCCCACATCTAGAAGAATACATACATATATGATGATATGCTGCACTGAAGTAAAGAGTGATACAAAAACAGACTTGTTACTTGATAAACCCATTTTTGGATCTTGGCCAACTCACTTTTATTTATCTGGGCTCACATGTTGGAGACATTTAGGAAAATAATCAAAGATGGCATGCAAGGACTCACTACTGAATATCTTATCTAATCCAGTCATTGAATCATGTGAAACCATGTGTGATACACCTTTTGACACATGAACTTAACTGAACAGTAAAAGAGACACACTCTTCGAATGAATACACTCACTGACTATACTGATTGTGGACTTTCATTGGCCCCTTTTCGTACTCTGGCTCAGGTTAAATAGTAAAAGTTTTTAATCTCACACCACCTGGGACACGGAGTCCACTGAATGTATAGCATACTCAAGAATGGTTTGTATACAGTATGACTGAGCTTGGTTTTGAGTAACAATATGAAAACAAACATCATTAATTACAATAGCAATATGGATAGTGATCACTTGTTTGGAGTTTATTAATCAATTTTTGACAGTAACTTAATTTTTTCTTTTGGATTTTTCTAAGTTAGTTTCATATATTCAAAGGATTCCCCTCTTGTTTTGTTTAGCAACTCTTTTTATGATCTTTACAACACTGAATGCTTATTTAAAATTATGTGCCTCTCCCTGGTGGTGCAATGGGTTAGAATGCAACACAGCAAGCTAACCGCAGCTGCTTCAGTGCCAGTTGGATTCCCGCCAGGAGGTAACCCACTTGGTATGACAGACCTCTCAAGACCTGCCCGGTGTACTTGTCAATCTGCCTGCTCTGCTCTCCATTCTGTCTCTATCTCTGGTAAAGCCTCTCATCACCCCTGCACCTCTGGCTTGTACCGCAGTTCTGTATGACTAAATAAATCTTAAATACACACACACACACACACACACACATATCCATATATATATATATATAATGTAAAAAATTCTGATAATGAATTCAAGATAGGCAAGAGGGGAAAGTTGTTAAACAGATTTTGCAGAAACTGAAAACAAACCTCTTATATAGCTAAAATAATAAAATTAAGTAGGACAATAGAGGGTAATTTTACTTTCATGTCTGACACCAAAATAAATGTTTATTTCAAATGAAGGCAGTAATAATAAACATAGGATGGGTGTAAATTTAAATATATTAGAATTAAATAGAAAGCTTTAAGAGAAGACACTTCTGATATATAATGACAAGTTAAATAGGTAATAAGTGAAAATTGAGATAATTTGAAATCATAGTAATAGTGAGTTTGAGTGTTTTAGAGAAAGATTCAATGATATGTAGATACATCGCCCCAGAACTCTTCATTTTCTGCATGCACTCATTTGTCCCTTTACTTCCAAGTTTTCTTAAGGGAAAAAAAAAATATTTCAGTGAATTCCACAAACTGACAAACTTAGAGTAAAAGGCCATTTCTGAAGATTCCCTAAGTATATATAAGTCCAATTCTCCATATCCTCCAAATCTCCTATGCAACTGTCAGGAAGTGGGAAGTGACAAAGTTCTGTCTATTGTCAATTGGCAGCATTATTAATAGGAGGGGGAAAAAAAAGGAATCATGGGATTTTCCTATTTCCAAGATTGGGAAACCTACTTCCTCAGATTTATAGCCTTTACTAGGATTAATCCAACCATACTATTCAGCCCAAAGCATTAAAATACCCCCAACAGCCTGAGATCTAAGGTTATCACTTAGGATCTAAACACTGCAAGAGCAACTATGTTCTGAATGTCATAACTCTCCCTAACACACACACTCAGTCTTCTCTGCTGTCTACAAAACGCTCATTGTTTCAATCTCTTTTCTGAGCACTTCTATTATGTCTTACACCTATTCTGAATGAGCAGAAGAATGACCATAGAGCAAAAGGATTCACAATTTTTTTGAACAAATCTGTCATCCTTTGTCTTTCTGCATAATTTTTTTTTGTTAAAATGAAATAAGGTTCTTTAGGAGATGCCTTTCATATAGACAAATATTTAAATTGTTCATTGAGGTGGTACATATAATCTTGTTTGAACCATTTTGGTACATTTACTAAAAGTTAGAAAACCGGGCTCTCCCTGGTGGCGCAACGGGGTAAAGCATCACATTATGAAGCTCTCCAAAGCCACTGCAGCACAAGGTCAATCCCCAGCCAGGGAGCTGACCCACATGGCATGGCAGAACTCTCTTGACCAGCCCACTGCTCCCCTCAGCAGTTTCAGTAGATCTGCCTGTTCTGCTTCCCACTGTGTCTCTGGTGAATACTCTCACCCACCACACCTCTGGCCTGTACCCCAGTTTTGTAAGCATAAATAAACCATTAAAAAAAAAACTTAGAAAACCAATAGTTTAAAACAAACTGATGTTTTATGAAAAAAAAAAAAAACTTTAGCTGCCAACTGTCCATCTCTAGGGAATGACTTTATAATAGTAGTCAACGCTTTGAAACAGTATTTGTTTTTACAGTGCTATATTTCCTTTTTTTTTTTTTTAACTATATGGATGGGGACCAAATTAAAAATAGAAGTATGATAAATTAGGGCTAATTATTAAGAAATACACAAAGTGGCCCTCCCTGGTGGCGCAGCGGGTTAAAGCACAGCACTGAGAATCTGAAGCCACTTCCGCATGAGCTCGATTCCTGCCTGCTGCCTGCCCCGGAGGAGACCACATGGCGAGCCAGACCTCTCCTGACCCGCCCGCTGCTCCCCTCAGCAGTGTACTTCGTCGATCTGCCTGTTCTGCTCCCCACTCTGTCTCTGGTGAAGCCTCTCACCGCCCCTGAGCCTCTGTACCCCAGTTCTGTATGAATAAATAAATAAATCTTTAAAAAAAAAACTGTATAAAAAATACACAAAGTACATAAAGAATAAATGTTGCTGAATATTAAAAACTAGACTAACTGTATTATAAGAAAGCAGAAACATCCTATGTGATTGATAAAATTGTAGCTTCTCCCTCTTACTCTTGGAGGTCTCAGAACCTAGTATTTAGAATATGCACAATCACTCTAAGGAAATGGTAAAATTTCTTTCAGGAATAAAACAAGTAAAACACTCCCTAAAAACATTTGTTCCTAAAAAACAAGTAAAACACTTCCTCAAGCATTCTCCAAGCAATCAGTAATTTAGAAATAATAATAATAATAATTAAAAAAAAACTATTGAACTAAAGCAAAGTTAAGCTGTGTAACTGGACCAACCAATGGAATCAGGTGTGACTGTAGTAACGTGAATTGCACGTGGACTGAACACAGCAAGATTCCATTTTTATCCTACAAAACAGACTGCCTAGGTGCTCAACACAAACAAGAGGACTATTTTATCTGTGACATTATCTTATAAAAACCATCAGTATGCTCCCACGTGAAAGCCTTCCTGGGAATGCAAAGTTTAGCCAATTGAGAGGTTGACATTCACTTCAGCAGTATGAAGTAGATGGTGGATAGATGCGTCAGACTAGTGCCTTCAGCAAATTCCAGATAACTATTCAGTTATAATTAGTATTTTGGAACCTGGAGCCATGTTTGACTCTGACAGGGAGAGGGTTCAATGTTTTTCTTAAAAAAGTCTTCCCTTTTTTGACATAGTACTAAAATGTGTGTGCAAAAATCATGTCACTCACAAAGTCTTGGATCCTACTGTCAGAGGAACTTCAGGTATTTTCAGCCTGTTAATGAATAGGCATCCATATCTGTACCTTGCACCTGAAGTCAGATGTCACAGTCAATGTGCACCGAGTATCACAGTTGTTCCAACCAAGTATACAAGACACTCCAATAGCAGCACCCCTGGTCCCTTCAGAACCAATGAATATCAAGAAACTGAGGTGCTTTCCATATGATTCCCACTCAAATGACTGAAAAGTGAATAATTCAGTCAGCTCAGTTTGACATGACATTTGCTTCAAGAGTGAATGGAATATAAAATAAAATCTGGGCTATAGTACTAAGCAATGCTACCCACTTAATTTCTTAATCAATTTTTATCATTTATGCATCCATAAAATAGATGCACATACATGTGTGTGTAATTTTCTGAAGGTTATTTTATTTTCCAATGTCAGAATTTAAAGTAAGTTATTGCTTCTGTCATAGAAGGAAGAAATAAACCCTTACAGCATGAACTGTTCTGCCTGTCAATTGAAAGTGCTTGTGATGGGTGATCTTTTTTTCAACTAGGGGCCAGCATGTGAAAAACCATTCTTGATTTTTTTTAATAGAAATTACATTGGTTCATGGTACTGTACATGATCCAGAGCTATCATGCATGTTACCATAGCTCACCTACAAACAAGACATACACTAGTCCTCCCACAACTCATGGGTCCCCTTCCCCCTTCTTCTACATTCCCTCTCCCCCTCTACTGACTTCAACTGTACAGTCAGACTTTGAGGGTCTGTTACTGGTTTGGTTTTGTCTGACCCTTTTTTCCCCCTCTATTTTCCTCATGTAAGTGAAACCACCTGGTATGTCTTTCTCCTTCTGGTTTTCCTCACTTAACATAATACCCTCCACTTCCATTTGCTTTGCAAATAGCAACTTGATTGGGTCATGGTGTCCAGATATTTGGTTGAATAATATACTGCATGTTCACATGCAGTTATTTTTGGATAAGATTAGCATCTATCTAGGTGAATTTTGAGTGGGACAAACAGTCTCCTACAATGTGGGTGGGCGTTATTGAAGGCTGCAATAGAATACAACCTAAGCACACCTGATCAAGGAAATTTTTCCTGGGCCACTAGTCTGCAAAATCTACCCTATAGATTTTGGACTCGAATTCAATTTATGTGAGATAATTTTTTTTTTTTAAGATTTATTTGTACATACAGAACTGGGGGTACAGGCCAGAGGCTCAGGGGCGGTGAGAGGCTTCACCAGAGACAGAGTGGGGAGCAGAACAGGCAGATCGACGAAGTACACTGCTGAGGGGAGCAGCGGGCGGGTCAGGAGAGGTCTGCCACGCCATGTGGTCTCCTCCGGGGCAGGCGGGATTTGAACTCATGCGGAAGTGGCTTTAGCTTCTCAGTGCTGTGCTTTAACCCGCTGCGCCACCAGGGAGGGCCCAATGTGAGATAATTTTTTAAAAATAAATCATTGTATCCATATATTCTCTCTTTCAACACCACGTGTGTGTGTAGTTGCGCGCACACACACACAGACACAGACACTTCCTATGGGCTCCATTTCTCTGGAGAACATTAATTAGAACATGTAATTTCTCAGTATTTGCAAATTTTGAGTGTCTCTAAAATTTTTATAAAATGTAACCACTGTTCAGACCACTATAGTCAAGCTAACAATAAAATCGCATTAAAAACCATGGCCTTAGAATTTGGATTGAATGAAGAAACAAAATTAAAATGAAAATAATTAGAAAGTTACAAGGAATAGAGGTAAAGAACATGTAACCTAATGTTCAATGTAAGGGGTGTGGGAGAGACAAGCAGCAGGAATGGGGAAGAAATGATTTGGATTTATCTTTGACAATGAGGATCATTTAGAGCCAGGTGTGAAAATCATGGATGCTTACCTAGAGTACAGTTCTCCTGAATCAGAAATGGGGGTTTGAAAGTCAAAAAAAGGACATGTTATTCCCTGATATATTGAACTGAATATGAAGCAAATTTTAATGAGATAGAATAACCTGATTCTCACATAGCTCACCTGTTTGGGAAGAGAAAGCATTCTAAAGGTGATCATAGTCCATGTTTGTCATATGTAATATGGACTATTTATAAATTTTATATATTAATATGTAAATACTATGTATAGATTGGTACTGAATAAATTTTTATTATAGGTTCATTTTCTATTAATTGGAAAAATCTATTAGCAATATAAAAAATAAGTAAATGCCCTTTAGTGAACAAATAATACTCTATAGTTCTAGAAATCAACAGGGGCTAGATGAACAACTCGTTTTTAAGAGTGCTTCTTTTGAAAATTGGAACACTTATTTCTTTTGTACTTGTTTACTCAATTTCAACTTTGAGTTATTACTATGTGAACTATTTAGAATATATACTGTGAGAAAAGATATTCTCTATTTAATAGCACATCCTTTACCTCACATACTAATTTTTCTTTGAAAGAACATTTAAGTTCCAGTCTCAACAAATTTCCATTATACCAACAGTGTTTTCAACTGTTTTCACCACATTTAACATTACATACCTGGACCTTACTCACCTTTTAATTGGAATATGGTACCCTTGGGCCCAAACCTACAGAACTCCCCTATCTGAGCCCCTGGTAAACATTACTGTCTTCATATCTTCAAGTTCATACATTTTTAAATTTATGATCTCCTATAGGAATGCATTCATGCACTGTCTGGTTTATTTCACTTAATAACCTCAGAGTTCATCAATGTTGCTGCAAATTGCAGCCTCTCATTTCATGGCTGCATGATACTCCATTTTATGTATATGTGTGTATGTACATATATTTAACCATTCATATTGATGCAGGTGTTATTTTCATTTGAAATACATAAATAAAACATTCACTGGTTATTCTTTCATTTTACTCTAGTTGAATTTAAATTTGGAGAGGACAATTTACTTAATGTTTCCCTGTACCATATTTGATGTCCAAGATTTATTTATAACCTACATTAACATTATGAATGATTGCTGACAACTGTGTATCAAACTTTTCTTAGGAATATGAAAAACATCCTCTAATTTTGGTCTGACCTTTAAAAATTGATATCAAAAGAAGAAAAAATGGCAATACAAGTTATAAAAAAAA
>NW_004567113.1:42228407-42244929 GCF_000260355.1 Condylura cristata | reverse complement strand
TAGTTTGAAAGCTATTCAGATGAAAATATTGGATATTCATTCATTCAATTATCAAATATGGTATCTTCCACTTTTTATTATTTCGTGTCTTTCCAAATTATCTTTTCTAAACATGTAATTACTGACTTCAACAAGAAAATTAAGAAGTTTCCATGGATTTTATAAAATTAGAACATTGTCATGAAGAAAATGGGTCAAACATTCAAAAACAAAATTTTTGTAGTTTTCCATTAAGTAAAAATATTACCTACCATAGAGTCTCATGCATAATCACTCAAAATGTGTGTTCAATTGAGTTAAATTGGATTGCATTGAAGAAAACCACTTCTATATCACCACATTTCAGTTGGGCTATATTGAAAGAATGCTTGCTGGTGTTTTAATAGACCATTCTTTTTAATTGGCTGTCATTTACCAATTCTTTTTCTGTTATTTTATAGCATTTAAATTTTTTTTAAAGACAAGACTGTTAACTGAATTTCATATATCTCTTTATTCATTCTTTTCTCCTTAAGTTTTCAACAAAATGCAATGATTCCTCAAATAACTTTTATTTATGACTATCTCAGTTTTTAATATATTTTTGAAAGACTTTACCTTAAAAAAGGATTTTTTATCATTATTTTGAATTGTTGAATTTTGTAGGATGAAATTACCTTGCTAATAGTGATTATTCAGGTTTCAGGTCATAATTATAAAATTATAAAATTATAAAATTACCTTGGTTCTAATTCCCCTAGTAGCCACTTTATTATTTGTAGAACTAATCAATTCATTTTTATTGAAGGACACTCAAAATTACATACAAGTTCAGCACTCTGAGTTATAATTTTAAAAATCCCACATATTTTTAACATAAATATTAATTCATAAAGTACTATTTATTGGAAAAAAACCTTTGCTCTGGAGTGCCATCTTCATTACCCATTAAAAAATAATCAACTTATTTATGGCCTGTTTTCATTTTTCTGTTTAATTTGATCCTTTGTCTAGCTTTTTGCCAGTTAAATAATGTCTGATACATGGAAATGTGTATCAGCTTATCAATTTCAAATACTGTTGTGTAGTAACTTTGATTAGAACTGGTTGGACCTAGATAATATTGAGGGAGAACTGACATTTTTGAGTATCTTATGTAGCTGAAAATCTTGTGTACTTTCTGGTGTCAAGCTCTGTTTTAAGTTCTCTATAAGAAATAAATTCTTTAGTATTTATACTTCACATCTTAGTTTTATTCACTATCATTCTCAGTAATTCAAACTATAACCCAAAGAAGAAGAATTTGCATTCAGTACCACAATTGGGTTTTCCAAGCTGTCACACATCAGTGTAGACTCACAATTTCTGAAAACTATTGATGTAAACATAGATACACAAAAATTTTGCACACACATAACACACAAACTGCTGTAATTCAACTATAGCACAACATCAATCTAGGAATGACACAAGTCTCTTTCAATAAGAACAAAATCAGTTCCTTAAGTGATTTATTTGTGGTAATGAATGCAAATTCTTCTTCTTTGGGTTATAGTTTGAATTACTGAGAATGGTTACTGAACTAATATTCACCCATTTCTAACTCTCAACTTAAAAAGCACCTTCCTGAGTTTCATTCATATGGAATGCTTCTACTAAAATCATCCCTTGGCCCCAGGGTATATACATCCTTTTTAAAATATGAGAGCATAAGTCTATTTGTTAAAAGGAAATGTTATTTGTCTTTTTACTGCATAGCACACAAGGCAAGTTTGCATATTTTAAAAGAATTTTTTGCTAAATATATAGGAAGAACAAAGATAAATGAATAATGTAGAAGAGGCATTAAAAGCTAGACAAGCTTAGGAAAGGGGAAAAAAAAAAGTTTCTGCTCCTGTAACACTTAAATGGCTTCCCAGTCCCCAAAGCACCAGTTTATTCCCTAGGAATGTTACACTCCAGCCTCAAAGGACTAGAGCCACTTTGCAGGCAATTTACCTGGCTTAAGGCCCTTCTGCCTCCCTGGTTTTCTCCACAAGGTAAGAGGTGTCTTTTCTGCAGGGAGCTGGTCAATTGCCCAGCTTGTTCTCTCCAGAACAACTGTAAAAAGCAAACATTCCAATCCTGCTCTTGACCTAGGGTACTCCCACTCAATTCCTGTTTCTCTGTGATTGGCAGACCTACAAGTTTGACAAGAAGAGCCACACTTGTCTACAGCAGTAAGAGGCTTCTTCTCTTAATTTTATACGACAGAGATGGGGGTGGGTTATAATAGGTAGCTCAGAGTCTGTATCTCAACTCCCAGCTATATAGGAGAACAGGTTTTTCCAATTCACTAGGAATAGCTAGGACCTGGGGAACTGATATGATCAATTTAATTTCACGAGACTAACTGATAATCTTTAATAGCAACTGTATAATTTAAATTGGGAAAAACAATAAACTATGGGATCAAAATGACCATAGTGACACACTATTCACAGCAGTTACACAAGCAACGATGTTTAGAAAAAGTAATGTCTTTACAACATGTTGTCGGATTTTTAGGATATACAGTTTAAAGCTTCTGACCTTCATGTACAGACAAAATCAATATGCTCTTATTCGTCCAAAACACTAATTATACAGAACAAGCAATTATAATAAATGGTCAGATTTATGTTCTATTTCCTTTGTAGGTGATAAAAACATTAAGATATTTCTCATCACTTTTTAGCAAAATATATATACCTAATTTTTATTTTTTTCAATTAGCAGTATCACAGAAAGGGAGTCCACTGATAGCAAAATTACAAATTTATTCCAGGCTGCTGACTGGTATAAAGGAATAGAAAAAATTGTCAATTACCCAACTCATTATCTCAGTATATGACAGCCAAACCAAATAATCCCTGTCCCCAGTGAACATTCTGAACTGAATTGTTGAGATAACAACCCTGCTGATCCAATAAAAAAAAAAATGAGGATATAAACATTTCTATATTTGTTTCATTAATTCATTAATTCATACACCTCCAAACTGTTCATCCTGGGTTTTCAGAATAATTATCACAATAAAAAAATCATAAGAGCTAGCATTTATTGGCCACTGAATATGAGCCAGGCAGTGTGGCTAAGTTCCTTCTATGCGTTCTCATTTAATTTTACAAGTCTATGAGGCAGGCACTAACATACCTGGCACACAATGGCACCTTCAGTTCCCAAATATCTCTTTAACTTTATCTCTGTAAATAGCTTTGCACATATATTACTCAAATAAAATCTTCTATGTATGATATGTGGGTTCTTTTTGGCTCAGTGTTTTTTCTTTCTCTCAAAAGCAAATGAATTTCCTTTTAGTCAACTTTTCCACAATTTTCTGATTCTCATATTCTTTCCTTTATTCTGATTGCTATCTTGAGTACAATGTCTGTCCCTAATGTTGAACAACGTTGACAGTCATGAATTTATATGTGATATTCAGAATGTTGCATAAAACTTTATTCTTTTATATTTCACAGAATTGCTATTTCTGCTACTGCTACCATTTAAAAAAATCAAACAACAAGCTTTGTATAATAATATCTAGTTGTGGTACAGTTTTGCATATTTATATAAAGACATGAAATATGCAGATGTATGGTCTGCAAATGGTTACTTGTTTAAAAGATATTTAGAGCTGGTTAGGAATGAGCCATGGAGGAATAGTTTCCCTACATGTAAAAGGACACCCAGGCAGAGAGAATCCCATTTTATTAAAATTAATGTGTAACAGATGGCTGTTAAATATCCAAACAAGTTCTTAATAGGATGCTTTCAAAAATGATACAATTGAAGTTGTATACCTTCTTCAACCTGTTGGAAAGTGATCACCTTTCAGGTATTCCTTAGTTTAATGGAATGTCATAAAAGGTTAGAAAATGTGTGTTCAAAATGTGATAGCCCAGAATTCAAATACTGATCTTAATGAACAGACTGTGGTATGAGGGGAAAAAATCTTTTTTAATCTTTCTAATTGCAAATGTAAGACAATAGTGAATTTATTTTCTATTTAATATCCTTAATCTGTTTCAGGTGAATAAGGTGTGTTGCTATTATTTTCATTGAAAATAATTTTTCTTCTTCATTAGGTCTTTGATTGTTTGATCTTTTTGGTGAAGTCCATCATAAAGGTAAATTGTTTTTAGAGAAACACATTAAAAGTTAATTGTATAACAGAAGATCTCTTAGACTTTCTGCTTTGATTGGAGAAACAGTCAAAGCTCCATAATAGTTGGATATTTATTCAATCACCCACATTCTAGGGACTCTTAAATATTGCTTCTGTTTAGTATCATAATCTCAGATTAAAGAGGTGGAAATCTTGTTATAAATACTAAATCTGTTAATATTAAAACTAACCAATGTATGAAGAATCTTGGAAAACTATAAGGTGTCTAAGTTATCAAAAAAGTGTAATCTGTTCACAACTGATAAAGAATTCCATATCAAATTAATAAAATAACTGAGACCCTGATAATACAATCAAATACACAGGCTCACTTATTTTTAGTGAAAGCTCACTATATCACTAATTATTTAAATATCAGTTACATTCTTTTCATGCCCTCAGCTGTTTTTGATGCCACTGTATCATATTCCAACATTTACATCTTATGTTAAAATGTAACTAAGCAGCATCATTAAGGTTTTTGTTTGGGTTGAAAACCACTGACGATCTTCAAGTACATTTCATTCTCAGGAACTATAGTTCAGTAATATCATGGAGAGAAGTTTCTCTTATGAAATTAAAGAAAAAAGGTTTGAATATGAGGAAAATATAAAGGTATTAAGGAGAGGGAAGGTAATACAGCAGGAGCTAAAAAATAAATACATGAACACAGAGTGGTAACTTGTTGCCACTTATGAAGGAGAGTGACTCATAAACACGTGTATGAAACTGCTGAGATCTTTGCTTAATGACATATCCTTACATTTTGGGCATTTAAAAGCTGTCTATCTCCTTATATCTCCAGGATTCCTGAAGACTCACCATGAGAGCATTACAGCACATTAGTAACACCATGGAGCACAGATTTTGTTTAATTTGTAATGAGAAGAGACCCTTAACAGGAACCACATCAAGTCTTTCCGGTAATCACGGAAGCAAGCAAAGTAATTAAAAATCTTTAATTGGATGATATATACGATGTAGTAGTATTATCTTTTTTTTTTTTTTAACATTTGTATCTAAATTTATCTCACCAGGACTAATATCATGCCAGTATTTATGAAAGGATTTACTTTCACAATAAGTAGTTGAAAAACATGCTCAACAACTTCTAGAACATACTTAATTGAACTCAATCATTCTTGTATTATAAAACCTGAAAGTATGTGAAATGCTTTGGGTGGTATGGGAAGATAAAAATGAAAAATATATATAACTAAATCACTGCTTTTTCTTATTTGTGCCTTATAAAGGTATTTGGTGAGAACTCCAAATACACCAGAGTCTGTGGTATGTCGGCATTAAATGATAAACCGAACAATACACTATGCTGGTGTTCTAAAGTTTTGACTGATCAAGTATCTATTATAAGAATAAGTTATAAAGCATTTCATAGGGAAGGAAGCATACATAATTTCTCTTATTAATATGAAAAAAGCAAAGGCAACCAAATTTCTGGTTTTAAAAATAAGTTAAAAAATTGCATTCAGGCCCTCCCGGGTGGCGCAGCGGGTTAGAGCACTGCACTGAGAAGCTAAGGCCACTTCCGCATGAGTTCGACTCCCGCTTGCCCCGGAGGAGACCACATGGCGTGGCAGACCTCTCCTGACCCGCCCGCTGCTCCCCTCAGCAGTGTACTTCTCAGTCAACCTGTTCTGCTCCCCGCTCTGTCTCTGGTGAAGCCTCTCGCCGCCCCTGCACCTCTGGCCTGTACCCCAGTTCTGTATGCATAAATAAATAAATCTTTAAAAAAATCATTTAAAAAAAAATTGCATTCAATGAAATCAAAGCCAAGCATAATACTGTATGATTTCAAAATATAAGGGAATAGAGATAGCATCTGACACATAGTAAGTGCTTAATAACTATCTAATCAAAGTAATAATCCAGATAAGAAAGGAAAAAATGTATTTGGCCAAAACTTTAGAATCCTTTTTCTTGACAAGTATAGAAATTGTGAAATCAGAACCATAGGAAACAATGTATGTCCAAACTTAACTGGTTCTGCAGTAGGAATATTTGCATAATAAAAGCAACACAGTGTTTAATGTAAACAACTTCTGAATAAACCTTCACAAACAGCATAGAAGATAAACTTCAGTTACTGAAAAGAAAGTGATGTATCTTGGAAATATACTTTTAGGCAAAGACTCCAATCATTTCACTCCCAAATACTTGTTTGGTATGTGTAAATGTTTAAGTGACAGATGTTTTGAATTAGAATGGGGATGCAAAGAACTGTAAGAAATGAATAGGCACTGAAATATTCAACTCATAAAATTTTGACTACTGCTTAACTTTCAGAGACACAAAAAAGAGCAAGAAGATTATTAGAATTTATGAAAATAGTTTATAAAATTAAACATAAATAGGAGGATTTAAAAAAAGCACTCTACACTTTTTGATTATTTTATCCAAAAGATGTTTTGACTATAAAATAGCTATTATAATATTTTAAAATAAAGATACATTGCAAGTATTTCAGAAAATATATAGAGAAAAATGCATAAAATAGTTTTTGATTCCATAAATCAAAGATCACTTTTGTTAAAATTTGAGTCTGTTTTTGTTTTTTTTTTAAGATTTATTTATTTGTGCATACAGAACTGGGGTACAGGCCAGAGGCTCAGGGGCGGTGAGAGGCTTCACCAGAGACAGAGCAGGGAACAGAACAGGCAGATCGACAAGTACACTGCTGAGGGGAGCAGTGGGCGGGTCAGGAGATGTCTGCCACACCACGTGGTCACCTCTGGGGCAGGCGGGAATTGAACTCATGCAGAAGCAGCTTTAGATTCTCAGTGCTGTGCTTTAACCTGCTGCGCCACCAGGGAGGGCCGAAAATTTGAGTCTGTTTTTTAATAGTGAAACATTTAAGGAAATTTTGTTTTCCCCAAAGTATTATACTTGTACAATTATTGACATCAGATTAACTCAAAATATTTTCTTCTTTTGCTGAACTTTTAATTTTAATGGGTATGTATTATTATTTTTTGATAGAGAAAACGATTTAGCTATGACTCCTTGGAACATTTAACCTGTAGAGCAAAATTATGCTATCATTCATTCAACAGGACTCAATATACTGGTATCCAAGGTTACTGTTTTTATTTATAAACACTTTTGCTTATAAAGAGTATGTAATGGCAGGAAAAACCCTCCCAGTGTAATGTGAATGAGATGGCTTGAATTCTTACCCAAATGTTCTCTGTTCACAGGGAGTTCTTATCTTTAAATATGTATCTTTCAAAACTCGGACATACAAAATATTTCCTAGCCAGGAAGACTTCAAATTGTTAAAGGGAAAGATGACCTAAAGGAACTCTGCAGAGTTTTGTGGATTCCACCTCCCACTCCAGGTTTCTGGACTCTACCCCCTACTCCAGTGATTGGAAACAACAACTCCCAGCAGTACCAGGGAGAGAACTGCAAGGACCCAAGGGCTAAGCAGACATTCTGGGACTTTGGGGGATTGAGGGGGCACCATTTGCTACAGTGGATGCTTGCTGGGTCTGTGGGGCCTCACCTGTGCGCTTAAAATTCAGTTGCACTGCAGACACACACGAGTCAGTATGGGCTTAATTACAAAAGGGGAAATGAAAAGGAAACAACCCAGGGAAAGGAAGAGGGATACAAAGTAACTAGAATATCACACCTGGGGCAGACTTGGAGCTCTGGTAACAATAGAACTGAAAGCTCCACAAACTAACTGAAAGCCCCTAGTCTCCCTGTCCCAAGAGCCGTTTTCCCAGTGAGCGTCTACCATAGCAAATGGTGTCCCCTTTATCCCCCGAAGTCCCAGAAAGCCTGCTTAGCTCTGCCCGTGGGTCCTCGTAGTTCTTTCCCTGGTACTGCTGGGAGTTGTAGTTTCCAATCACTGGAGTAGGGGGTAGAGTCCAGAAAGCTGGAGTAGGGGATGTAGTCCAAAAGGCTCTGAAGAGTTCCTTTAGGACACCCCTCCCCTTAACAAAATGACTATCCAACTCAGTTTTGATTGTTATTAAATAGCTACACTATTCTTTCAATGTACCAGATGATTTCTTTTTTAATTAAAATATTGTGGTGGCATGGAAAGGTTATGCATGTGTGACAGGCAAAACACTTCCCAGGTATGGTGTGTATATTTTGGACCCTCCCTGGTGGCACAATGGGGTAAGACACAGCACTGCAAGCTAGCCACAATCTTTTCAGCTTCAGCACAAGTTAGATCCTGGCTCAGGAGATGATCCACAAGGCGGAACATTCTTGCCCGCTGCTCCCCTCAGCTGTGTACTTCCTTCATCTATCTGCCTGTTCTGCTCCCCACTCTGTCTCTGGTGACTCCTCTTACTGTCCCTGCCCTTCTGGCCTGTATCCCAGTTCTGTATGTATAAATAAATAAATAATAATAAAAAGTGTATATTCTTACATCAAATCATCTACGTTCCTGTTAGATTACACTATCAGAATTTATCATCAGATACTGTTTTTTTACCCTTATTTACATTAATCCTTATACTTATTTACAACTTACTCTTCTCATGCCCCCCTACCCTCCACAAATCTGTGTTTGAGATAAAAAAGAAAGAAGCAACTTTAAAGTATTGGTAGGCTCAATATAAGGTTTTGCAGTGTACAATGAGCAGTAACTTAAAAAGTAAGTCTATGAATGCCTAACTCTTTTATTCATTCCATTATTTTCTGAAGTAATTAAGTGGTCTAAGAGTTTAGATAAAAATTTGTAAAAATGGAGTAAAACTCCACAGATATTAAAAGTATCCTGTTTCACAGTTAATCAAAAGGTCAGGGTGCCTTTTGTACTAAACAAGTCTCATCAGAGTAGTTCATTAACACAATTAGATAAAATGCATTCTCAGTTTCAGCTATCTATTCATTTTAAGGCTCTTTCAGCCTTGCTTAATCAAATTTAACATAGGAGACTTTTCCTGGCCACATAATCAACATGTAAATTAAAATGCACAGGGCTCTCCAAAGAATAAAAAGTTAATTATTTAATCGTTTCTCTCCCCCCCCATGTATTGGGTTGAGAATACTTAATTAAAGAGAAAAAAAGTAAATATATCTTTACCATGTTTCTCTTGTATGAAAATGTCTGTAATTTATACTAAAAAAAAACACAGAATACTGAAGTTACTACCCATTTTCATAGGTATTTAAATTAATCAAAGACTCATTTTGATTGGAGAATTTAGTTCATGGTGACAAGTGTTTTCACAAAACATGGAGAGAGTTTTAAATTACATTGAAACTATTAAAATGGCCATGCATTTATCAAATAGTTTACTTTTTTGAAAACTAAAAACATTGCTGAAACAAACTGAGCTTATCAAAGAAACAAACTGAAAGTTCATTTGACATTTTAATAAGACTTTAATTTGCCACCTATTGAATTTTATGATGAAGTGAGCACAAAATGTGTCTATTGATTTTCTATGCAATTTCTATTTGCACAAGATTATGATGAATAAATTTTCTAGTCTCATTTTTCTGAATTCTGCATATTCTCAAAAATTTAAATGTTGAATCCAGACAACTGCTTGCTCTTCTCTGCAGTTCTGAGAATCCTAAACAGTATAATTTTATTTTTTTCATGAGAAACTCTTTGGCTGCTTATTTCTCTCTTGAGTGTGACTGGTATCATTTAAGTCAGTGAAAATTCACTTAATATTGCATTCATTTATCCCTCACTATAGAGATAATGTTGTTACCTTCAGTGCTGCCAAACAGTAAGAATATCCTACTAGCATTTTATATAAATTTTAGAGATAAATTCTATGCCAGTATTTCAGAAATGTCTTCAGAGATCCCCAGGATATTGTGGTATACCCATTCCCTTCCATAGTACTTCTCAGAAAAAGATGCCATATATTGGCATATGGAATGTTTAGTTTTCGAGATGACACATACATTTTGATACTCGAACATTCCAAGTACTGTCAGTATTAACAAATCAGGATCTTGAATAATATTTATTCAATGATCACTTAATATATTTGTGTGACTTGCTGTTTTGGAAAAGTGTATATGAAGGTTAGTGAGACTTGATCTTGCCCTTGTAAAATTTATGATTGAAGTAGAAACAAAAATAGACTATGATAAGGGGATTCATGTTGAAATGGTGGCAGCTGAAAAGTTTCAGATTTTAAGTTCAGTAATAAAGGTTAGCAAGAGAATATTAATCTATACATATTAGTGGTATGCATATTTTAGGCCATAGCTGTTCCTAAGAGATAAAATAATCCTATCATACAGTTAAAATATCTATGTGTTTGTGTACCTAAGTTGTGTGTGCATTTTGATGTGTAGCTGTTTCTTCATATTTAATAAAATGTAGCTTGTGGATATTCTGAAATATAGCAGAACACAGCTATGTTACTAAATGAAAATCTTTAGCAAACACTTATATACTTGTACTATTTATTCCCAATGACTGCCTATGATTATTTTCACTTGATCTTCCTATGCTTTTTCATTATTATAAGACTATCAGGCAGAAGTACAAAGAATAACGTTGCTTGCACAAGGTCTCACAAGTAATAAACTTAGGAAGTGGTTTTTGGAGTAGAAAATCAATTTTCATTAAAAAGCATCAAAAAGACAAACAGTAAATAGTAAACAACCTGGAAATAATGTTTGGTTGTGCATACTAGAGTCTGTGAATGTTTTCAAAAGAATGTAAACAGACAAGAGAATGCCCTAGAAAGTATTGTGAAATTTCAGATTAACACTGAAGTATGTGGCTTTTTGTTATTGTTTATCATATGTACTTATAAATATTCATGCATTTTTCAATTACACACAGAAACAGCAGGCGCCATGAAAAATAGTTGGGGTGTTTGTTGGTAGCTGACCTAACAGAGGCATGCTAGAGTAGGGAGAGGACATTTCTCAGTGGTTCTTTTTCCAGTCCATGCTTAAAATAGTATATGTAGATGATATACTGATTGACACGAAATTTCCTTTTGTTCATTCCATATTTAACAATTAGGTCTGGAGAGGGATAGTTGCTATCAGGTGTTAATATGAGCCTCCAAATTTTCAGAACCACTGGCTCAGGAGTTAATTACTCAAACTTTCCAATTGTACAAGATTCATATAAAAGCCATGGCTTTGCATTATTTACCCAAATAAACAACATTCTTTAGAAGAAAACAGACAGTTTTACTAATGAAAAATGTAAATTCTAGGCTCATGTGTTATTCATGAATGCTCTGATACCACAATTGTTATTTTCGAGTGTTTAGCTACTGTGAAAAGTATCTTCAGCAATGATGCTGGCTGTTGACTGCTGAATGTCAGAAATAATGATCTAGCTACACTGTCATCTTTGTTGGATGAGGTCTATTATGTGTCACATTTAGAAGAATATTTGTGTTGCTGAATGATTTTAAGCTAATTATCTATTACTGCTTCTATTTCACAAAGTGTAATGGTAATCATACAAAAAGTTTACTGCTGATACTGTTAAGTAGAATTTAATACATCATATTTGCAAAGTAAACTAAAATTGACATTTATCAATCTGTCTATATTATTATTCAAATATGGACATATATAAAGGTTTCACTTGGTCTAAAAATAACAGTTCAGATTCAATGGTAATATTTTATTTTGCTACTGTTATTGTGTTATTTTCACATGAAAAACTTACTGTAAACAATATGAAGTAGCAATGGTCTTATGAAAAACATCGTGGCTACTTTGATGTCTTTCTAGTGTTGGCTACATGGTATATTCATACTGTGATCCATTCTCAGATTAGCTTGTTTTAAACATTTTTAAAGACTTCTGATGATATCTGTTTAAAATGCTTAACCAGTAAGATATATGTATATTAAAATTTTCTTGTAATTTTCTATTACAGAGATCACAAAATTTTAAATCTATTTTTTGATTAGTTGCCTTTCAAAATGGTAACATATGAAGGAAGGATACCAAGTATGGGAGGTAGGGTAGGTATGCTTATGTTGAAATAGGAAATGCAATGGGATGTTTGTATTTTCTTTTTTTATTTAATTATTAAGTCAATTTCTTTTAATTGTACCATTTAAACCAATTGTAATATTGGTTTATATGACTATATATAATTTCAGGGTATATATTTGCCCTTGTTAAGATATGTATTACCATGAAACACCCATAACCACAGAACCCAGAATCCCGTTTTCCTCTCCGTTTCCAACAAACCAAAAAATGACTTTAGTTGAGGAAGAAAATAGTGTTAATGGAGCAAAATGAAGTTGTAGTTGTACTGATGTAAAGAGAAAGAGTAGAATATGAGGAAAATGTAACTGTTTTAGCTTGGGCCAATTCAACATGAATTTTAAATGGTGATGATAAAAATAAGAATGCTTTCTTTGCATAACAGGATTTTTTGAGAACTATTATTTGATGTCATGGACATATTACCTAATGATGTTCTCCTACTAAAGCTTTGTTGTCTCTTTGAAAAAAATGCCTTTCAATTATTTTTTGAGAATTCAAATTTTACACACTGTAAATAAACAGAAATCTATCCACTGCAGCAACACCCCCATACTTTCCATTTAACAGCCCCACTGCTAATAATCATTCCTATGATAACAGTTGAAGAACCTTCTTGTTGACTCTGGAGAATAAAAGAAAGACAATTTCCTTGACAAGAGCTCCATCTCTGAACATATGCAAAAACTGCCAGTGATATTTGAATAGCAGGTATGTCAAGTATTCATTTATTCAATTCAAGCACATATTGGGCATTCATGTATTCTAGAAATTCTTCTATGCCCTAGAAATAAGCAATTTTTGCTACTCTGAAGTGACACCTTCACAGAGAAAGACACATAAACTACTATTCAATGCAAAGAACTTTCTAGTAGAATTAAGTACAAACACCATGAGAACACAGGACCATGCACAATTAATTTTGCCTAGACCTTGTAGATCACCACTGACTTCGATTTTGTGCACCACAATGTGACCAAACTTAAAATATTTTTTACTTTCTTACTCAATTGCTCTCGACTTGTTCTATGGAATCATTGCCCTCTCTAGTCCTTGACTATTCAATAGCCCTCTTCTTGCAGTTTTCAGGTGAATTTTATAGGGACTAAATCTGAGAGGAGAAAGCATACATTATACAAAAAAAAAAAAGAAGAAGAAGAAGAAGAAGGATGTCAACTGTATATAAAATAAAAAGTTAAAAATGTTTATGACTTCCATCACTCTTCAGTTATATATTCTTCATGTCATTTTCCCAGGAACCTGCATAAAAACTGACTCTGGCTTAATCTCAGGATATAATGTGTTGGCTGGAGATGATAGAGGACTATCCAAGAAACAAATGAATATAGTATAAAGTATTCTAGTATAATTCATATTCAAATTTCCCTAAACTTAACTCATTTAATAAGTTACTGCAAAACTTATTCAATATAACTATAAGCATTTTACTTTTTTGAGCAACATTTGTTTACAACATTGCCTCCACAAATGTGAATTATCATACCCTACCTACCCCCAGAGAACCCATACCTCTGTATCGTACACAACCTTTCTAACTTTTCCCCATCCCATTCCTCCCTTTCTACTAGCCTCAATCCTGCAGTCATACTTGAAGATTTTGTTTTGGTTTAGCTTTGTTAATTTGGTATTTACCTTTATCTCTGGCTCATTTCACTTAACAAATCCCTTCAGTCCATTCCAATAACTTTGATTGCTGTGTACATGTTTATGATGCTCAGATGTATTTCCAACTGAACTTGACTGTGACCTACTATACATCACTGCTTCAATCTTTCAGATACCTCATAGCAATGTATTTAAAACAGGTATCATACTTTATAGTAATTCATCAATTGTCAGTTGCTGGGTCAGTAATGATACTAGTGTCAGAATACTATACTCTTCCTTGCAGTATAGGTGATACAACGCAGCCCCTTTGAATGTCTTTACGCCAGAGACTCAATTTCTCCAAACTTAATGTTCCCACATTGGGAAAAAAAAAATTCCCACATAAAGTAAATGTAAATTTGACTTAACAGTACAGATATTATTTGTCTTTAAAATTTTTAAGATACTATTAAATCTGTAGAAAATCCAATCAAGTATCATAAAAAGTATTATTTAGGTTAGGGTCATTCTATCAGTTAAATTATTGCCTGTAAGACAGCAGGTAGAACCAGAAAAAATAGTTTACTAGAATGAGTTATATTGTCATTTATATAATGAGGAATTTATAATTTACTCGTACTTTTTGATTTGTCATTATTTAGAATAAAACTCAATTTATTAAAACCAAATGTTGGAATGTGTTTTGTATGTGCACAATATTAAGATCACAAGCAACTGTTCGAACTTGTAAACTGAAGTAAGTTTGAAAATCAACTGGAAACACAATGCTAATGGACTGTGGTATTATGTTCATGTTGATTATTCTTATTCATCAGTTTGTCAGAATGTTAGGTCATGAAAAATAGTCAATTAATAGTGACATAAAAACATAATAATCCATGTTTTCAAAACCTGTTTTTTCTTAAACACTAAAACTACATTGGGTATTATTATCATGCCTAATTTAATGCATTAGTTGAGGGAAGTCACTTTATATAATGTTCAGGAAATGAATATTCTGTGGCAATAACAAAGGAAAGAGAACAAGAGAATGTTTATTAAAAAATTCTAAATAGGCCCTCCCTGGTGGCGCAGTGGGTTAAAGCACTGCACTAAGAAGCGTAAGCCACTTCGCAAGAGTTCGATCCCCACCTGCCCCGGAGGAGCTCCACATGGCGTGGCAAACCTCTCCTGGCCCGCCCGCTGCTCCCCTCAGCAGTGTACTTCTTCGATCTGCCTGTTCTGCTTCCCACTCTGTCTCTGGTGAATCCTCTCACCCTCCGCATCTCTGGCCTGTACCCCAGTTCTGTATGAATAAATAAATCTTTAAAAAAAAATTCTAAATAATCACATTGATGTCACCATAGAAACAAATTCAAGTCAATATTTATGTACTATTGAGTTGCCTGGACTTAGTAATAACATGTAAAGATAAAAGAAGAGACAGTCTCTTCACTTTGTCTTTAAAAGATAATTTTGTCATTAGTTATATAAAAGACCTATTGTTTAGAACTAAACTTATAATGTATTTTACATCCCCCTACTCAAATTAAGTGGCAGCTTTATTGTGTGTATTAATACTTAAGAAGAAGATGTGCTGTAGAAAAGTTTATGTGTGTTTTAGGTCAAGGGCTCTTAAAGGGAAAGGCACGAGTTCTAAACATTTAACATGTGGCCAGAGTAAGTACAGTTCAATCACAGTGGGGTGAATAGCAAATGCGTACACATTAGAATCAGCATTCATTGGTAGGGAATATCAAGTACTTTATGTAAACAATTGGAAAACCTTACAGTTAGTCAAAACCGAAGCCACAAGTGAGTTATAAAGGTCTTTGCTCTCAAGTGAAATCAATTACAAGTTAGCTACACATCTGATGTATTTAGTTTTTCCAGATAGAAGTAAAATGACTTCATTTTCCTTTTTAAAAATCAGTGGAAAACTGCTTTTTTATGGTTTAATTGCTTATCAGTTCTTTGCAATCTTTCATTACTCTGAAACTCCTGTGAAAAGCTCTCTTTGCATTATTACGTCTTTTGAGCAAGTAATAAATCTCAAATCAGCATAAAATTTTACACATTGTTCTGTTATACAAACTTATTTACTCAGAGGTTTAAAGGGTCCCACATTCAGTGTTTTCCATGAAGCAGGTAAAATAGTTCAATCCTATTTTCAGTAATGAGTATGTACACTATTCTGAAATTCTCCTGGAATTAAGATTCACAATAGTTTTAAAAAAGTCATATGTAATATCATATGAATAAAAATTATTGGAATCATTTTTTAAGTTTTTGATTAAGCCAGGTATTTAATATGAAAAAGAAAATTCAAGTTTATAATGTGACTATAGGAAAGCAATTATCAAAAAGTGGTATGAAAAAAAAACTTCAAACTTTTCAAACTATGTCTTACAATTGGAATTAGACAGTAAGTTAGAGAGGTCATTTACTCTATTCTTACATCTAAGGAAATGAGTCTCCAATTACAATATACAAAATTATACATTTTCACTTATCTGAATTCTGAATTACTCTAAAGCTCAATTCCTTAATTTTCCCACTTTTGTGAGAAAGAAATTACAAATAATAGGGAAGATCATACATTTAAGGATGACTCTGGGGTACTTTAACATCCTAAAGCAATCTTCTTCAGTCATTTGAAAAAGATACAATTATCTTCAGTATGATTTTAGTGCTATCTCTTAACTACCTCCAAGCACGGAAACCCTACATTTACGGATGCTGTGTGCTATGGAATTTGCCATAGAA
>NW_004567113.1:42214386-42227687 GCF_000260355.1 Condylura cristata | reverse complement strand
GCGGAAGTGGCTTTAGCTTCTTAGTGCTGTGCTTTAACCCGCTGCGCCACCAGGGAGGGCCAACAAGCTATTCTTATCTCAGATTCTCTTCTCAGTCTGGGAGAATGTGTTAAGCAACTACCAAGACATTTCCTTATGTTTCCTCACAATACACCCAATTCACAATTATCAGGAAAGGTCTCTTTTTCTGTAATTTGCCTAATAAAAGTATGCAGAGTAACATCTCACTACAACAGCATTCTTAGAAAACATATGTGAAATGACAGCTTTCGCTTTATTTACTTCCAGTATTGGGGGTGCCCTGTGATGCCTAAATTGTTTTTTAAAATGCTACTGGTATGTCCTCTTTAAGGTATTAAAAGGTTTAGAACTTTGTCCATCTCTTGATCCCAGCTGTTTCCTTTCCTTTTATCTCTGCCTGCTTCATTAACACCTGCCCTTTCTGCTTGTCTGTGGCTCTCTTCATTGTTTTCTCCTCGCCAACTACTTGTCTTCCTGCTCCTCTTCTGCTTTCTCAAATTGTAAATTGTTTAAATACGGTGTGAAAGTATATACTAGAATAAACATTGCCAATGTGTTAAATGTTAGTTGTAGAGGCTCCCAGTGTGTCACAATAATTATTCAGTACATGTAGTTAATTCATTTTTAAATAGTAATCATTACTACTTGCTAAGAACAGGTAAAGCTATTAAGAGAGTCTCAAAATAGAATAACCTTTAACACATCTGAGCAATAATAGTTTGTAGTACAATTTATGAGGTTTCAAATCCCAAATCTTCATTTTGAGAAAAGAGCCTTTTGGGTGGTATTTTCTACTCTCAAAGGATAGACTATTGCTACTTTTATATTTCACTATTATTCGAATCACTGCTATAAAACGGTTACTTGAAATCAATTGGAGTAGCATAGAAATATACTCTCTAAATTTTCTTGACTTAAATCTTGTTTATGAACCAAAACACATCCTTTAAGTTATTTAAAAGTGTTACAGAGTAGAGAACTGTGTGGGATTTGATTTGACACCCAGTGTCGCTAGTGAATACAGGGGACCTTCCCTTTAACTCTTTTACTCTAAATACTTCATCTGTAAAATCACAACAATAAAACTGAATTAGTGGGGTAGTGTTGGGTAGGATAAATTGAGGCTTTTAAAAAATGTCTTTCAAAATTTATATATGTAAACTATATAAATTAAATACATAATTATAACATTATATAATTTGCCTTTCTGTATATAAAGGCAATGTATACATACAAGTGTCAAATGTAACTTCGTAAAAGATGTATTTCCTAATTGCTTGAAACTTGATTTATAGGTATTGTCAAGTTAATTTTTTTGTCAAGTAAATTTTTGAAAAAATTCCAACATTGGCCCTCCCTGATCACACAGTGGGTTAAGCACAGCACTGAGAAGCTAAAGCCACTTCCACATGAGTTTGATTCCCGCTTGCCCTGGAGGTGACCACATGGTGTGGCAGGCCTCTCCTGACCCGTCCGCTGCTCCCCTCAGTGTACTTTGTAGATCTGCCTGTTCTGCTCCCCACTCTGTCTCTGGTGAAGCCTCTCGCCGCCCCTGAGCCTCTGGCCTGTACCAGAGTTCTGGATGAACAAATAAATCTTTAAAAAAAAGAATTCCAATATGAAAATATTGAACTTATAAGAAATATTGAAATTTTTATAGCTAACCCAAACTATGCAAAAAATACAGATTATTTTATAATTTACCCATCTTTTTAAGCCTTTTAATGCATCTCTCTAAGTCTTTCCATTTTTGGATCCACCCATTTCATTGAATAAAAAGGAAGAATTTTCTGTAGTATCATAGTGAAATGATGTTACATACCTCTCCCCCTTATTTATTTCTCCAAATGTCAGTCCAATTAGCAACTGAATGTCAATAGAACTTATGTGTTATATTTTGGTAAGACACGTGCTGGGCAAAGGAGTATGCATGCAAATGCATATTGGATAAAATACTGGACAGCAAAATTTGTTTTCCCACTAGGGTCAGCCATTCACTGAAATATTTATGAACTATTGTTGAGATGTTAATAGGGTGATATAGAGGTAGGGTCTACTCTCAGAGTGTGCAAAATTAAACTACAATGTACTGAATGAAATATGTTCGTTGAAGAACCCCTCTGTTCAAGGAAAAACACTGTTACAGAAGACCCACAATTAAGATGAGAATGCTTTCTTAGAACATTCAATGAATGAGAAGCACATTATGTATAATAAATCAGTAATTACAAATATAAAGTTCCCACAACACTGATTTCTAACATTACACAAAACTTAGATTATGCCTACATATATAATTTTGGTTGGATTTTCTTAAAAATATTGTTTGAAGTACTATTACTTAAACTGTGGAGAGGAGGAAGCTGAGGGACAGCGATTAGCTAACTGATACAGATCATATGGTTATTAGGTTCACCAACCCTATTCTGAGCACATGTAATTGGCAACCATTCAGTATATGCGTGCAAAAAGAAAAAAAAAAGTATGTATTTGTGTGTACATATATACAAGATATATGACCTGTGTATTCAATTAGAATTATTGGTTCCTGATAATTTTTTTAAGATGAGCTGTTACTTAAATTTTGAATGATAATCAAGATTTTACAATAGAGAGTGAAGTAAGTATGGAGAGGAAAAACTTCTAGTCTGAGAAGAGAGACTAAGCAGTGGTGGCTTGGTGTGATCCTGCAGGAGGTGATCTATAAATAGATCCAAACACATTTTGTTTGGATAGAGAAAAGTCCACATAAAGCAAAAAGTGGAAATTAGAGCTGGAATATGTGAATGAAGAAATTCTGCAGCAATGAAAACACTTTAATCTTCTAATAGGATAACGTTCTGAAAGCATCGACCACCTGACAAGGTGTGACAGCCTAATCTTTGTGAGGCATTTGAAGAGGTCACCATAGCTGTCGGAACCCGAAGAACTGTGACTCTCCAGCCCCTGAAATGATCCTGTTGGATTTCAGCAGCCAAGAAAGGTTCTGCTTAAATGACTGCATGAAATCATTCTTAACATATGGGGCTGTAAAGTAATGCTGTGTTTTGTCAGATATACCAGTTATAACTGTCTCCAAGAGCAAAGGTAAGAGCACTAGCTATACCACATATCATGGCTTTCTTCTAGTCCTGTCACTGTCAAGATCCATCCAGAAGGTACTGAACAAAATGGTTGACTTCAGTACCTTCATCCTTGAGAAGGTGAAGTAGATGATGAAAATCATTCTTTAATGTGTGACAGAAAGGGGGAGAAGTAAGCCTTGAGTTCCCCTTATGTAAGGTAGTGTCATGCCCTTCTGAGAGCAGCATTCAAGTGACTGTATTAAAACTGACACAATTGAGTAGCCAGAAAGTAAAATAAAATATATTTTAAGAAGAAAAAGTATTTCAGAAGTTTGGCAGAATTATGTCCTTGGCCTTCAGAAAAACACCAAAGTCAGGACAGAAGTGTGACGTGTTCCTCTGTTCTTTTCTCCTCTATGTTCTGCGTTATTACTTGCTAAATCAATTGCAGCTGCTTACTTCGGTCCAGTGCATTTAAGCCCTTTCTTGGGACCGCTAGAGCACCCTTTGAGAATTTCACCCATAACTCCTTACCAATTCCCTCAGCTGTCTTGACTTCTCTGCCAGAAAATTGTTATTATATTTATAACAGTAGTCTCAGAATATTTCACCAAGCTGCTTATGAAAATCTATTTTATACAACTAATGAATTATGCCTTCAATGTCTTTTTCTCTCTGCATGATGTCCTAGATTAATGCACTATATAATGTTGGTAAATACAATCATGTTTCTTCTTTAAAAGTCATTAAAAGGGTTTTAATAAACATTGAAATGATCAATGTGTTAATTGGTTCCAGATAATGTTTATCAAATATTTAGGAAGAGGAAAGAAAGTACTGTACAGCAAATAATCCAATTCAAGGAAGTAGTTTTATTGGAAGAGATTTGCTTAAATAGGGAAAGAATTTCAGCACTCCAACCTTTTTTTAAAATACAAATGAGAAATACAAATGAGAAAAAGAGGTGAAAATTAGCCTAAGTAAAATTTAATGGAACATTATGTTTGTGAATTTAATTCAACAAAAATATTTAAACTTTATGTTTCAATGATAAATCTAAATTAGGTTCTTTCATCATGTGACATAGACCAGCAAGATTTTACATTTATTAGTATTGTTTGTTAAAAATCATGTTCTGCATTGTAAAACTGAAGGCTTTAAGAACCTCTTCAGAATTGGAGGATTTCTTTGTTCTCAGGGGAGGAAAGTTATCTCAATTTCCCTCTACACTTAGGTCATATTCTACGCACTTACCCTAAATTTATACTTTCATGTCTTTAAATGAAAAAACACAAAATACAGACAGGGAGAGAAATCCAGCTATTTGTATTCATGAATGAATGAATTCTATCTTGCACTATCCAGCAGAAGTATCTCAAACTGTTTTAGAAATGAAAATCCCATACAACAATAAAAATTAATGGATAAGACATTTTGCTCTAGACCTTACCCTACAAATGGAACAAAGGACCTTGCTAAAGGATAACAGAGGTCCAGTTTGTCCTGGTGTTAAAACTCCACAAAGTCTGCAAACAAAAAGTTCATAAGCCAGGGGAAAATACAAAGTTTAGCATTGTCTTTCACTAGCTGAAAGTACAACACATGTAATGTTAACAAAAATGCTTGAGATGCCCCCCGAACAGCAAACTCTTCAAGTCTACAAGTGCTTTGCAGTATTAGGAAAATCTGCCTTATCCCTATTGAACATTCATTTTCAACTGTGTGTCATTTTTTTTTTCTTCCAGCCTAATGGAAGCAATGAATATAGAATTTTTGATTGGGGTCTCTACTTGTTTATTGTATGTATGTATGTATGTATACATGCACACATGTATGCATGCATTTTAAAAATATTTATTTATGCATTCAGAACTGGGGTACAGACCAGAGGTGCAGGGGCAGTGAGAGGCTTCACCAGAGACAGAGTGGGGAGCAGAACAGACAAAATGACAAAATACACTGCTGAGGGGAGCTACAGGGGTTCAGGAGAGGTCTGCCATGCCATGTGATCACCTCGCGGGGCAGGGATCAAACTCAGGCTGAAGTAGCTTTAGCTTCTTAGTGCTGTACTTTAGCCCACTGTGACACCAGGGAGGGCCTCATTGTATTTATTTTCAAACATTTTTACGTGGCAATCAAACTGATAACCTAATACTGATGTCACACACACTTTAGAATGGGGATTTTTCCCCCCAGTAATTCTGTTATTGTCACTAAAGAAGTCGGGGGTTGGAGGGAATGTGGTGAACAAGATACAGAAAATGGTTTATATGAGGAAAGTCATGGTCTAGTTTTTAAATGTGAATTTAGAGGCCTTCTGGTTGGGAGGTTAACCCCTAGATTAAATCTCCATGCTACACTATGATGGCCTGGGTTTGATCCTGGTCAGGAAGGTGACCCACATGGCACAGCAGACCTCGCCTGTCCTTCCCACTGCTCCCCTCAGCAGTGTATTTCTAGATCTGCCTGTTCTGCTCCCCAGTATGTTTCTAGTGAATTCTCTCACCCTACCCACAATCCTGGCACCTCTGGCCTGTACCTCAGTTCTTCTATGCAGAAATAAAAGAAATTCAAAAAATAAATATGAGATTAGCTGGCTAACAAATTCTAAATTTTAAGACTTGGTGATTTATGGAATTTTAATGAAATAAAGTTTCTCAGTGATGCAGGGAGAGAAAAGTGATGGAAAACAAAATGAATCAGATATAGATATGAGACATCCTATAGCTCATTGCATAGATACAGAATTTTCTGTGGTATTTCTAAATTGTATGAAGAATACACTTGTCAGGCAAATGTGTTATGGCAGAAGATATAATCTACTTGCAAATATGCATGTTGTTTAGGTCACTTAAATTTGTGATTATTCTTTTAAGTAAAAAAAAAAGTCATTATTCAGGATTATATTTATTTTCAGCATCATTATACTCTTTAAAAGCATTTTGGTCTTAGGATGCAAATAAAAGCTGTTGGCATAATTCAGTCTTTGATCCATGGGCAGTTTAATAACCTCAAATATTTATTTGGGATATCATTTGTGTTTACTGTTTATAAAGTACTAAAAATACTATTAAGCAGTGCTCTGCCTCTCTAATCTGTTATAATAATTTGTGTTACATAATATTGAACAGCTTCCACAAGATGAGTAAAGAATTCAAGAAAACCTTGTCTTTGTTAGCAAGTTACATATTTGCACATCTATGCTGGTTAATGATGAAAACACAATACCATTACATAGTGCTTGCAGTATAAAATGTGGTGTAGTAGGATTTATTTCTTCCTTCAATGGAGCTGCCAAAAGAAAACTACGGTCATATTAAACAATGCAAAGGCAACAAACAAAATACATATTTAGCTGATGAGTGCAGCTGAAAAGTGTGAAGTTTTTAAAAAATCAAAGCAGAAACATTCCTTGAAGAAGGGGTTTATGGAAGTTATTGAAACATTCTGAGCCTCAGTTTCCTTATTAAAAGTGGGTTTAATATCTATCTATCTATACATATAGATATAGATATATATCTATATATATAGATAGATATATATATAGACATAGATATAGATATAAAGTAAAAAAAAAAATGTTAAGGATGTGGAGAAAAAGGAACTCTCCTACAGTGCTGGTGAGAATGCAAACTGATCCAACCAATATAGTAGGCTATGTGGAGCTTCCTCAGACTACTAAAAATGGAGCTCCCATATGACCCAGCAATTCCACTCCTAGGGATCAACTCAAAGGGCACAATACCATTAATTCAAAAAGTATACCTGTACCCCTATATTTATTTCAGCACTATTTACAATAGGTAAGGTATGGAAACAACCAAAATGTTTCAGAATAGATGACTGGATCAAGAAGATGTGGTACATATACACAATGGAATACTATTTAGCAATCAAAATGATAAACTCATGCTATTTGCTGCATTATGGATGAAGCTGGAAGGGATTATGCTCAGTGAAATAAGTCAAAAGGAAAAAGAAAAATACCAGAGGCTCTCACTTACAGGAGTAATATAGGGGAACCAAATAGTAAGCCAGGAAAACAGTAACTATAATAAATTAAAAAAAAAACTATCAGGCAATTATTTATCAGAGACACTCTGCAGAGGAGGGGGGGAAGGGGTGAAAACAGGAAGGTGGTGTGTTCTTACAGAGGGACTATGATAATAGTACAGAGGTGAATTGGTGGTGGAAATTTTGGCACTACACCTGAGATGCTAAAGCATACATTGTACGAAAAAGAAGAACAATGTAAAATATATATAAAATAAAATAATTTAAAAAGTAGCATTATTGATACTTGTAGAACCACAATGGTATATCAGTGTCTACCACTTAGTAAAATTCCTTTTTTATTTTAATTAGCACTGAATATTTAAAGTTAGATAAAATTTTCCATTTTGAGTGTGTATCTAATATTTATAGGAACATACGTAGATATAGATAGATAGATAGATAGATAGATAGATAGATAGATAGATAGATAGATAGATACACACACACAATATTATTTAAGAGAGTTCTTATTGACTGTAGGGTTTAACTTTAGTTATTAAATTGGCAATAGGAGAACAATTTGTCTGGGAAGTACCTACCTATAAAAAAGTTTGTTAAAATTTAATTTAATAACAATCTAAGTGGTTACATGATGTCTCTTTTTCCACCAGTTATTTAAACTAGAGACTTAACATTTTTAGACAGTTTTTCAAAGACTCATTTTTTGGTTTCATTGATTTTTTTTCTATTTATTTCCTGACTTTAATTTCATTGATAACTTGACTAATTTATATTATGTCTTTTCTAGTGCTTACTTAGGAATTAATTTGCTCTTCTTTTTCAAGTTTGCCAAGATGGAAACTTAGATCACTGGCTTTAGACCTCTCTTCTTTACTAATATTGGCATTCAGAGCTCTGCTCCCACTGTATCCATTCCACGGATACAACATCTCATAATTTTTATTCTATTTAAATATTTTAAAATTTCCCTTCAACCTTCTTTACTTTTACTACTGAGAAGTTAAAGTAATAATACTTTAAATTTTCTTATAGTACTATCCAAAAGAATTAAAATGAATCACGTAATTTTAAATTTTATAATCATATCATTGCAAAGTAAAAAGAAATATATTTTTATAACAGGTTATTTTTACATCATTTTGTACATTTTTTTCCCCATCTCAATTGTAATCCCCACGGGTTTCCCATCACCAAGTCACCATGTGCCATCACCATAATCCCTCCCCCCACCCTGTTTTTGATCCCATTCCCCACTCCACCCCACAAAATGTCTCTGGTATATGGTTGTTCATTATTCAAAGAAATAAATTTTAACACATATTATGCAATCTAGTATATTCAATGTATCATAATTTCAATAATTCAATATAAAACATTAATGAACTACTTTGAATTTTTGTACTGTCTGAAATTTATATTGTCATTGTATATAATTATGGCACATCTCAATATAGATGCTAAATTTTCATCAGAAATACCTCACCTATGTTTAGATTTTATTAAAGTTATTGTTGTATATATACAATTATATGTGCAGGTTTTTCCATACCTACTTCCCAATAAAGAATGATCAAAATTTTTCTTTTAAAATTTGCAGTTATTTGATGAGGTTGCTATTTAAAAATAATTGATTCAATCTCAAATCAGAAATTAATTAGAAAAACTGCATTTAGCTAATTATATAATTTCATTACTGTATCAAAAAAAAATTTAGATTTATTTATGTATGCTTACAGAGCTGGGGTAAAGGTCAGAGTTGCAAGGGCTGTGAGAGGATTCACCAGAGACAAAGTGGGGAGCAGAACAGGGAAACTGAGGAAGTACACTGCTTAGGAGAGCAGCAGGTTGCCTCAGTAGAGGTCTGCTGAGCCATATGGATCACCTCCCCCAAAGGGATCAAACTCATGCTAAGTGGACTTAGCTTCTTAGTGTTGTGCTTTACCCCACTGTGTTTGTATCAATGTTTTAAACAATTAATTTCAAACAAATAACTTGAAAAGCAGTTCTGAATTTATCAATAACAATAGAATATTCCCTATTTTTTCTTTTTATGGATAATTTATATGACATTTAGTTGCAGTGAAAGTCATTTGCCATTCATTATGTCAACAATTACAAAAGAGTCATTACAATGCATGAAGACTGACACTTCACCAAGAATTAGCATACCTGTCTAGCTAGGTTACATAAAACTTCCTCTACAATACCTTCAAACTCAGCCCATCCCTATTCATTTACATTTGTGAGAAAATGTAGATCAGATTCCATTTTTAAATTGTCTTACATGTAATGTGGAGTATTTAGATGTATTCATTTTGTTTCAAGAAAATCTTGAATTGGAATAAACAATTGTCTTTATAAAATTCTACCACTGTTCAGTGAGTCTAACCAAATCACGTATCATCTTCCACTTCTCTCAACAGTTCCCTATTCTGGTGATGATTCATAACACTAGTACATTTATCTGGAACAATTTTTTTTTTTTATTTATGCGTACAGAACTGGGGTACAGGCCAGAGACTCGGGGGGTGAGAGGCTTCACCTGAGACAGAGTGGGGAACAGAACAGGCAGATCAATGAAGTACACTGCTGAGGGGAGCAGCGGGCAGGTCAGGAGAGGTCTGCCTAGCCATGTTGTTTACCTCCGGGGCAGGTGGGGACTGAACTCATGCGGAAGTGACTTTAGCTTCTCAGTGCTGCGTTTTAACCCGCCGCGCCACCAGGGAGGGCCTTATCTGGAACAATTTTTAACCACTACACCCTTGATAGCTTTTAGAAATTGTTTCTTTAGTGACCACACACATATTTTACATGCATTAAATAGCAAAATGAAGCATAAGGAAAACATGCCTCATTTTAAAATTCCACTAAATGTGGACATTTGACTTAATATGTTGGGTTTCCCTATGTCATGAGAGAAACTACTTTTTTTCCCTCCATATCTCACTGAAACTTTCTGAAACAATAAAATTGCAAAAGTATCTATTCCCTGAGGTCCAATTTACTGATTGCATTGAAATTTCTCTTCAAAACTTTCTTCATAAACATACTGACCTAAGATTAAAGAAAAGTAACTAAATTTTTGAAATTCTGAATAAGTGATCTTTGACAATGGTTAAGAAGTATCTTGTATTCTGGGCCCTCCCTGGTGGCCCAACAGATTAAAGCACAGCACTAAGAAGCTGTTGGAGCCACTGCAGCACAATTTTGATCCCTGGCCAGGGAGCTGACCCACATGTCATGGAAGAACTTTCCTGACCCACTCACTACTCCCTCAGCAGTGTGTTCCAGTACTTCTACCTGTTCTCCTCATTCTGTCTCTGGTGAATCCTTTCATGCCTCATAGCTATGGCCTGTGCCTTAGTTCTGTGTGCATAAATAAAAATAAAATCTTTTTAAAAATGTACATTATGTTCTACTGGAAATTGTCTACTTGATGTCTTAATTTGAATATTTAACAAACATTTTATAAGATTTACTTCTTGTATCACAGTAACATTGGTTGATAGAACTGTATATCTTTAAAAGTTATCATAATCTAAGAAATGATTTCTTTACTATCACTCTCAGGATGATTTGTTTTATGTAAAAATAATCTATAGGTATCAAAACTATAACCTGTTGCTAATAATATAAATTTTACATTGTTAATATATATCTTATATATTGTGAAATCTATTGGATACTTTCATTTTAATTTTCTGCTTTCTCTTGATTTCTGGAAGTCTTAATTTTTGATTATATTTCTCACTTCTTATAGGTCATTTACTGTTCTATTCTCTTTCCTTCTTAGCTCGGGAATTGAAAACTACTGAGGATTATAATCACATCTATTTCAGTGAAGGCTCTTGTATAAAATGTCTCACCCAGAGCAATCAAAAAGTTCTAAGATGCCATACACAGGGGGATATTAGCATCCATCAACAGACTTTTCTATGTTCTCCTTTGTCATTAAAATCTCAATTTTGCGTATGGATTCCTGGAAACCTATATGATCAAACGATGAAACACTTTAATGTGTATACTGATTATAATTGGCATTCCAGAAAAAAAAAAAATTCAAAATGTCACAAATATATGTTTCTCTGTGATCGTTTACAATTTTTCATCTGATTTGTGGGATGAAAGTGGGAAAAGCAATTAAGGCCTTTGCCTTCTTTTCTATAGATATAATGTAGCTGATTCTATGTTTGTCAAAACATCTGAAAGCAAACCAGACTTTTCATTGCAAGCTAGTGTAGACATTCGTGGTATATTTCATGGAATGAATATGGAAAATAACAAATAATAATCACATCATAATTACAGATTTCTTACCAACTTTTTCCTTTCATCTGTCATGTTAAATAGGATAGGAAATAGATTCATGTATGTTAAAAATCACAAACCATTATAATGTTTAAAAGGGCAAGCAGCCTCAAAGAACAAAAACCTAGAATCAAATGCATGAGCTTCAATGTGCAAATGAATGTACAGTATTGATTGCATTTCCATATGATAGTCCAATCAGGTAAGTTTCTCATTTACAGGTAGTTCATCCCTCTTTAAGAGATCTGTGATATACTAGAACCTGGTGATTGAGTTGTCTGTTCTTTTGCTTTCATTATCTATCAGCAGAGTTCATTTATCAGATTTCATCAGTTAGATGCCTGGTAGGTAGGGTATGTAGCAATAGGTAGTAATATTTCATGATTACTAACCATGGGTAGGTAAAGAAAAGCAATAGGCAGAACTGGACATCAGTTCTTTGTAAGTTCCATCCTCCATTAAGAAAAATTTACAACTATTTCAGATTGTTAAAACTAAAAGAAACAAGAGAATATGGAACAGCGACTGTAAGTGGTCAGCAAAGCCTAAATTGTTTACTATCTCGATATATACAGGAATAAACTGTGAAAAAAATCCTTCAACAGTGTCAACATTATTCTTGGATAAAGTATTTCATGTATAGTCTTATCAATGCACTACTGGTCATGATTATAAAAAAATAATTAAAAATTATATTACTTTTCTGTTTATTCCCTGACATCTTTCAACTTGTATATGTAATGGAGGATCATCACTATGTTATTTTTTAGAAAGTTCATGCTTCTTCCTGCTTGCAAATATTTTTTTCTGCATTCAATGGAATTTATTTTCTATTGAAATGATACTCATTCAGCTTCACTGCATACAATGCTTCAGAATATTATTGTAGTTATATCTATTAAAGTATTTCTGTTTGACTACTTTCCTTTTGGTAGGCAAAGTGCCCCTTTCATTTATTAACTATCCATTTAGATAATACTAGTATTCTAGGATGTGGCATCTTATTTGTAGTCCTTCATCCAACTGTGATATTTTTGAAGAAGCCAAGCTGATTCTTAAATATTAACATATTGTTAATCTTATTTGAAGATAAATGTATTTTCTTGCAGCTAATTTGCATTGCCATGTAAACTTTAAGAAAGTCACATTCTATGAAATGACACATTTGAATTCAAATCTTTCTTCTATATGTATGTCAGACTGTACTTAAGCTAGCAGGGATATTGAGTTAATATATAATGTAATATATACATATATATATGTGTGTGATTAAGAATTTTCTATAATTATTTTTGCATCAAATATTAAAATTCTGCATAGATTAGTTTCTGATGTTTGAGGAAAATGAAATGTAACTTTAACTTTTTATAGTCTGGCAGATCAACATGCCAATAGGTAATAGCTCATTATCTATTACCTCTTTCACTGCTATTTTTACTACATTTGATCTTTATAAAGATTCTGAAATGCCTTATGTGTATTTTTTGTTTGTGTCAGATTATTTGAGGATTAAACAACCAGAGGGCACAACACATAAGCTACTTAGAAATAAGGAGTTTTCTATAATTCTTCAAATCAAGCAAAAAACACTGCTGTAATTTAAATTTCCAAATTTTAGATTCCACAAGTCTGTAGAAATCCCACTGTAAATTCAGTAGTGTATTTCAATAGATTAATCTGTCCTGCAGCCCACTGTCTCTAATGGATCCCTTCAACCCCCCATACCTCTGGCCTGTGCCCCAGTCCTTGAATACAATAAATCGATCTTCAAAATAAATTTTCCACAAGATAATCACTTCTTCCTTCTAAAAAGTAAGGTATACTGAAATCCTTGAGAGCAAATCAGAACTTCGGCTATCCAGGGTCTTCTGGAAAGTTTAGTTTTGCAGA
>NW_004567113.1:42197711-42213976 GCF_000260355.1 Condylura cristata | reverse complement strand
TATTGGTATCATAATGATCTTTACAATAAATAATTCAGGAATAGACAACCTAAACAGACCAATTAGAAGCAAGGAAATTGAAGCAGTAATCAAGTCTCCCCAAACTCCAAGGACCAGACAGTTTCACTAATGAGTTCTACCAAATCATTAAAAAGGAACAAATATCTACTCTTCTGAAATGCTTCCAAAAATATGTAAAGAGCACGGAATGCTTCCAAATACAATTTATGAAGTCGACATTACTTTATTAATGTCTAATAAACAAGGACCTCACAAAAAGAAACTACACAACTACAGAGCAATATTCTCAATGAACACAGATGAAAAAATCCTCAATAAAAATCTTAGAAAAGTTAATTCAATATACATTAAAATGATCACATATCAGGAGCAATTTGGATTTTTCCCAGGGACTCAGTGACTGTTCAACATACACAAATTGAGCAATATCATTTATTATATCAGAAAAGAAAGGATAAAGTCATATGATCATATGAAAAGATAAGAGATGGAAACAGGGAACCTCCCTTGTGGCACAGCAGGTTAAAGCATACTACTAAGATGCTAATGCCACTACAGCACAAGTTCGATCCCCGACCCTGGAGGTGACCCACAGAGTGCAGCAGACCTCTCCTGAGCTACCCACTCCTCCCCTCAGCAGTGTACCTCGTCAATCTGCCTGTTCTGCTTCTCACTCTGTCTCTGGTGAATTCTCTCACTGGACCTGCACCTCTGGCCTATACCCCAGCTCTGTATGCATAAATAAATCTTAAAAAGAAAAAAAGAGATAGAAATAAGCTATAAGACACAGAAATTGATCCATGTTACAATTCTATGGACATACAATTAAACTGGCAGTAAAGGGTAGATTACAAGCTATTAAAACCAGATTCAGAAGGCCAGCAAGCAAGAAGCGTTAGGAATCCACAACTTCTTTGCAATATGATGTGCCAAGATGATTCTCGGGTTTAGGATTAACGTATCCACAGTGGTGAAACTGGGCTGGTTAGAGTTAAAGAGCATCTCCTCTGGTAGGTTATCTGCTTATAAGTGGGCAGAATGACAATGAAGAAAAAGTAAATGAGACTAACTTGATATTTGCTTTGGAGAAACTGGCAATGAAGAGCGTAACCTTTAATGTGACTCAAGCTAATATTTGATAATATATGTTGAAAAACTGAAAATTATTCCAACATATTTAACAATAACAAAATATGAGCTTGTGATGTTAATATGTATATAAAGACCAAATAAATATATAGCAAGCCCCAAAACATAAACTGAAATATATGTAATCCTGTCTTCCTCAGGTCACTGATCTTTCCAAGACTTCAAACTAACCCTTTGGCTAGTTCTCCTTTGACACTGATTTTCTACTCATTACAGTTAGGTAAGATGAATAGACATTGTGAATATTTCTAGTGCAATTTGTGAGTATTTCTCCTAATGACGCCATTCTATTGCATTTATAAAGTCTCAACACAATATTTTAAGATGCAAAGAAGACACTCAAATGAATGGATGATTTGTGATGATCATCCAAGTGAGTAATGTTAGATTAAATTGTGATGATAGAAATTGCTACTATCTTGCCCTTAAGTTATTTAGGGAAGAACTTCAAATTGCATATAAAGCAAACCCACCAGTATATGATATTAAAACTTAAGCATTTTAGATGCCAAAATGCTGCTGTAACAAACACATACACACACACACACACACACAAGCACACACAAAATATCTGATTTTTGAAATATCTGATTTTTGTCTCGACCGCGTTTTCTTTTGCTATGCACTGTTTTACAGTTGTATACTCTCATTTGCATTCCTCTATGTCCAGAGGATAGCTCAGCTTATCTTTTACTGTCATAGTTATTTTCTGCTTTTAAACTATTGTCTAAATGTCAGGCATCATATAAGTGTATTCAAAAATTTAGAATCACAAGTTTTAAATTCTGTGGTAAACTTATTATAAAACTTCAGGATATAATTTATCCTAATTATCTTCCAGGCTTCATTCCATTTCTAACTGCTGGTGACAGTTTAAAGGAATAAGGAGGCATTTTTTTTTTTATAGCCACCTCCTTCTCCAGAGCTCAAACCAGTACTTTACTCCCCAAACCTCCCCTTCTAAGTTTCAGTTTTGAAAAAAAAGCAGACTCAAGAATAGTTATTCCTTAACCATAACTTTTATATAGCTGTCTGGATATGTTCACAGCATAAACTCTAATGTGAACAAGAAGACCAAATGACACTGGCAATTAGAGGGTTTGTAGCATTTGAGTAATTTACAAAATTTTCCTGTCTATTTTGCTGACTGATCAAAACTTCACTTCTACCTCAGTCAGATTCCTTGTATACATATTCAACTCTCTAAGGCTTGTTTAAGCACAATTGTAAATTTTACTGTTAAGTTTGTGTCACATAGCTGCTTTATATCACCAATGCTCTTACTTCTTTTTGTGACTGTATCATCTTTCCTTTTTTCACCAGTAACACAATGTTTGAAATATACAGGTCTCTCAACTTAGTTCATAATGTTTTCTATCTTCACATTTCTTTTCCCAAGTACTAGCAAGTATATGCTCAAGTTAATTATCCTAGTACAATATCAAAGTGTGTTATTCCATAGGTGTATCACGTTATGAAGAAATGTCCTCTTCAAAAATTTTATAGGACAGACAGGACACAGTTACATTAACTAGCCGGTTGAGAATAAGTATGTCATTCTCGATTTTACATACTGTGCATTTTTCAGGCACACACTCATCTGCCAAAACTTATGACTCAGGATTATGTTAAGAATTTTGATTTAGGTCAGTGAACACAATTTAAATACTTCTACAATATCCTGGATTTTCATTCTTCTATTGAAACTCTTTTCTGTAGGATAGATAAGTTTCGAAAGCTAAAGAGAAGTCTCCGGCATCCTTCCTAAGTTATTTTCATATGAACTCACACACAGTCTGACTTTTTTTACTGATATTGTGGGAACATTATGAGAAATTCTTTCAAATCTTGAAAGAGCAATTGTAAAAATTGTAGCGTACACACACACACACACAGGAAGTGGACAGGTGGCTAAAATGTCAGAGTGTATTTTTTTTTTTACTAATTTCTCTATTACAGGTGCACATACATAAAAAAAAAATTGAGTATCCTGAAAATATCAAGAACTCCTTCACTACCAAAAAAAAAATAATATATGATATAGAATTTATTGAGTCCATTAACTGTTTTTCAGGATAATCTTCCCATTTTAACCCTTGAATAAGACAGCTAATGTCCTAAAAGCTGAAACTGAATGATGCTTTCTTTTATTTAAGTATAAATGTAATTACTATAGAATTGATCAGGTTCAATGTGTCCTAGATATGAGGAATATTATAGGCTGATTTCAGTGAATAAATATACTTACACAATTTAAGTAACTTACTTATTTTTACCAATAAAAATATTTACTTTAAAGTAAATATAAAATTAAAAATATTTACTTTAAAAGTAAATATATTTTTTTATTTTTATTTTTTATTGTTTTAAGATTTATTTATTTATTCATACAGAATTGGGGTACAGACCAGAGATGCGGAGGGTGAGAGGATTCACCAGGGACAGAGTGGGGAGCAGAACAGGTAGATTCATGAAGTACACTGCTGAGGGGAGCAGCGGGCAGGTCAGGAGAGGTCTGCCATGCCATGTGGTCACCTCCGGGGCAGGCGGGAATCGAACTCATGCACAAGTGGCTTTAGCTTCTTAGTGCTGTGCTTTAACCCGCTGCGCTACCAGAGAGGGCCAATATAAAGTATTTTTTTTCATGAGAAATCTCCACTGTCGTATCTCCACAAGAGGTATTTTTGTTAACTTTGTAGTCCTATGGGTTATATTTTAAGTGATTTGAGGAAATAATTTATTCTTACATTTTTGCTTCCATAAGTAATGTAGAGTGAATAACCCATGAGTTTAGTAAAAGTTTCCATTTAAAAAGTAATCATTTCATTATTTAGTGTTACAACATGTAAAGAGATTGGAAGTTGTCACTCCTTTTGTTGAAATAAGAACAAAGATGAATAGATAATCAGTGACTTTCTTACCCCTATTACAGAAATGAGGTTGCAGAGAAATCTGTCACCCTGAAATCTGGACAGACCCACATGTTGAGAGACAGTCTCAATCTGTTAAACTGTAGCAGAAGTCACCTGAGATTTAAACTGATTTAAATGGTAATTTTTTTTTTCCTTAACTTTTGGTGGTTGAGTGTGTGGACTGGCTTGAGAGTTAGTAGCTGGCAGGAACTGTGGCCTTATTTATATAGGTTTTAATTCCAGAAAGCATATCACGTTCTTGTAATGAAAATTTGAGAAAGATCCCCTTATGGCCCTAGGAGAAGGAAGGGGAAGAGCAATTTCTGTGAAATACATCCAAAATCTTCTCAATGACACATAAATCTCTAAGGAAAAATAGTTTGCCTCCACCTTACTTCAGTTGGGGAAAGATCCATTCACATTCTAGTCACTTCCAGAATTCTGTCTCTTTGAAAAACAAACAGAAAGCACAGTTTAAAGGAGTCAAAGTTCCAAGGAATTGATAGGGAATACTCAGTGATGTTACAGTTAGGGAGGAGAAAAGGTAATGGGGGGGAAAAAGCTATATTTCTGTGGAAATATGGAAACCACAGCTCAAACACCCTGGCTTACTCCCAAACAAATTTTTATCTGATTATATAATACAATCTTTCCTCCATCCTTCACCAACACATAAACACGTCAGAGTACCAGCGAGTTGTGTCTAAATGGGTATCAAGATACAAATTCTCTGAGGAAGAACTCTTAAAAAAAACCCAGTTAGGGTCAGCAAAAACATGGGAATGGAAATTAAAGGAATGAAAGAATGAACCCCCTGTCCATATACAATATATACACACATACTAACTCTTAAACCAGATTAGCAAACTCTCATAACAAAGTTCTGAATACCTTAGCTCCTACTACTTAAAACAACCTATCTAGCTTTCAAATAAAGAAATTTACTGTTAATAAGCAGTAAAAAATCAAGTCTGAAATGTGTAAGGACTAATAACCTAACCCAGATACAATGCACACATGAGAATTTAAAATAACTATAATTCATATGTAAAGGGAGCTACTGGAAAAAACAAACCTCATGCAAGAAGGAGGAATGATATAAACAGGGGTATCGCAGCTGTAAAAAACTAAAGGAACTGCTAAAATAAAAAAAAGAAATACTGAAATACTATTGAAGAATGTCTTTGATGGACCTACCCACAGATAAAACATGGCTAAAAAAAAATCAGTAAGCATAAACATTAAAATTGAAAGAAAAAAATTCAAAAAAGCAGAATAAGAATGACCTGTGAAAATGTTTCAAAACATGTAAAATGCTCATAATTCAAGTAAAAATCAGGAGAGAAAAGTTTAATAAATGTAACTAGTACTAAAGTGATAATGGTAGTAATTTTTTCCAAAACTAATGGTAGACACCAACCCAGATTCACAAAGTTAACAGAGTAGCAAGCAGAAAAGAGATCAAAACAAACAACACCACATTTAGGTACTGTTATTGAAAAATAATGTCTTAAGAATATTAGACTAAGAATTTGTTAGATAATCAAAGTATGGAAACTGGAAAGCAACTTAAAAGTTATCTACTCTGGACCCTCCCTTGTGGCGCAGCGGGTTAAAGCACAGCACTGAGAATCTGAAGCCACTTCCGCATGAGTTCGATTCCCACATGCCCCGGGGGTGACCACATGGCTTGGCAGACCTTGCCTGACCTGCCTGCTGCTCCCCTCAGCAGTGTACTTTGTCCATCTGCCTGTTCTGCTCCCCACTCTAGCTCTGGTGAAGCCTCTCGCCGCCCCTGAGCCTCTGGCCTGTACCCCAGTTCTGTAAGCATAAATAAATAATGAAATCTTAAAAAAAAAAAAAAGATATCTACTTTGTACTGTTCCAAATAAGCATATTACATTCATAGCCAGAAAAGGCAACCATCAACATAAAAAAAAGTAACTACTATTGATAGAATGTGTTTTCAATTCTACATTTCTCCATCCAAAAATATGCTGATGCAAGAAGAAGGTATGCAAGATCAAGTCTCCCCAGTCCCAGTGACTCTGAAGAATATCCTTCAGTGATGCAAAAACTGGGTACTTGTTTAAATCTTTCTTATCCAGCTTCCTTATTAGTTAAAAGGCTGTTTAACTGCAGAAATCTTATTTTTGCATACAAGACAGAACCCATAGAGATGATCTATTAGTTTGCTGCCAGACCAAGGGTGGGGTTCTCAGAAAATTTCACATTATGTTTACATCTATCATATTCAAACTGTAGAAAACTAAGAGAACCTTAGAAGCTAAATGAAAAAAAAATATGGATGAAATTCACAGCTGGCTTCTAGTCAGATATCATTTCAAGCAAGAAGAAAAGTAAAGTATTCTAATTTTAGGTAACAAGCCTCACCAATCAGTAATTATATAGTCAGTGAAATTCTGTATCAAAAGAAATGTAACTTTTCCTGACATAAACAAACAAACAAAAATGACTAAAGAAACTAATTCTCAAGAGGTCTAACTCCAAGAATGTTAAAAGGTCTCACGTCTTCCATTTATTTTGAAATACTTTTATATACAGTGTGAGGCAGTAGTCTATGCTCATTCTTTTACATATAGTTGCCCAATTTTCCCAACATGCTTTTAAAAAGATGTTCCTTTCTCCATTTTATAATCTGGATTCCTTTGTCATAAACTGTCTACATAGTGTGAAATTATTTCTAGGCTCTAGAATTTATTTCTAGTCCTCTGGTCAGTGCTTCTATTTCTATTCCAATACCAAACTGTTTGGATACTATAGCTTTGTAGTATAATTTGAAATCTGGGAGTGTGATATTTCCATTAATCTACATGAAATATTACACACCATCAACAGTCAGCTGGGAAATTCAAATCTAAACCACAATGAAATACCATCTCACTCCTATGAAAATATTCCATATAAAAAAAATTAGTCACAACAAATGTTGGAAAGGTGGTAGACAAACAGCAAACTCATACTCTATTGGAAATTTCAGCTGGTCCAGCCCTATAGAAAATATTATGGGGGGGGTTCTCAAAATATTAAATATGTATCTAGTCTACAAGCCACCACTTTTTTTTTAAGTATTTTTTACAGGATGATTACAAAATGCTCTTTTGAAAGAATGTATGCACTCCTATATTCATTTTGCAATCTACTTATTGTAGCCAAATTATGAAAGTAGCTTAACTGGCCAACAAAGGATAAGTAGAGTAAGAAGTTGGAGTATATATCAACAATGAGATATTATTAAGCTATTAAAAAATGAGTTTTTGCCATTTGCAATGACATGATAGCACTGGGGGGATTATGGTAAGAGAAACAAGTCAGAAGGAGAAAGGCCAATATGGAATGATTTCTACCATGTAGAATATAAAGAAACTAAACAACACAACAAAAAATCAGAATAGAATAAAGCCAGGAATCTGACTACACAGTTGAGGCTACTAGAGAGGAAGGGAAGCAAATGGGGATGAAGCCTTATGAATTACTGTAGTAGAGTATGTGTATTTTGGTGGTGGGCATGCTTTCTAACACAGAGCTGAAGAGGGATAAATCTATACAGACAAATCAGCTACAGGTTGTAAATCATTGTTACCTATGAAAATAATGCATTAAAATTATCTTCATTGATCATAACATGCCACAAACTTGGATCTACATAAAGAGCTTTAAAGGAATTTATGAACTAAAATAGCCTATACTGAATATGTTGTTAATTGATAGAAAATATACCTGTTTTAAACAACAGTCACAATTAATTGGTTGAATATAACATCTGAATAAATGAAATGAGAGAGATTAAATGCCACACATTATAGGAGTGTGAATAGGGAATTCTAGTCACATGTAAGTACTACATGTGAAGTGGTATAGTCCCACTGAACGTAGTTTTAAATTAGTTAAAAATGAATGCTATGAATTCTAAGGCAAGCACTGAACTGTTTTGAAAGTACAACTTGGCTAAGAAAGGAGATAAAATGAGAGACCCTAATATCAAGCAGACAAAAGTAGTTATAAACAAACATAGTATCTAGTTCTTGATGGCATGTGAAGCCCAAAGATCCAGGGAAATACAGAGTTAGGAGTTATTCCCTTAGAGGAGCAGTATAATCCTGTACATATGTGACACCAAATATATGGAGAGATTAAATTATCAATATTTAACTTTTTTGAACGGTCATTTTCCTTATGAACTACTGTAATTATGCTTATATAGGCTCCTAGTCTGTAAGATTTGAGTGATTTTCTACTATAATCTTCTGGACACAGGAATGCAAAGAATCAGCTATGTGTGACCCTCACCATAAATTAAATTTGTAAATGTGCTTTTTTGCACTCACATAGGTGTGAACTTGCTTTAGCTGTCAATATTTAAAAATCAAAATGCTTTCTGTTAAAACATCGCTTCCAGTTTCACTGGTAAAATGAACATACTTGTCAACAGCATGAATTGTCTGCAACAGTGTGAAGTCAACTGGTTCTAGTTCTATAATGTAAGATCATTAAAATGTTTTGAAACAACTCCTAATAGTTTTCTGTGAAATTATGAACATTATTGATTTTTCTGTAGACTGTTAAGGGGGAAAAGTCCAAAGCTTAATGTTCATAGTTGTAGAGAAAAATGACACCAGTCTAAATATACTGCTTATGTTAAAAATCAAGCATATTTACATAGACATTTGTTTTATCGGTTCCTTCTATCATATCATCCCTACAGCTCTATATTCCAAAACTACGCTTGCAGCAATTAAAGTCTTTATATGGCTCTCCTAAGAGAATTGTTAGTTTGCCCTTATTTTTTTTCTCCTTCCATAAAAAAAAATTAACATGTTTAATCAGACCTTTACATTAACTTAGTTTCTCTCCTGCAGCACTGCAGCACTATTTTATACCATGCATATCACATGATTTTAAGATTCTACTATAGAATCACAGGTTGGCTATTTTTTGTCATGTGACTTAAAACAAAAAATCTAACAGAAAGTAATGTAACACTAGAATAGAAAAAAATACAAACAAGACTATAGTTTAGGGTTCTAAAATATAGTAAATCATATTAATCTCTTTATCTCTTTATTGTGGGCCACTCCCTGCATCTTCTTTATACAACCTGATGTTTGAGTAGATTTACCCTTCCTATTTGTTTTATAAAAAGACTAAAATATTTCCCTGAGTTAGCAAGTTTGTCCTAATTTAACAAGCTGTCAGTAAGAATGTGTCAAAAGAAAGTTCTAACCTTCATTAAACTTGAAAAATTATAAAAACTTTAAAATCTGTATTTGTAGATAGGTATAAGTTGACTTGAGTTTACCACTGGAAGTATGGTGAAAAGCATCGAGGAGGCAGCCCTGAATTCTGCTTGGAATATAGTTGAGAAAGATTTCAGAGTACAGAGAGTGTGTGCTAAGTCTTCAAAGTGAACAAGTTACAGGGAGGAAGACGGGGAGTCCATACAGAGGGAACATTATGTACAAATTTAGGAATGATAAGAATTTAGGTCTGTTGTGTGAGGCACTTGTGAATAGAGAGAGGAGGCTGGACTCTGGAAGCTGATGATTACTCTAGGGTCAAATTGTTAAGAACCTTGAATCCTGTGCCCTGAATCCTGGAACCTTTCTCTAGAAAACTGGAGTAATGGAGGGTCTCAGACAACATATTTGAAGAACCACTAACAAAATAGTTCTATCAAATAAACTATCAAATGGCCAGACCTTATAAATGTTGAACTTACTTATTTTGAAAAACAGTTTAATCTCTTCCACTCTACTTATTTCAGGAAGCAAAGTAATGGATAGACTATCTCTTATGAAATTTGGATGGAGAATGGACTCAAATTTTATACATTAACATGGATGGAGAATTAAATAATGGACATAAAAAATACTAATTTAGAGGGCTTTTTCAGTTTAACTTTTTTTTAATATTTGTTTAGAATGAACAACCTAAAAATTCAGTGGTTTTTGATTATAGCAGTTATCTATATAGATGATATTTACTATTCCAAATGTTATCGTATTTTAATTAATACAGCAGATGTTATGTTAAATATCCCTATTACCTTGGTGAAATTAGTTTGCTTTGTTTGACAGCCTCTCTTTAGGGTCACATTAAAAATAAAACAAAAAAAAATACATGAGGCAAAATCCTGCAATATTTGAGTCTCATGTATCAGTCTTTCCTAAGGCAAATTGTAAAGAGGAAATTTTTAGATCTGTAGTCAAAGTTATTATTTTTAGTTCATGGTTAGACATATATTAAAAGTTTCAAACAGTGATTTTTTATAATATATTTCTTCCATCTGGAAAAGAACAACCTCATAGCCCATTATAACAAAACCATCTGCATTATAAAAACAATTTCAGTGGTCAAATGCTTCCTTTTTTCCATATTAATCTGTTGATGGGAAATAAAAACAGATTGCCCTAAAGGCTTATAAATAAAACTTCAATGTGGAAACAATTTTACTCCTGACAAAATGTAAATTTTTTATTAAAGAGTTTATAATGCAGAGTCAGGCCCTCCGAATTTCTACCCCTGAGCAAAAAGACCTCTCCTCTGCAGCTGATTTTTTTGTGGACTATCACTAACATTATACTAGGTTTCACCTAAGCATGATTCTATGAGGATCACTTTTAAAATAGATTGAAATATGCTCTACAAATAAACAGAGTTAGGATCAAGTAAATATCACTTGATTATATTATTTCTCTTTTAATACTATGGTCCCTTAAAATACTGTTTTCCCAGTAATAGCCCAACAACATCCTCCTAATTTTGTTCTTTTGTTAAACATTTACAACTCACTTCTGAATTCTACTTCTTATTGCTAGCGTAGAAGGGGTATCTAGGGACCCCCAAACTTTCATGCTTTAAAGAAACCTGGCCATCTGTGTGCAGGGCAGAGCAGACTTACAGATCTTTAAAAAAACTTAGTGTAAATAGAAAAGAAAGGTCTTCTTCCTAATACAATACTTCAAATTACCCAGCCCCTCTGGAGTAAATGTCCAGTCTAAAGCAGGGATGTTGATATATGAAATTTTGCGGGAGGCCTAAGTCACCTTGTAGTAAGAAATTGTAGGAACTGGGAGCTGAGACAGATGGAGATACCAGCCAAGATAAAGGCGGCCATTGCAACCTCCCCATGCATCTCTCACCCAAGTACAGTTCTCTCCTTCAAGCACCCCCTTCCATGTCTCCTTCCCAGATGTATCCTGGTGCAGCTGGGCCACAGAAGCAACGGCTTTCCCTGTGTTTTTAAGAGTCCACCTGTCTTCTCTGTTGCATAGCTTCACCTGACTGCTCAGCTGTGCTCCCTAATTCCTAGTAGTTAGGCAAGACAACTGCTTTTAAGTGGGAATGGGGGAACAATGGGAATGGGGGAACAAGTTAGCTTCCCTAACATGTTATTTTTAAAGATAATTTTCTATCTTTTTATATGCTTTTATCACATCTATTTAAAACTAGTTATATAGTTAGTTATATATAGTTATATAGTTAATTACCATATACATACATGTATGTGTGTGTGCATAAATATATATATATATTTGTGCATACAGAACTGGGGTACAGGCCAGCGGCACAGGGGCATTGAAAGGATTCTCCAGAGACAGAGTGGGGAGCAAAATAGACAGATCAATGAAGCACACTGCTGAAGGGATCAGCAGGCGGGTCGCCAGAGGTCTGCCGCGCCATGTGGATCACCTGCAGGACCAGCAGAGTTCAAACTCACGCTGAAGTGCCTTTAGATTAGTGCTATGATTTAACCCGCTGTGCCACCAGGGAGGGCCCTACCTACCATAATTTTAAGGATAGTAGTGTGGCCAAATTATTGTAGCATAAAAATTGTTTCTATTTCCTCTAGAAGCAATTGTGACAAGTCATTTATTAAATCCTTTTGTTATTTTTAATTTCAATAAATATAAAGGCATCCATCAAAACTTACTGAAGCTCAAAATGAATGAGTAGCAAGTTCTACAAATCAATCACATAATGAAAACAATGGATTTTAGACAGATTGTAGTCAAAACATTTCCTAAGGAAATTATGGAAGAAATGTGTTCAATACTGTGCAAGCCTGAAATTTTAAGACATAACTAAAAGAAGATATAAACAGCTCCCTCATCTAAGGGATTCAGCTCATCCATTGTGAGTTAATCAGAAGGTAGATTTGCTTCTTTGGAGTATTATGTTGCAAGGTATCACTTAAATAACTCTTCAAATGTTTCAGTGTTCAAATGTTTCCTTAAAAATTGTTACTTTTCTTATTTAAGGAACCAAATAATTGTTTCTGGATAGTCTGTGTAAACATTTACCTCTGATATTCTTTTAAGTGAGAAGTCAGTACTTTGGGATATGGTAGTCATTTTGAGTTAGGAGCTAAGTATTTGCATTGGCTATTTTTGAGGATGAAGTAAGGTTCAGTTCTTTCCATTTTAACTTTCAATCTGGAAGTTAACTCACAACCCTTCTATTAAAGACTTATTTACTTAAAAAGCACGTTATTCAAAGAAATGCACTAAAAACAATATTGGTAAACTACTTCCACACCTGTTCAATTTAGAGTTTTAATCTCATAGCCAAACATCTGTTTTTATTAAAAAACTTTTATAATTGGTTTTAATATTTAATTTTTATCAATTATGTTTAATGTTTTATAATAATCACTCCTTTCACACCAGTTTGCCTATTTTTATTGTTCCCAATCACAGGCTATTTTCATGATTTGAGGCTTAACATCTGTGTCATTGTCCTTGAACTAGCTATGATGCAGTTAATATAAAAATGCTTTATATACATAGAAGAAGAGACAGTGTGCTGTGGTAAAACACTGGACTTATGAGTCAGGAAATTTGGGCTCTGGTCCTTTTTCTTACTATCATGTGGATGGCATACACATTACTTACTGTTTCATGGTTTGCTAAGCTCTTATATTGAAAACAAAAGTTTGGACTACAAGGTGGTTTAATTTGGAGTTTTAAGTTTTTTACTATCACGAAGAAATACACATTTTCTTTTTCTAGAAGTCCCTTGCTTAGCTTTTTTAGAGCAGGAAAAAAAATTTTTACTTACAAACGACATTCTGTTTGACATTTTTATTACTTTTCACTTTGCAGTATCCTGTGTTCATCATACTTAGCATCTGTATGACACCATCCATGTGGCCAAGAAGGCTATTAATTCTCAAGTGGAATGGAGTATTATATTTTTAACCAAAGGATCCAGCATCCCTCCAGTACTCTAAATAAAATTAGTAGTTTTTTTGCTTTGATTGTAATCAAGTTAGAATTTATTGTGGTTCTTTCTCCTCTTAAAAGTGGCTTTGGCATGTAATGTGTAAAGACGACATTTTCCTAAATGTCATATTTTTATCAAATGAATATATCACTTAGACCTCTGCAAACTCCAAATGTTTATTTTTTTGTGGTTTTAGTTTTTCCTGATAATATGGAGCATAAAAATGTAACTGAAAGCTAATGTTATTTCTAGGAAGGTCACCTTTAAATAAGAATACTGTTTGCATACATCTTTGTCATGTACTATATGTATTTTTTTGTCTTATACGTTATCTTAGGAGGAAAAAAATGAGTGCCCTCAGTTTCATGCAGTGTGTGTGTGTGTGTGTATGTATATATACATATATATATGTATATATACATACACACACACATATATATATATTGCTTAAATTTTAGAGAATGATATATCAAGCAAATTTAATGTAGAATGGACATAAACTGATTATTGCTCCCCCTGGATTCTTTAGACCTGTAAAATTAGGAAAAGTGATCAAAGTATAGAACTAGATACTCTAGAAAATTATGTACATCAATAATATGATTTCCTAAGATTATAGAACTGAGAATAATAGTAAACACTGACTAGTCTCTCAGTTTAAAATGGTGCCAGATATAATTCTCAGTGCTCTGTAATAAGGCCCCTGGCTTACGATGGGTAAACCTAAGAATTTTTCAATTTTATGGTGGTGGAGTAGTGTACATTCAGTAGAAACCACAACTTTGACCTTTTTTTTGAAATTTGATTGCTTTCTGGGAAGTAATATGAAGTATGATGATTGTCTAGTGATGGTGGGTAACCGGCAGCTCCCAATTAGCCACAGTCAGTACTCAGAGTTGTTTTTTTTTTTTGTTTTGTTTTGTTTTGTTTTGTTTTTTTTTGCTTTCAGTATACTATATATTGTACATTACAATACATGAGCTATTCAAAACTTTCTTCGGTGATTTTGCCCAATTGCAGGGCCAGAAACTGTGGCTAATTGGGAGCTGCAGGTTACTCACCATCACTAGACAATCATCATACTTCATATCATGGCCCAGAAAGCAATCAAAAGTCAAAAAATGTCAAGTTGTGGTTTCTACTGTACGTACAACACTGTCACACCACCATAAAATTGAACAGGCTCAACTATGATGTCTGGAAATTTAGCTTAATACATTTAACTTACAATATTTCAATTTATGATAATTTATGGGAATATGATCTCATGTTAAATTGGGGAAGATCTTATGCAGAAAATAACCATATTTTTGTTCGCTTATTATTTTAAAAAATATTTCTTTATGAATACAGAATACAGGGCAGTGACAGAATTCACCAAAGACAGATTGCGAAGCAGAACAGGCTGACTAACAAAGTACAGTGCTGAGGGGAGCAGCGGGCAAGACAGGAGGGTCTGCTATACCATGTGGGTCACCTCCAAGGCTGGTATGGAACTTGCACTGAGGCAGGTGCAGTCAGCTTGCAGTGCTGTGTCCTAACCCACTGCACTACCTGGGAGGGTCTATTTATTTTATTTTTTAATCACAACAACCCAGGGAGGGAGATAAAGTCACTGCACTCATTTTACAAATGAGGAAGCAGAGACACTCACAGATTTAAGTATTTTGCCCAAGGTTACATAACACACTCCAGAGTTGGAGCTTGTAGCTAATTATGAAAGTAAATAAACTGTAACAGCAGAAGAAATTAGGAAAAGAAACCAAAGGAGATGCCACTGTTATTCTGTTCCTTGAATTGCTATGTTTCTAACTTGCTGCTTTGGGTCTTCAGTAAAATGAATCCTCCGTCCTAACTGAGTACCAAGTTAGGCTCCTCTCCTTGCTGACTGCTGTACCAGGCACTTGTTTTCCTTGCCCTCTGTCTGAACTGGTTTGATGAAGAAATACTGTAAGTGAAAAAAATCTGCTGACCGTGCTTTCCCATTAATTCTATACATTTTTTTTCATTTGCAAATTCTACAGTCAAGTGAGTATTAAGACATATGTAAGCTTACTGTGTTGCGTTTTTCATGGATTTTTTTTTCATGGATTATGATTGAGTTAATTTGGACAAAAAGTTCATCAGCTTTGTTTATATTAACCTAGTTCCACACAGTACCCCACTTTGACCCTCTGGGTACAGTACATATTGCCTACTTTAGGCAAATATTTACATGTAGTTTCTATTGGCTGAGGAAAGCAAAAGTGCAAAAATGCCTCAGGCAAATACTGGAATTAATGTCATAGGACTGGGCAGACCAATTACCAGGGTATGATGATGCTATTTCCACTCCCACCCCCAATGGGCAAGTTCAAGGTAGCAAGTTACAAGATGACTAATCCTCAGGAAATCATTGGCAATCAAAGTATAGAATGAAAAAAAAAAAAAAAGCTTTATGTCTTCATTGCTTAGTCATTACATAAAACTGTCTGTAACCTGCTTTAACATATTTTGCTAATTAGTTTACACATGCACCTTTTGAAGCAGGATAGTTTTCTAGCTGCATTTAAAGATAATGATGCAGACATAATTTGACCATAATAGCCATTTTTTCTTCAAAGTACTAGAACACATTTACATACATACACCTATACAAGTATATGCTTGCATTTTTAGTGTTGAGAGGACTCCAAGAAAGTAGTGTAGAAACTGTTTTTGTTTTTTTTTTTTTTAATCTTGCATTTCAATTTAAGAAGTGAGATGGGGTTTTGGAGACTATTTATAAATGACCCATATAATTTCTACATATGTAGTCACTGATTTACAGAAACATGTGGAGATAACACTTTAAGTAGGGGGATATATGAGGCTCTGATTAAAGAAATCAGTAAATTTTATGTCTTGAACAAGTCACACTCCTCATGTGACTTGTTCAAGACATAAAATACAAAACTT
>NW_004567113.1:42194809-42197465 GCF_000260355.1 Condylura cristata | reverse complement strand
ATTCAGTTGTATTCATCAGCCATAAAATAAGTTTCTAGCTTGGTAATCATAACTATAGAAAGAAGCAATAGCTAGAGTGTCCAGTACATTTTAAGAGACAATTCATGTCCTTTTAATTGCTTTAATTTTTTGTAGTCTCATAAACATTATACTAATTTTATTAAGTAGCATAAATTTATATTACCCTTTTCCATGCACTGTGAAAGTTATGTATCTTCTTTTATACATCCACTATCCAACATTATGCAATGACCATAGGCATCTGTTTAATTTATTTCTCATCTTTGCAATGGAAAAACTTATCTGAAAATTAAGTTGTGGATGGTTTGAAAAGCAGGTGCTACTTATATTTGAATACTTGAAAATATATATATATAGTGTGAAATACAGAAAGGAAATGTCAAAAAGTATGTTTCCAACATTTAATTGAATGTATTAAACAATGAAGTTTCTTCAGGAAAGTTAACAATGGAAGTATGCAATCATCAACTTTGCTAAAAGGCAGAGAATTTTAGGATTTCACATAATTCACAATAGATGGGCGTGAGTTGGTCCAACTTCTAGTACCTGTAAGTTCTATCATATTAAGCATGATATGTAAAGTCTACGAAGCTCAGTTTCCACAACTTTCAAATAGAATTAATATTAACCACATAAGATACTTATAAGAATTTAATATATATGTGTGCGTGTGTGTGTGTGTGTGTGTGTGTGTATCTCCATTTGCCTTCTCCAGATTGTAATATACAATATCTATCCTTTTCAAATTGATGACTTTCACTTTGTGAAACACTGCATGTCTCCTATCTGTATTTACATCATTTCACAGTTTTTATTTTTCAGTCTTTAGTGGTTTTCCATTGTCTGGAAAGTTTATTCACTTACTAACTTCTCCAAATTTATTAATTCATTAATTTACTGAAGAACATCCTGGTAACTTGCTAGTTTTGGCAAGAACAAAGATGTATATGTTATAGTGTGGATATAATTGCAATTTCTTTGTGTAAATGTGAAGGAGGATGATTGCTTTATTTTATGCTAAACGTAGCTTAGTTTTTTGTTGTTTTTTTTTTTAAGAAACTACCAAACCATCTTCCAAAATGAAAATACAATTTTCTCGATTCCACTAGTAATGCATGAAATGGTCTGTCCTCCTACATCATTTTCTACCTCTCATCTTGGTGATCTGGATGTAGAAGTCAATTTGGGACAGACTCTCTGACAACCTACAATCAACATGAATTATGCAAGAGAAGGAAGTTTTTGTCACTTAAAACCATGGATAAATTGTTCATGCTAGTTAGTAGGTTACTGCTTAGCCTAACTGAGTTCTTGAAAAGATACATTGTTTTACATTCTTTAATCTAATACCCTGTAATATGATTAAGGATTCCTATACCTCCAGTAAGCTTTTAACTTAAAATCTAAAAGGGCTCCCAAGTTTTATAAACATTTTTGAAGGCCCAGTTAAAGAGCTTAGGTTACACTGCAGATGAATTCCATGGTCACACAATAAAAGTAAACAAAGTGATAGCTTAAAATACCCAAGCTAAAAGTCATTAAACTAGAATAAGCACTTGGGATGAATATAGACTCAGATAAATGCATATATTTAATCAAACATTTTTGAAGGTACTTTTTCTAACTGGTAAATTCAGAAATAAATGCAAGTAATTTGAGTGCTCTGCACTGGCATTTAAATACAAGAGAAAAATGTTAATAGGATAAGTACCAGAAAGGATTAAGTGACGCTAAACACCAAAGAGGATTAGTTATTATCCTGCCTTTACAGGCACCAGAGTTTCATGTGGCCAAGTAGATAGGAAACAGAAAGTCACTGCTACAAACAAGGACTTTTTCTTTTTGCATAAGTGTATATTAAAAACAGGTTATTTTATGGCCTACAACTAGACAATACCTAAATGCTCCCTCTGGATAATCTAAAATGTAGTACACATAGCAAAGTATTTGGGGGAAATTTAGAAAGATTTTTCCATTATTTTGAAATTAGCACATAAATTTGTAATTAAACAATAGATATTCTACATTTGAAACCAATCATTTGTACTTCATGTTGAGCTAGAATTTCTTCCAGTATTTATATCAATAGTAGTCACAGTATTTAATATATTTTAATTCATTTGCTGTACATATAAGGTGAGACAGAAAGCATGACTATGCATATGTAATATATATGGGTATAAACATGTTCCCTATTATATGTGTGCACATTCACCCCCGAAGTACAATCTTAGTATTTAAGTATCACTGAAACTGAGGGTAAAAACTCCTTATTAAGTCAGTTTTTATCATTTCCTAAATAACTGTCATTTTTGGTGGCATGACCAGACAATAACAATCTTGTTATTTCAGTAGGTGAGTCATTAAAAGATTATTTGAAGACAGAAGAACCCATATTGAATGCAAAACTTCAGCTGATATCTTCAGCAGATCAAAAAATAAACCAGTGTTAAAAATGTACAAACTAGGTATCAGTGACTTGCATGAAAATGTTGAAGAAAATAATGAAACACTTTGGAATACTGCAGCAAAACTATTGATGGCTGTGTTGCTACTCACTGACAATTCTTCATCCAAAAATAAAAAAAGATCTTAGCAAGTTACCTATGAACAGCAAAGGATATTTAAAGACTAG
>NW_004567113.1:42181185-42194694 GCF_000260355.1 Condylura cristata | reverse complement strand
ATGGATATTCCACGGTGTTCATAGCAGCATTATTTACCACACCCAGGGGGCATGGATGCAGCCTAAAATGCCCACTGATGGACAACTGGATCAAGATGTGGTACATACACGCCACAGTGTACTAGAAAAGCAAAAGGCAGGGTACATGCAACCATTTTCAACAGAGTTGAGGGAATTTGAGAGTACAATCGAACAATCATTGCAGAAAAGTCAGAATGATAAACAATACTGCACATGTTTATTTTGTTTATCTTCCCTATTTTAGTGAAGCCATTAGTTGTCCTCTGATTTATTTCACTTACAGTCCCCTTACGGACCACTATACTGCAAACAGTAAGATGACAGGGTTTTGTTTTTGTGTGTGTGTGTGTCTGTGTGTGTCTGTGTGTTTAATCGCTGATTATTATTTATTGCTGGTGGGAATGAAAAATGACTGAGTCATCTTGGAAAATATTTTAACATTTATTGCCAAATAAATATAATCTTAGCAAAATACCCAGCCATTGTGACCCGAGCTTTTATTCATATTTTTGAAAATGTATGTTCACAAGGGAACATGCACATAAATTATTTTGAGTGCTATTCATGACCAACTGAAATGACAGAACCATGATGTCTTTCAAAAGGTGAATGGATATACAAACTGGTGCATAGATACAGTGATATATTATTCAGCAACAAGTAAAATTGAGCTATCATGCCAGGAAACTCATGTATGAATCCTAAACACAAATACCTAACAGAAAGAAGCCAGTCTGAAAATGTTACATATTTAATGACATAAAAGATGTGGTATCTGGAAAAGAAAAACTAAAATTGGGATATATCTAGATGACAGCTTATTAGGCTATAGGATGGGATGGACAGTACAGACATCTTCCAGGTGATGAAAATCTTGTGTGTCATGATAATGGGGAGTGTATCTATGCATATATACACACATTTAAGTACATAATACAGGTATATGATAGTAAGCATCTTCCAAAATCCATAGAATTTCACAGCACAGAAGGTAAACCTTCATGTATGCAAGTTAAAACAACAACCACAGAATATTGGATAAACTCAGGTTATAATACAGAATGAAATGAAAGTAATAAATTAATTAACAAACTTTGAAATCACCTCTGCACAGGGAATGGAGATAGACAAGGTGCTAATTTAAGTAATTTAGAATGAGCGGGCTGTGTGGCTAATGGATGAAATGAATTTTACATAAACACTGTGTCCTACCTGATAAATTTGTTTCCCGTGGGGCCAAATACTACCATTTCTGATACTACTACACATGTATACTGTAATTTAATATTAAGTCTAAAGTGAGTGCTCCTTGTCTCCCATTTTGCTTGTAGGAAATCAAAAGGTAAATATGGGGGAGGAGGCTACAATAATATATGTGGCAATAATTCAAGTTGGGGACAACCAATGAATTAATGTTTAGATTGCTAATTTTTTTAAGTTTAGGTATGTGTATATGTGTGTATATGTGTGTACATGTACATATACACACACACTAAGTAATAGTGAGACATCCAAGAGGTCATGATACCTAAGAAACAATGAGTTTACCCAGCATCTAAACCTTGATTACTAATGTCATTCTCCAACAAAAGAAACCAGAATTCCTTGGTGATTTTGTTGTATCCAAGAATAGGGGGAAAAAAAACCCCACAAACATGAGTCTACAATATCTTATAGTGGTTGTATGTCTCACAAAATCCTTATTTCTCTCACTCTCTCCCCTCTAGTATGTCAAAAACATACAGGATTCCAATGAAGTGTTCCCAAGAACTAAAACTAAAACAATTTGAGCAAGAAAACAAAGAGGTATTGGATTTGCATTTCAAAGTGAAAACCAAAATCTGGAGTTTCCATATTGACATAAACTATTGAATAAATAAATGGGAATAGACAAATCTTAGCAGAATAAAAATTTCAAGTAATTTCTGAAGAGACAATATCCTTAATGAAGAAAAACATGATCTACTCCTCAGTGTGATTTGTATACAGTTGCTTTCTTCCAACAAAACTATATTGAGAGGAGGGAAAACTACTATGACTTTGCATTGGAACAATCTGACAAATGCTAGGTCAAGCCAGGTGATAAAGGTTAACACCAAAAACAAAGATCATATTAATGGCATATTCTCCTGATATGGGGGTTAGTATGATAATTTACCTCTGTAATCTTCCTTTCCAAAAAAAAAAAAAGTATTATTCCAGTATAACTGTAATTGATCTACAACTTGAAAACACACGGGAACATTCTATCCCAGTAATCCTCAAACATGTCAATGTAATAAAGAGGAAAATCTGAGAGAATACCATAGCCATGAGGAATGACTAAGAAGTATAATGACACCCTATGATAAGATTTTCTCTGATGATATACTGGGCCAGAAACGGATACTGGGAAAAACTGAGACAATGTGAATGAAGTATGGATTGAGTTATTACTGTAACACATCACTATTGATCCATTGTGAACATGTCCAACTTCCTTTGTCCTGATTTTTTTTCTTTGCTCTGTTCTCTTTCCTCCCCTCTCATCCTCCCTTCCTACCCATTTCCTTCCTAAGCCTATCATGTAACTTCTTGGGAAAAGTTTGATATAAGTGAGAACAAGTTTTGTTTAACTGCATGGAAGAAAATAAATTTCAAAATTTTAACGTGTAATTTAGAATCTGGTAACTGGGAACTGGTAGACAAACTTGCTAGTTTGCAAGTAAGCTAAAATCTCAGTCCTGTCATAGGTCTTACACAAATGTTGCCACATTGTCTTTTCCCAAGGAACTCAACTTTTCCCTAAATCTTCATGCAACCAAACTCCAGACTAAAGGCAGCTGTATGACTTCCTCCACTTACCCTAGAGAACAAAAGGGAACTCCAGCTGAGTCCAGCTTACTCACAATGGCCTGAGAAATAATCAATTGTTATTTTAAATCGAGTTTTTAGAGTGATTTGTTATTAAGCAATATATAACCAAAATAGTAACAAAACTTTGAAACAACTTATAAATCAATACAAACATTAATAGCAAGATATAAGTAAGATATGTAGAGATATAAATCATTCATATAAGAACATATCTGTTTGTGGACAAACATCTTAAAATAAAGAAAAATGTGTGACTACTTAAGAGCTGAAAATTAAATCAATGAAGTATAACTTTATACCTATAGGTTTATAATATTTTAATGCATTTGAAATTTGAAGTGCTTAATGAGAATGTGGAACCACAATGGAACAATGTGAGAGGTTTGTAACAGAAAAGTAGAAACAACCTCATTTCTGTCACTAAGGTGATGGATAAGTAAGCCTTAAAAATTCAGAGAAGTGAGTCAAACTAAAGCTATTTATACCAGACTCATTATGGAAACAATTTAAACAAAAACAAGTATCAAAAGAATATAGAGTGTAATGCCATTTATCTGTATTTTTAAATAAAGCAACACAATTACATTTTGTTTAAAGACCATGCACAGGGTTTAATATTGTGACAACACACACACACACACACACACACACAATTTTGGGGGAGGGAGAAAATATTTATGAAGTCTTTCAAGTTGTACATAATTTGTTAATATCTTTTTCCTAAGAAATTATGAAATATGACAAAATGTTTCCATTTCAAAGCTATTCTTTACAAAACATCAAGAGTATTTATTTATCTTCACCTTAAGAAATGCAGGATGTCGAGTTACTTCTGAAACATACCATGTCCCTCCTCTACTTCCACAGCCCCCAAACCCTTTTGATTTATATGGACACATATTTGTTGTTTTCTTCATGGAACCTTTGTCCTTAAATCAGAAAATAACTTTTCAGCCAATCAAGAAGGTATTGAATTAAAAGTTTCTCCTGGACTGAACTGAATGCCAACTTCCATATGGAAGTTTACCTAAGGACTATTCCTCCTGAATTGACCAGAGTGTTTGACTGCAAGAGTGTTTGCCCCCTTCAGTTTACTGCTCCTGAAATAAAATCCTGGAATAATTACAATCATCATGTTTTCTGTTCATTTTTCAATCAAGGCATTTGGGCAAGAATGATAAAACTGTTCCAAAAGATGTTTAAGATTTTAAATCTGTGTCTTGACTCCACCATTCATCTTGGACTTTCTCAAGTGATCCTAATCCAAACATCAACCCATTAATTTGACTATGAGTGACTTAAGTTATAGCTCCACAATAACAAATTGTTATTTGTAAACTATTTTCCTCATGAACGTCAAACAACAACAACAACAACAAAAAAACGGTTTCACACTGTAAAAATCAGATTCTTCAACAATCTCAAATACTATATAAATAAAATTCCATGTTGAGTATACATTTTTTGTAGTTTGTTTCACCCAGGCTACATCTCATTTCTCTTTCTGTTGCTCAACTGTCAAAAATGTTTGCATGCTCTGTGATAAGAGCATTGTCTGTGTTTTTAGTCTCCGCACATCCTGTAATGTCATTCTTAACAATTTGGACAACTTATATCACAAGTCTTGTGTCCTCAAACCCTGCAAGGGGAGTAATTTAGTAAATAGGAAAACACTCTTTCTTCCTGAGTAAGGAAAATTGGATATTTGTAGATTTGTCTTTACTAAATGCTTCTGTGCTCCTGGTAATGTTGCTAAGCCTTCTGGAGCCTCAATATACTCATTTGTAAAATCAACAAACACTAAAATTTACTAATTTATTTCCACTGAAAAGATGCTAAGGTTCTCCCCAGTTCTACATTTCTGTAATTCTACTGCAAATATTGCTTCAAAACAAGTTTTATAAATTATAATTATTGTCATCCCTTGCTTTTCTCAAAACAAAAATTTCATAGGAAAGCGTTCTATTTTCTAAACAAATGATTCATTGTAGAAATCTCTGAGCATCTTCCTTTCTGAAACAAGCTTGTTTTTGCTTTTCTCAATTATTTCCTGAGGGGGTAAGTAATGTCCTTATTGAAAGTTATCTTAAAATTAGAATCTCCCTTAGGAAATATTTCCCTTTCCATCATGTTTTCCCCAGCAAAGTGATTCTTTGTTTTTCATGCCTAATTCAGACATTTTTTGTGTGTTTAAGTCTGCTAATTACCATTCTCATCACTGGTTTTGAGTATCACATTACAAGCTTACCTGTTAAGCACATCTTATTTTGCATTCTAGTCTGCCTGACTACATATAATGAAGGTGGGGGGGGACCCTGCATTGTCTGAGGGGGGATAAAAAAGTATTTCAAGACTCAGTTGCTTTGTTAAACAAAGTTATTAAGTTACCAAGTTAAGAAATATCCCCAAATTGGAGAATTTTAGATGGTTTGTTTTAAAGCAGGTTTACAATTGAACATTACATTAAGAAACTATTACAACCCAGAGAAAAACTAAATGCTATGTGGTTTATTGAATTGAATCCTAGAATTAAAAACCACCTTAATGGTAAAAATACTGAAGTCTTGATAAAATGTGAGTCTCAATAAAGGTAATACACTAATACTTTTTGGCTAATTATGGCAAGTTTATCATAGTTATGTAAGATGATTACCTCTGGGGATATGAAACTGGGCACACGGAAAATGTTTAAACATCATTGCTACAATTTTGTAAATCAAAATACATTCTAAGTAAGAGTTTACTGTAAAATCATTATACTCACAATTTCTCCTTTTCATGTAATTTTGAACACCTTTTTTTATGTAGGCAGCTTTCAGTGATTTGATACTCTTGACTTCATCTACTCCTCAAACCTACTCTCACAGTTCCCCAAATACTGCATTTTTTATAAAGGCTGGATATTTCCATAAACAAGAGTCAGCCTACACAGATAACTTTACTCCAGTAAGAATAAGAACAAAATGTTAAATACCTTCTATTTGAAATATCTTCAACAACTGCTTTAGATAAAACTAGCACCTTAAGAACTAAAAGCCAACCTCATATTCTAACGTAACAGATTATTTACTGAAATATTTAAGCTTAATTCATCTAGGAAAAACTGTTATTCTCTCTAATCACTTCAATTATGAAAATTAGTGAAAAATAAATGGACAAACCTGTCAAACCTTATTCTGGTGCGTTGGATTTTTAAAATTATATAACTAGAGAACAAACTTGTCAAAAAACAACTAAACTGTATTTAATTTTCAGATAATCCAAGGATGTAGAATTATAAAATTTAAAAAAAAATGGTATTACTACTTTAGCATAAAATTATGTAATTATAAATGTATTTTAAAATGTGTTTTACTTAGGATGACCAACTGGGCATTTCAGTGGTTATTTGTTTGTTTTTAGGCATAGCTCAACAGCTGCAACCAGGTGGTGACTGGATTATCTAAACTATTAAAATATTCAACCAGATTATAATATCAGTTCCTTAATGTGATATGAATATAATCCAAGTACTATTGAGAACTCAATTGCTGTCTTTGCAAAGGCAAATGGATATAGCTGTATAAATTACAGATGTTTCTAGCATGTTTCAAGCTATGGGTCTGGGAGATTCTGTTTCATAAGGATATAAACAAAATGTTGCTTGCTAGTATAAAAGAGCAAATAAATTATATACCAAAAATATACTTAATACATTTTCCTGTAATGAAAACTGTAATTAGTTTAACTGTGTAGCCTTTGATGAGGCAACACATGTGACAGGGGTCCAAAGATTATAAAAACAACACAGCTGTATGTTTATAAATCTATATAATACTACATACAAAATCAGTTACCAGCTTTCTCTACTGCCCACTTTGGTGGAGGAATAGCGGTGCTTTGGTGGTGGGGGTACAACAGTGACAGAGAGTGAAGTCCTATATTTCTAAAACAGTAATGAAGATGTAAGTCAATGGTACATTAAAAATGCTAAAAAAGCCCAGAAACAAAAACAAAAAAAAATAAGACATTAGTGATTCCAGCATGCCACCAAAAAGACCTGTGACAAGTAGATCTTGAAATTACTGAAAACCTTTTTATGTTTTTCAAGTCTTGAACAGCACTTGTAACACAAAGAAGTTAACTGTGTAGTTCCTGGTATAGTTTTTCTAAGTGCCTTCAAATTTCAAGGTGATATTTTCTTTTACAGAATCTGCATTAGAAATTTGACCTTTAATAAGCAGCAGTTACTAGATACTGTTTTGCAGTTAGTTACAAAAATTACAGCATGTTCCTTTGAGTAATGTTTCAAATAAGGCTTCTTTTTGAAAGCAATGCTTTGAAGAAATATAACTGAAAAGAATTATTTGTCATTAAATGATTTCTTCCCAGAAATGGTATCACCTATATTAGTTTGGCTCATGCCAAATACTTAAAAATAACTTACTGATCTGTTTAAAAATATTTCAAATTGAGAGTCATTTGATTTGAATTCATTTGATAAGAATATTAAAAGACAACAGAGTCCAATTAAAGGGAAAAAATAAGGATGTACATCGGGGAAGTTAAAAGGAACAAGATGAATTTCAATTAAAAATTCTTCAACTAATTGAAACAGGATAAATTGTGTGAACAAAAGCTAGATAAATTATACTACATCAAAATTAAATATATGTATATATAATCACAGAACACAGCCTATTGAATGAGAGAACATTTTTGTAAATTATGTTTCTGATAAGCAATTGTGTCCAGAATATGAAAGGGACTCTTTCAAGTCAACAACAGAAATCAAAATTGATTAAAAAGTGGCTAAATGATGAATGCATATTTCTCCAAAGAAGATATACAAATGTGTAACAAGAACATTTAATGATACAAAATTCACTAAATATTGGAGAATTGCAAATTGAAAGATAGTGTATTTATGCCCTCAGCCATTTGGATGGCTATGTATCATAAAAAAAGAGAGTAAGACAAGTGTTGATGAGGACATGGAGTATTAGATATACTTGAGCCACTATTGGTGATACATAAAATAGTGTAATTTCTATAGAAAATGATAGGAGAATTTCTCAAAGTATTATGGTTAGAATTCACATACATTAGTTTTTAGTTTACTATCCAAAAGAACTGAAAGCAAGTTTTCAAGGAAATATTAGTATACCATGTCTAGACCCTATTATTTGCAATAACCAGAAGACTGAAGGAAACCAAGCATCATCTGTGGATGAATAAACTACAGTATAGCCATAAAGGGACTATGATTGAACCTAAAAACCATACTACTGCATTAATGAGTACTGAGGACATTAGATTAGGTGAAATAAAACTGTCATAGAAAAAACAAACATTATTGGTATGCACCAATACCAATAAAATTCAGAGATAGAAAGTAGAATGGTGCCTGTCAGGGTAGAAGTGGTAACCTTGAGGTAGAAGGAATGGGGAATTGTTTTTTGGGTTTAGATTACCAATTTTGCAAGGTAAAACTCGCTGAAAGCAATATGAATGGACCTCATACTACTACTGAAAGATACTCTTAAAATCGGTCAAAATGGTATATTCTATACTTTGTATTGTATATTTTACCAAAATTGATAAGAATTAGTTTGTAATTCTTCCATAAGAATTATTTAATGTTGTAAGGTGCTAGAATTACCAAATAGATCATAAAATATGATCTGGAACTAGAAATTTGAATTGGTTCATTACAGATATATTTAAAAAAATCAAAACTTTTATGAACCACATATGTCAGTAATATATTATTAATATTTTAGAAAACATATCCTATCAATAACAAAAAAATAACTTTCTCACCTTTATAAATTATTATATTATATATAACATATTGACATGTATATGTCTTATATGTATTTGAGTATATGTAACATACAGGTCACTACATTCTACAGGTACAGTTCAAACAATGATTGTCTTGAGCTATTCAGAATGGATATGAAACCTGGCTGTAGAAATTGTTTGTGATGAGACTATTTTAGCTAACATTCCATTATTTATTCCAGACTGAGACTCACTTCTTTAAACATTTTGAGTAATTTTCTACTGCATTATAACATTAGATAGGGTTCCTCTGACATCTCCAAGCAGGTCAGGTTAAACAGTTTCATGTTCAAATCATGACCAATGATATTATTGGGGCCACACTCCTACCAAACACTGGACTAAATTTTCTTAACCATTAACTCTTTGATGCTCTTACACAAATCTTTTACACCTTATTAATTTTTAAAAACCTGATCCCTCTTCTCATTATCACTCTCAGTTAATCTGCTCAACTGCTTTCCTAGTAATGAATAATGAATCAAAAAATTTACACAAACTCCTGTCTTTGTTATGTACTATCATAGTTGTACCTGGTCTTTCCTCTAATTACTATGGACAGGATATATTTGAACTTCTAGTTAAGGCCAATTCTTCCTTTCTTGCATTAGTTCTCTAGTGTCACTATTTTTTTTTTAACCAATTCTCGTCTTCCTTCACATGCCATTATTTTTCCCCATTATTATTGGCCAGTCCAACCCAACAATTTATCATCTTTAAATGAAATAAACTCCAACTCTGTATATACATTCCTCTTACTGATATCCCATTTTTCTTCCTCTTCACAAGAAAGTAAGTTTACATACACACTTCCTTTCCTTCTCCTATAATAAAAAATCATTGCAATCATAACTGTTGTCTCCCCAAAACTAGACATACTTCATGAAAGAATAGTAATTGCATGCAAGCAGCTTTCATAAGTGAATGTTTCAAAGTTCTATAATGTTATGGTATACATTTTTTAGTTCAAAATGAAAATCATGTTGGAATTTAATGAGTGGGTTTAATATTTAAAAAATACTATCTGTTAAGTTAATGTAATTTAAGTGGAAACTGTATCCTATATACATAAGGAGAAGCTGCATTTAGTTGAGGGTAAACCACTGCAGAACCATTTAGATTATTAATGCTTAAAATTATCAATTGTTCATTTTCAGTACATATCTGTAACCTATTGGACACTCAAACATGTTAACAGAGCTGTAAATTTATAATTATATGCTAGGCATCTCTTTAGACTTCAATATATTAAAGTGGATAATTTCAGCCTGGTGCAGGAATCCTTCCCATTGTCTTAATTCCATTTCTAATGGTTAGTTATTAAAGTGCAAATTTAGTAATTGTTAAATAGAGAAAACAAGGCACACCAGAAAATTATGGAACTGCATCTAGTAGACAGGTCAACAGACACAAGTTATAGGAATAGGGAGGAAGAGGCAATCTTCCAGGAGACAGCCTGGCAATAGTTTCAATTGCACACTATTCTTAAAAGAAATAAAAGGATTTAGAACTCAGACACCTAGTCAAGGGTAAAAAACAACTAATTTGTAACAGATATGCTTCTTAAATATGGTCACATTTTTTTTATCATCTTTTAAATTGTTTACTTTTGAAATCAGAATCTCTTTATCCTAGATCTCAATTTAGCTTTGGATAAAGATTATTTTCTAGATTCCATATATAAGTGAGATTATTATTTTTTTTTCCTTTTTTGTATGGCTTATTTCACTCAGCATGATACCATCCACATTCATTGAAATTGTTGCAAATGACAGAATTTTGCATTCATAGAAGAATGGGGTCGGGAAATGAGAAGGTGGTCAAAGGGTACAGAGTTGCAGTTATATAGGTAAGTCTATAGAGGGAATGTACACCATGACTTGGTGATGGGAAACACATGGGATTACAATTGAGATGGAAAAAAATGTACAAAATGATGTAAAAATAAACTGTTATAATAAAAAAGAAAAGAAAAGAAAAGAAAAGAAAACAATGGTGTCCTACTCGAACTTTTAACATTAGGAAGCATATATCTAAAAGCTAACTAAATAGCACTGGGGACAAATGAACACCCACCTTTTAAATCTGCTCAAAAATCCAAAAGTAACAGTACTGGTATTGTGAATTTTCTTGCATTTAGGATTTTTCCCCAAGTTATTGTCGTGCATGATATTGGAATACTGACAATGAATAATGAACACTTCCAGTAAGAAATATGTTTTTATCACATCAGTTCAATTTAGCCTTATCAAAAGAAGTCAGATCAAGGGTATCTTCAATGAGAAACATATGTAGTTTACAGTTACACAGATATAAATTGCTTCTGGGTGATTTACAGCAAAAGTAGAAAAATCAGTATTTTAAAACAGATATGAGTATGAAAATGGTAGAAAAATGTTTCTTCCCAATATATATATATATATATATATATATATATGTATATATATATAGTTATATCTTTAAGAATATACATATAAGTATATATATATATAGTATATATATAAGTATATATATATATATATATATATAGTTATATCTTTAAGTATACCTTGTAGAAAGATGTTATTAAAATCATCAATTATTGTACCTTTCCTCTTTAGAATAAAAACCTTTCTCCTTTGGAGAAAAGTTAATAGCAGATTCACCATCTATTTTTTTCAATCACTCTTTTAGTAGAAGCATGAACAACTGATTCACAAGCACAAAACTTTATTGACCCTCAAACAGCACCTAATACTCTGGTTATGTTATCACTACCTTGAGAGGAACTCTGTACAGCAGTTCTCATAAATATCTCGTCAGCTAATTCCAGTGCACTTACTTCTGCTAACTTCTAGTCTCCAGATGCTATTCTAGTTTAGCTATGAATTTTCTTTGAGAAAGGATCCAATATTCCTTTAACTTTAACATGCAATATTGTCCTCTCTGGCAAACCTACACTATGATCTTTGACTTGGCTATACTGCAAATCAACCAAGAATATGTTCTCAGTTCATTCTCTCAATTTCTTACTCAAACCATCACCTTCACAGCATCCATATCCTCCCCTGGAGTTCCCTCAACTTTACTTTGATGGACTCCTTCCCATGACACACTCATGGCAGCGATGATATCATTAAGGTGGGAGTACAGATTTTGATATAAACAGTTTTTGTAACAGTGTTCCAAACTCTTAAACTTATGTTCTTTAATAAAAGCACTGTTGAATACAAATTGTACAGTCATAATATCTGCTTCTATTCACTTGGTGATCACTCTCATTTACTCATTACTTTGGGCACTGGCTTTATGACTGTCCTTATTCCCACTGCTATCCTCAGTGATCTTTATCTACAGGAATTAACAGTCTAATCCAAATATTTTATAATTGTATTTTATTTTATAATTGTATTTCCTGTTAAAGTTCAATATTTAAGCTTCATTGCTACACAAATCCTCATATGCTTCATGGAAACAACCTAGATCTTTGCCATAATCCAGAAAAACAAATCACTGAAATTTTATACTAGAGCATTACAGTATCTGATTGTATTTTTCTTGCTCTTTGACTCTTTTTAAATACAACTGCATTTAACCTATTAAAGACTTTTTTTCAGGACCCTTCCTGACAATCCTATCCAATTCATTAACTATCTTCTAGTTTCCCTTTCCACTTCATTTAGGATCAGCAGACTTGTCAATTGTTATTGATTGCATTGTTATTTCTTTTGTTTGCCCATTTCTGAAACTTTGGCACTCATATCCAATTTAGTAAGAAAAAAAATATGTAGAAGCCCTAGTAAATATTCCTTAAATGAATGTAAAATGTATGTTAGGACATTACTATAGCAATTTTAGGTCTTCAAGAAAATTAAGAGGAAGAGATTTTTTTCTGTGTCCACACATAATAATCTGCTCATTTTATTTTTACTAAGGATGAACTACATTGACACACTATAATTTTCCAAAATCCATCGTTAACATAAGGCTTCAATCTTGATGTTGCATATTGTTGTCCACATTTAACTTGGACAAAAATATAAGCACAGGCACGTTATGGTAACCATATTTTTTTCTACCCTAGAAATGTTTGTGTTCTACATATTCGAACCTTTTCACCTATGACTCCTGTAAACACTGGTTCTATTATCATCTGTATTAGCTGCATTTGAGTTGTTCCTGAATGGGATGCAGTTGCAGTTATACAGTGTACCTTTCATATTGACATTTCACTTACAGATATTCATTTAATTTTCTTACATCACTTTTTACAACTTGAAAATTTATTTCTTTTTAATATTAAGAAATATATCATGTCTGGATAGCCTAGAGAAACTTTTAGTTGCCTGAAGTTTTGGCAATTATAAATAAACACCTGCTTAAACACCTCCATGCTTTTTTTGTTGTTTTTTGGACATATTTTCAGTTTCTATGAGTAACTAATAAGAAAGACAATTGTTAGATATTATGGTAAGAGTTTCATTTTGTAAGACACCACCAAGCTGACTTGCCAAGTGACTGTACCACTTTGCATTCCTGCTAGCAGAGAGAATACATCTGATGAGCACTGTCATTCTCTATCAGAGTTCTTATTGCTCTCTTTTACTGTCAGTACTTGGTATCGTCCGGGCTCTAAATTTTGAGTGCCTTATCCACTAAGTTTAAATTTGCATTTCCTTGATGATATTAAATACAGTTGTTCATTTTTTGTTGATGAATTTTTAAATATGTTGTACATGTTGGATTATGTTCCCTATCACATGCATGTTTTGTAAATATTTATCCCATTTTGTGATTTGTCTTCTTATTCTCTTGATACCGTCTTTT
>NW_004567113.1:42150962-42181014 GCF_000260355.1 Condylura cristata | reverse complement strand
ATATATATATATATTAAAGATTCACTTATTTACACTTACAGAACTGGAGTACAGGCCAGAGGTGCAGGGGTGGTGATAGGATTCATCAGAGACAGAGACGGGAGCAGAACAGACAGACGGATGAGGTACACTGCTGAGGGGAACAGCGGGTGGTCAGTAGAGGTCTGTCCTGCCATATGAGTCAGCTCACTGGCTGGGGATTGCACTCGTGCTTCAGAGAGCTTCATAATGTGGTGCTTTAGTCCATTGCACACACCACCAGGGAGAGCCCACATTTTAAATTCTTTTATAAAATGTAGTTGTTCCACCACAGTTTATTGAAATAGCCATGCATTACAGTAACAAGTATAGTGTTTTATATAGTACATTTTAAAATAAAACAAGATTAATCTAGCTAAGGACTCAAATATTAAAAATATTAATTTCATAGCTTTCAGAGTTGAAGTGATTAGAAGTATGTAGACCTGTGTTCAGCATAGATTAGGTAGAAAATTATTCCATATTCCACAATATTTTTGTGAATAAGCCTTTTGCCAATATTGAACAGCAATTTTCAAGTTCACCATTTTCCTTGAATGGTAGGTAAGAAAAAGCAAAACCTAGTGTCTCATAAAGGAAACCTGAGTATAAAATGAAGAACAAAAATCAGGAACCAAATGAGAAATCATATGTAAGAAACACCAAAATTACAAAGAGATAAGAGAAGCCCAAGGAAATGGAATGAGTAAAATTCTTCCGGGGGAAAAAAAAAAAAAAAAGGACAGTTGAATGGGAAGAGAAACATTTCAAAGAGAGTGGGGTATTTCTTTCTGAACTGCTTCTATTTTCTGAGTCAAGTATGAGGCCATTTAATCCTAGGGTGAGGATCTGAAAGGCAAATATGATTGGAATAGATTAGGTGGCACAAGAAGAAAATGTCAAGTGGCATTTTGCAATTTTTCATATTGTCTATGAATCAATCTAACCAGAAATAAATGCAGGCTATGACACAGCAGGTAGTGTTGTGTTATATCTTTCTTTCTCTTTTGTAGCTATCAATTTCCTTCCACTTTTATGTTTTATGACTCTTTCTGTGTTTCCTCGGTTTTGGAACTTTGAAATTCTTAAGCTTTAACATTTCCTTATCAAAGGCATCTCAAGAAGGATGTTTTTGTTTCTTTAGTTTGGAGAAGAGCAGGTATGTGCCTGCTATATACTTTTTCTTTATGTGAAAGTAATAATTACCTTCAGTATTTTATATTTAGTAGTTTGGTAACTTTAAGCATTTTTAAAATTAGGAACATCTACCTAGTAGATTTATATTCACTACTCTTCAAAATAATACCTGTGAAAGAAGACAGTCAAGAAAATTAAGTTTACTTATACATTTTAATGTGCATTCTTCCCGGATTCAATTATTTCCTCTCCATTTCATTAACTTAGATAAATGAAAGAAAATTAACTTCCTACAATCGGTTTTCAAAGACCTTTCCTATTTTCTAATGTTTATGTTTTTCTGCTTTCTTCATTGTATGCCAGATTTACTTCCTTAAACATGGGGAATATGGTTTTTAGAATGAACATGTGCAAAATTATGAGCACTATACAGACTGCCTATTGATGAGACTAGAAATTGTATACATAAAATTTTTCATATTATGGAACTAATGCATGTAAAGTTAGGTTGTAGTTAGAATTTTATGGCTGATGTCTATTCTAGGACACAGTATATTACAGTGATGATTGTGGATAGGTTTTGGGAGAATGATTTGAAGAGTCCCAGAATAACTGCTAACCATTTTTTTGCCTTCACCAATCACTCAATCCCTGTCCTTCTGAAACAGTAGAGGAAACAGTCCTTTACTGTACCCACTGGAAAACAATTAGATATAAACAGAACAAGAATTTGTCTGACATCAGTGTCTGTACTCTAGAGCACTAAGCAAGTGTAAAGTTTACAGCTTATAAAATTTCTAAAAGTTTCTATCATTTCATAATATGACTATTAATTTTGCCCTAGTAAATATCTTAATATTTATGTCATTCTTAATATACTAATACCTAACCTACTATTTAAGGACAGTTTACTAGGTAACAAACCCAGTGCTAAATGTTTTGTATACTGGCATCTCATTTTAATATTAAACAATCTCATGTGTTGGTATTTGATTTCACAAAAGAGACAAGTTTCAAAGAGGTTTAAATGACAGCTATTCTACTTGAGAGCCTGGATTTACTGTCAGTCCTATTTGATGCTAATACATGTTTGGACATCATCTTATAAATGATCAAAGAATGGTACACTTTGGACTGGTTAATAATCAAATTTGCAGTAGAATGAGACAACTGGAGTTAAGTCTTTAAGTCCCTTTCCTTTTTAAAAAGGCTGTAAGAAAGTTCTCTTACATAAGTGTGTCTTCATTGACAACTGGAAATAAAAGTTGAGTCCAAATCACAGAATTATTAGGTTCATACATGTTTACATGTAAAGCAGTTGATGCAATACCTATCACACAGACATTGTTTTGTATTCTTTAATCTTCTTAATCTTATTTCCCTCATTTAGAAATTAGCAACAAAAATAGTACAGAAGAATGCTGCAAAGGTTATAAGAGATCATTAAAGAAATGTACTGGTGTTGGGGATAAAATATGTTCTGAATTCTGAACATACTGCACAAACATGTTTTATGGTCCATTCCCCTCCACCCCCCCCCACACACACTGACCCAGGACCAAAGAAATCCAACACACCAAGGACTACACATCCCATAATGCCATCGTCATTGAAGGGAGAACTGATGGGAACTGAGGGTGGAGTTAAAAATCCAGGTTTAGTATATAACCAGAGACATGTGGGCCTGGGAGTACTTGTTTATGGCTGTGTTTCACCATGTTATTGGATGCTCCAGTGCAGTGTAACTGGTAGGTAACACCCACCAATTTGTATCATTCTTTCTACCTGAGTTATTCACTTCTTCATTTTCCTTTTTGTAAATAAACCCTTCATTAACAATTATGTGTGTGTGTGTGTATCATTATACATTCCTCTTAAGTACACAAGTGACATGGACCACACTCAGGCCAACTATTTCACATTGGGGTTGTCCTGTAACACGGGGAGTCCAGAAAGATAGCAGTGTGAAAATACTGGATTTGCCTTTTCCACAGATTCAACAACCAAATCACTGCTATCAAAAGAAGAACCCCTTAAAAATAAGTAAAGGATTGTAGCATACCTCAAAAGAAAAGCACAACAAACTGCAATTAAACTTGTTTAGAACAAGGGCCCTCCCTGGTGGCACAACAGGTTAAAGTGCAGCACTGCAGACTAGCTGCATCCCTTTCAATGAGAGTTCGATCCCTGGTCCCAGAGGTTACCCACATGGTATGGCAGACCTCTTCTGACCTGCCTGCTGCCCCCCATCAATCTGCCTGTCCTGCCCCCCATTCTGTCTCTGGTGAATTCTCTCACCACTCTTGCACCTCTGATCTGCATCCTAGTTCTGTACACATACATAAATAAATCTTAAAAATAAAATACTTGTTTAAAGTAATTAAAACCCTTTGTGTGGTACTCTGCTGATCACTTAAGGTCACATCAGGGACATTATAATCTGAGCACTATACTGCATAGAGAGGGTGCAGAGTGGCAAATGGGACAGAGAATGCACCACTGGAAAACTGTAAAGTAGTGATCCTTGGGTTGAACCTGTGATAGTACAACTAGAACACTTAGCATCCAAAACTGGCAGGAAGTCAGATAGGATGCCATGTGTCTCCTCACTGAAAAAGTATTATCTGCATCCTATGGCTGCAAATATATGAAACACCTGCCTTATCAACATCCATAGCCAAAATCATCACAACTAAGTGTCCTCACTTACCCATAGTTTGAAGCACCTGGATCTTAGCAACAGGTGCCAAGCACCTTGGCCTAGCACCCATATTTGAAAAGTGAAGAGAATAATTCTCAGGATATAGCCCTATCTGAATTAAATTATAATCCACACCCAAATACATACACACACATTACCCAATATACACATAATACATACATATATATACACATATATACACATATTTACATAATATATACATAATATATTATGTATATATAGTGTATAGATATACATAATATATATACACATAATGTATATATACTATATGTGTGTATATATATATTATGTATATACATATGCTATGTAGTGTATGTATATACACTATATATATATATAGTGTATGTATATACACACACATGCAGATACACACACTATGCATTATACATATAATACTATATTTTTACTGTGCTTGCTCAACCACAGTAAAAATGACACAGGAACTGATTGACTTGTATTAGACAAAATATCCAACTTAAAAGGTAACAGAGATAGATATTGCATTATGATTTAGTGCCTATGACTTATAAATATATATGCACCAAGTGATGGAGACCCAACACATCAGGAGCTTATTAGTAAAATTAACAGGAATTTGATACTACTCAGGAATATTAATAATCCACTTACAATTATAAAAAGTAATTAAGGAAAATAATAGTTTTAACTAAGAGACCAAACAGGCTTAACATACATTTATAGAACATTGTACCCCAAAACTACTGCATCTTCATTTTTTTAGAGTCCACATATAAAACAACATATACTAAAACTCTTTGTAAGACAGTCTGGTTTTGGAAGAGCAGATCTGCTTAGGTTAACATTTTATATATGTTAATCTAAGGTTGAAATTGCATTAGAAAAGTTCAGCAAGTCAATGGTAAGGTGTTTACACTTTTCCATCAGCAGCCAAGTAAAATGGAATCCATTTATGAGTCATCAATTTGTAACAGTTTGACTCTCAAGTACACAGGAAACAATTACTGACGAGTAGCAGGAAATAGGAATAGGCAGCAAGTAGAATTAAGTTATCTTATTAAAACTGAACAGAAACTTCAAAGACATGTTATGTGTCATTAAATAATATGAAGAAAAAGGTTGACATTTTTGTAGTCTCCCATTGATATCAACCAAAATTTACTTTTTATATTTGAAAATGAAAGTCGAATACATCTTGCCCTTGGTTAGGCAAGTGTGTATAATACAAATGTACATAAAACACCTATACCTATAAACATTTTTCTCTTTAATATTTATATCACGATTCTATACTTAAGGCTTTATTTCAGCAATCATTTGAATCTCTGCCATTTCCAGGTATTACTCGAGGCAGCTGACATACCTAAATGCAAGAAAAGGAGAGGATATCCAGTACTCGAGCAGGGCAGGGAAAACTCCTTCATAGTATACATCGGTCATAATAAATATTACAAGACAATTAATAATCTAATTTTCTAGAATCGCACAAGCCTGATTTCTTACTGTAAACCAAAAAACATAGATACCCTATTTGAATGACCAACTTCCAGGAAAAGTTAGCATCACATTTTCTCCATTAGCTGCAAGATGCAGACTCTCTGCTCTTTCAAGAACTCTTTAAAGTTCTAATATTTTATGCATTGAAATAAGACAACTGCTGCCATGTATCTGTGTTCAGCAAGTGTAAACATGTTACCAGCATGTGATATGTACAGAAACATAAGAATCATAATGCCCTGGCCACGTGGTTCTACTGTATCACACACCCTTGTTCTTTTTTAAAAAAAACATTTATTTATAAATACACAACTGGGGTACAGTCGAGAGGTTCAGAGTTGGCGAAAAGATTCACCAGACACAGAATGAGAAACAGAACAGGGAGAAGGATGAAGCACACTGCTGTGGGGAGCAGCGGGTGGGTCAAGAGGGACCTGCCACACCATGTGGATCACCTCCAGAGACAAGAATCAGACTCACACTGAAGGGGCTGCAGCTGGCTTGCAATGTTGTGCTTTAATCCCTTTTGCCACAAGGGAGGCCACCCGCTTTCTTTACTTAATTATATCCTATTCTGATCCAATTCCGATCCAACTCTGAATTCCTCATGGACAGAAACCAGACTAAGTGCCCACACCCAACTCTGAGCTGTAAGATATGAGGTAATTTCTAATGGGAATAAATCCATGCCAACTATTCAGTTTTAAGACATTTGAGTCTTTGCTGTTTTCCTGTATGGGTTTCTCCCATTTGTTAACATCTTAACACTTTTGTAAATTTATTTGCCTGTTGATATTTTGGGTCCATCTGTTCCCCTCCCCCCATCTGTTCTCTTTCTGGGGTCTTCCTTACATACTGAACAATCATCTTTGTTTTACCTGATAAACTGCCTTCCAGAACAGACCCCAACCTCTTCCATTTTATCTGACAATATAAAGCTTGCCTTTGTAACATATTATAAGTTTGCCTTTGATAGTATTTTTTTTAACTCAATGAAAAAGACCCTGGAGATTATATTTATGTGTAATTATACAATAAAAAAGATGAAAAACACAATTTTAATATCTAGAGTAAATTCATATTAAAATTCAAATTTTAATATCTAGAGTAAAAATCATTTTATATAAACTAAAAACTTTCACAGGAAGCAGTCTGACAGGTAAATACACAGACCCTCCTCAGACTTGCCCAGTGACATGTAGAACTCTCACTGAAGCTTAGACCAAATGAACTGATAGATAAAAATTTCTAGGACACACATATCCAACATGTTTTTACTCAACATATTTTTGGCTGCTCCAGTTCACCAGGCTACATGCGTTAACAGGCTTAAACACCATTAAACAGTGATAGAGATATGCATTCAGCTTGAAACATGAGCATAGCTAGTGGTATTTCCCGCTGAGAATCTATCAGTTCCATAACTCCACTGAAGTTACAGTCCATGTAGAACGGACTTCTCAGTAATTACTCTTTCCTTCAGATCAAAAGGAAAATAATATTGTATTTATAACCAACTCTATTAGGTATTCAATGATTATTTGTTGATTCATGCATTGATTTTACCTTCAGGAAGTTGTCATTTGAAGGGATTTGCTCATGGGAGAAAGTCTAGTTGGATTGATTATATAAGCAACATAACTTCATAAAAAGCTGGTATGTGTTATTTGTTGGCCTTTGCAAATATAAATGAGAAGTGAGAGGGCAAAGGGGAGGAAGATGGGAAAACAGTGAGAGAGGAAAAAAGATTGATAATAAATTTCAGCTTGGTTTAATAATAATCTGTATCCTTGCCCAAAACTGTTTTTTTTCTGAAAGTAAACCACTATTTTATTTTTAATAATCTATTGATATGAAAAAAAATGAGCTAATTTTGTTAGAGAAATAAATCATATTGATGATAGTGGCCCATCTAACTATTACATAAAATTGAGAAACAGATTCAAACACTAAGGTAACTGTGCTGAGGCCAATTTGGTTCCTATATAACCCTGGAAAAATCTTGCTATATTTGAAATATAAAACAATGATAAGTGACTTAGCCTGGTCCTGACATAATTTAGTAACCTAATAAGATTTTTAAAATAAAAATTGGCCTAAAGAACTTTATGGGGTCATTTTACAAACATGACCATGAATCCCAGTGGTCTTATTAACCTCATTTGGAACTCAGTCTGTTTCTTAAATTATAGAAATATGAAACTATTTTAAAATAGAGGCCAAATCAGTTGAATGCATAGTTTGTCATTGCCTTAGCCCTGGGATTAGTCCCCCCCAACCCCCTCTTTCATGTAGTTATTTGCATATGAAAAGATTATTTTAATTTTTGATAGATAACATTCCTAAATGTTTTAATCAATGAAGATTACCAGCAATGTGTTTAGCATGATGCATTGAAGCTCTAGGCAACATGGAGCTTGAGAATATAGAACGGTGGGCTAGGCTAAGAGCTATTTCAAATTCATTATTTTTCTGCCAAGTTCTTGGATAAGTTTTCAGAGCTACTGATGCAACAAGCAAAAGGTGAGGGAGATAAATGAAAAGGAGTGATTAGGAACAAAGAACTGGGAAAAGGGAAAGATAGGAGGTAGAAAATAAAGGCAGATAATATGCAAAATGAGAGAAGGTGGCTTAAAATTAGAAACTTTCAATAATAAAATAAATTAGACACCGGGTTATAATTTATAAAATTTAGGTACTATAGTTAATAATGCTTTTATGAGCCCTCTCTAATGGCACAGCAAGTTAAAGCACAGCACTATGAAGCCATCACAGCCACTGCAGCGTGAGATGGGTCCCCGGCCAGGGAGGTGACACACATGGTGTGGCTGACCTCTCCTGACACCCCACTATTCCCCTCAGCAGTGTTTTCCAGTAGATCTGTCTGTTCTGCTCCTCACTCTATCTGGTGAGTCGTCTCAGCCTTCGCACCTCTGGCCTGTACCCCAGTTCTGTATACATAAATAAATATAACTTTTTTAAATACAACTTTTTAAAAAATCTTCTACAAATACTTTGCTAAGTTTTGGTAGACAAGTTGAAAAATACTCTTATCTTTCACAAACATCTATCTGCATGCATACTTATGCATGTTATGCATAAGGGATATGTTATTATCCCTTCTAGAATGAAAACATATTCATTACACATATAGTTAGGTTAAAATACACCATAGAATGATTCTATTATATATATATTTGTTTCTCTCCTTTATCTGCCTTCTCCAGTTTTAACTGAACATTAGTTATTGCATTGTATCTTCCCTCTTAGCATATCAATTACATTAAAAAATTAGAGATTGCGGGTGACATGTTGATGGGAAACCCGCGGGGATTACAACTGAGATGGAAAAAAAAATGTACAAAATGATGTAAAAATAAACTGATAAAAAAAAATTAGTGATTGCCCTAGATTGACAACAGATTTTTAATTTAAATCTACTTTTAAATGATGCAATGCTGTTTTATGCTTTTTGTAGATGTGTTGTTTCCCCAATGTCTTCATTCTGTTCCCTTTTATGCTACTGTCATTCATTTAATTTATCTATATATGCTACAACCAACCAATATATTGTTATATTAATTTCAACAAAGCTATCTCTTAGAACAATTAATTTGAAAAAAAATGCAAACAATTTGAAAAGAATTGAAAAAAAAATCATGTAGATTCTTCCTTCTTGTTCAATTTTTTATGTAGATCTGATGTTCTGACCCACATAATTTCATATTAAATCCCTAACCTATTAAGTCATAATATCTTAAATTCTTTGAAATTCCAACAACTAAGTGATATTTGGGTCTTGGTGCTATTAATACTTTGTCTCTGCATTATGGAATCCACCCTTGCCTGCTGGCATGTATTATAACATTTTGTTGAAACCAAACACAATGTATTTAGGATAATGATAACTGATTATATATGCTGTTACTGAGAAGGTTGTGTTCTTCTGGCTTGAAAGAAGACTGTGTTTAATGTTTGCTAGATTGCAAGTAACAAAAGAATAAAGTCTCCCGTTCTTTTTGTTTCCACTCTTGGCTGCTCCAATAATTCCTTTACAGTGTGAATCTGCTGTAAGCATTTTTTTAAACTATATTTGACATTTATTTTATAGGATCATACTGGTATAGGGGTAAGCCATAAGAGAAAAAAAAAAGTGTTGTATAGTGGCATGATTAAATTTCAGTCTTAGAACAGGTCTGGCCTGTTCTTAATTTTTATTCCCAGTTAGGTGAGACAGCAAGGCTAGAATGGTGGAGTTGAAAAGTATTCTTTCCCAAGGTAAGATAGTACCATTATTTTTTCTTCTGTAGATTAGACTTTTAGTATGGGTAAGGCTTTGCATGTACTTCACAATGGTTATTCTCTTTACATTGTTGGGAGAAGGTGGTCATTTTTGGTTTTTTAGAAGAAAATGGAGCTGCTCCTGGAGATAAAATCCACAGAAGTACAATGTCCTCACTCATAATAGTTTCCAGAAGTTTCTCCCTCCCTCACCAACTCTCCTTCACTGGTCTCTGGCACTCATCAAAATTGCCTATTTTTATCCATTTATGCTTCCAGAAGTTTCTGCTACAAATAAGCAGATCTTGATTGACTTTTAGATTCTTGGGTCTCTCTATCTCATGGTATCAATTTGCTCTGTGACTTTACTTTTCTAAGGAGTCGAGGAAAGGTCATCATATTCATTTCAAGATTTTCAACTGGTAAGAATTAGAATGTTGATTTGCAAACTCTTTATTCTATGAGAATTAAGCTACAAGATGGATATTTGCAAATTAAAGATTAAAATACAGTGGATATTAGTAAATATTTCATTTATCAAAGGTAATGTTTGTAATTTTAAAAAGAATGAACAAACTTTTTTAAAAGAATGAACAGACTTTAAAAATATTCTAGCTAACACTGATTTAAAGTTTACATTTTTGGTTGGTTGTTTTTTTTTTCCCTGTCCTAATGAGCATTCAGTTGATGCAATGACTGAGTCAAATGAGTGTAATAGAAAATAACATACATTTTGGGTTCCATATAATACACAACTTTCTCTCAGAAACTAAATTAGAAAATACACTCTAGAGAGTGTGTTAACTCAATTCTAATCATGTTGACACTAAAAAAATAGATTTAAAAGAATTAGTAGAAAATATAGGTGTAATGTGCTAATACCATAAGAAAAAGAATAATTCCAGTATTTCTATTTACACTGATGCTGATTTCTCAAAAAAAAGAAAAGAAAAAGAAAAAGAAAAGAAAAAAATCCCCCTCCATTTTTCTGTTCTTACTGGGGAATAATAGCTTTTTCATACCAGTTAATTTTTCCACAGCCTTGAAACTTAACATTTTCTATTTAAAAATTTAAAATGTGTCATTACAAATGTGTCTGGTTAAATACACTATGGTTTAGACTGGAAGACTGCGTGTAGATCATTCCTCAGCATCAATTACCTAATCCTGAGTCATCAAGCACTACACTGTTTGTTTTGGATACTAGCATCTTCTAAAGTACTTGTTTTAAAAAAAAAAATTTTCCTGGGCATTCACCCTCAGGCTTTTCTCACCAAAGCAGGAACTCTGTCTTTAATAATCAGTACATAAACAATGCTATCAGTTGACAGACTTTCCCCAAACTAACAAATCCAAGGGAAATGTTACCTGTCATTTGAATCTTTGCATTTTATCACCAGGAGCTGCTGCTGCTTCTGTGTCCTTCTACTACCCCCACTAGCATATTGACAGCCACTCTGAGTGATTCTTGTGTCCACCCACTGATCCATTTCTCGAATCTTATCTTTTCAATGGTGACATCATTGTATTTCATAGAAGTAACTTAGGTTTAGCTTCGATAAAAGTGATTTTCCCAGTAACTCAGGCTTAACAGTGGGGTCAAAACTAAAACCAAGGGCCCTTCCTGATGGCCAGAGGGCTGAAGCTCAGCACTGCAAGCTGGTTGCAGCTGCTTCAGAGCAAGTTTGATCCCCGGCCCCAGAGGTGACCCACATGGCGCCACAGACCTATTCTGACCCACCAGCTGCTCCCTTCAGCAGTGTACTTCATCAATCTGGCTGTTTTGCTCCCCACACTGTCTCTGCTGAAGACTCTCACTGCTCCTGCACCTCTGGCCTGTACCACAGTTCTGTATGCATAAATAAATAAATCTTTAAAAAGTACGAAAACTAAAATTATCTAAATTCAAGATAAACAGTACTAGCCACATCCTTCACATGAACAAATAGCCTGGGGAAAGGATGTTTGTTTTCCTTTTTAACTTAGTGTCTTTCAACTAAGCTAGCATATCAATAAAGATAAAATAGCAAAACTACTAATATGTAAAATAGTTGGTCTAAAACTGTACAAAAAACTTGTGTGCAAGAATATAATCAAAAAGCTTAATTTGGGTGATGAAAAAAATACAGTATATTTCAGGAAATATTGAAGCACATGAAGGACTTTTTTTTAAGTGAATTCATGCTAAACACTTTAAAATTAACACTTCTAATACTTGAATCTTTACCACTGACTGAAATGTGATTTTAACTTTTATGGTCAAAAAATTAATGATCAGAATCATCACTACTACTATTGCTATTACAATAATAATGCTGTAAAAATACCGTTCCTGAACAAATATGAAATAATATGTATTTTTGCCGTTGGGGAAAGAAGTTACCTACCAGAAATTCTATTCTCTTTTTAAACTAAGAGGAATAGCTAAGTTATAGAACATAAACTTCTCTAGTTCTGATGTTTTACATCTGGTTTCACTAACACATGCATTCTTCAGAGATATAAATCTTCAATTTTATTTTCATTCACTACATATTTCTTGCATTTGTACAAAAAAAAAATAGAAAGAATGCTGGCCACAATTGCTGTTCTAGATCAAACATGTCACTATTAACATTGACAATGCCTATAAGTCTTTTTTTCCAATTTCACCTGTGTGAAAAAGTGAGGGTTATTTATGCTGAGAAATAATAATTTAGAGTCTAACAAAACTGTGAAAAGAAGAACAAGAACAACAAAAATATAATATATAGCATGTAGAAAAAGATATTATTGCCATTATTTTAATAGTCACCCTAAACCTTCAAAGGTATAAGTGTACTAAGTAGAAGGTTGTCAGAAAGCAAGATACAGATCAGTATAGGTAACTGGAAAAATATATTTAAATATAATACAAAATTAAAAGTATGGAGAAATATATATCATGTTAACATTAGTCAAAAGAACTTTTGATTAATTACCAAAAGATCTTTTAATTATATAAAATGCACAGAACTGACATCAGTGCAAAGACAGTGATCAGGGGTGAACAACAGCAATCCAGTCACAATGGTGTCAGTTCTCTAAGGAGACATACCAAAGCTTAACTGTATGAGCTTAACAACAGAGCATAAAAACAGAAGAAATCAAAACTGATAGTAGTTCAGGGAGAAATATATGAATATGCTTTTAGTTAGTGATAGAAATTTACATTAATATGCTTTTAGTTAGAGATAGATATAGCAAGTAGGAAAATCAGTAAGAAGGTTACAGATGACTTCAATAGCAACATTAATACCTAGGTATTGATTTTTATAGATTACATGATCTCAAACAGTAGATAACACATTTTTCTCAAACTCAAGCGGTATGTTCATTTAGACTACATACTGGATTATATGGCACACTTTAATAATTTTCTTAAACTACAAAATTATACAATGCCTGCTTACAGGACATTATGGAATGAAACTATAAAAATGATGGTATTTCAAAATACAACAGGTAAAAGTTTGGTGGAAGCAGAAAAGAAACAGAAAGCAAAATGTCCAGTAAAAGCAGAGCTTAGAGGGAAATTGATAGCGCTGAATATGTGCATTAGAAAAGAGTTAAAAAAAATCAATGAACTATCATCCATACAAAACTTGGAGAGAGAAAATTAAACAAGAAAAATAAATGCAGAGATCAATGAAATTGAAAAAGAAAAGTCAATGAAACCAAATACTAATTCTTTGAAAATATCAATAAACATCATTCTAGTCTTATATTAAGATAAAAATGGCACAGGTTACTAATACAAAAAATGAATGCTGTGACATCACTCTATAGTCCATGAAGATGAATAGATTATAATGAAATATTATAAACATGTCTGTGGATATGTTAATTATAAAAGGCCTGTTTGATATCAGAATACCCTTAACTGAGAACCAAAAAGAAACAGTAATACAGACACAGGTACTAATTTTGCCAAAATCTGCATGCCTGGGAGAAAACCACATGATCCATTATGAAACAGCCTTAACTAACACCCACATTGCAGGCTCATGAGACCCTGAGCAGGGGATGTAATTATCCATGCCCAAGTTTGACGCCAAGACTATCAGCTAATGAATGTGTGTCAACAACCTCATAAGTATGTGTTACTATATTATGATACAAAGGAAACTAGCATTACCATCTCATTTAATGCTTATGACAGTGTCTTAGTTCATCCAAACTCTAGAAAAGACCCTAATCCACTATGTGGCTTAACAATAAAAATTTGTTCATCACACTTCAATGTGCTGGCACTCTTGCTATCTTGTAAGTTTGATTTCTGGTTTATACACAACTGACTTCTATCTTCATTTTTTTTTTTTTTTAATGACAGGAAAAGAAGAGGGGATTTTATTCGAGTCTCCTTTACAAAGACATCGATCACTTCCCAAAACCCCATACTCCCAAGACCACCACCTTGGAGGAACAGGTTTTGACATACTGATTTGGGGTTGTAAACACAGTTTCCATCTATACGAGAGGACGTATTAGCATTCATATGAGAAATATGGGACTCAAAGAGTTTTAAAATACTTGTCTCAATAATTAATTCATTATTGATGTACCCAGAATCTGAGCTCAAAATTTGACCCTTGACTCCAACATGAGAATTTTTTTTTTTATAAATTTAAATTGCTATGTTCTGCTCAGTTCAATCCTTTAAATGATCTCATGAAAATTGTATTAATATCCTCAAATTTTAAAAGTTGGATGCTACCCCAAGGGTATTAAATAACTTGCCCAAAATAAACACAGAACTAAATGGTCACCAACATAAATTTTACAAACACATCCCATATGCTTATCAGGATATAAACTTATATTTACTATGAGTGTTACCTGGGTAAAGGTAATCAGAAAGCTATGCTACAATTGTCCATTTTCTGCTCTGATAAGTTGCAACTGTCCTTTAGGACTGAAATGATTTTTCTTCCTAATGTTTTAAAAGTTTATTATTCCCATACTCCCAACTCTTAAATTCATTATTAAGCATTTACATTTCTTCAACAAAGCAAGGATAACATGTGGTAATCTGATAACTTGTATGTAAAGGTTAAACACTAGAAGAATAGAAGAACACTTTTATTATATATATATATATATATATATAAATTTTGGAACAGTGTTCTGGGGAAATACCCTATCACCAAAATAATTTGATTAAATACACAAACTAGTCTCATTTCAAAAATTTGTACAATAGACTAAAAGACTTTTGCACTAGTAAATCAAAACAAGAAGCTTTCTCTGATAAAAGACTGATTAAAAACTTTAGCAAAATAAATGTATTCAGAATATTTTTTCAACTAATAAGGTTTTCATTTTTCCAGTGTCATGTGATTGCATGTAAAACTACAATTACAAAGTCATTGCTAACAATGCATCATATCTGACTTTTTTAAGTCACTTTGTTTTCTATTGTTTATTTCTTTGGTATCATATTACCACATCTTACAGAGAATGAAAAAGAGGCAGAGGTTATACCTTGTAAAATCTAAACAATGAGAATGTGACAAGAACTAAGAAAAACACAAATTAATAAAATGAGAAAAAAATATATAGCGTTAAATTTTTCATTAATAATTTAAGAGTGCCATAGATCTTTACTAAAATAAAAATTTAGGGCTAAGGTATTAGAACTGGCAGAAATCCAAAATGCAGTCATATAGAGTTAATATATAAATCAACTGTAACATTAGATGTTTCATATATGGATTATGTTCAATATTTAGTGTTTAAATTTTGGTAAATGGGACCATGAAATGAGTCTTTCAATACATGACGTGGAAGAAACAGTCTTCTTAAAACAAGTTTGAAGACTTTTTATATCAGTGGGCAGCACTTTTCCCAAAAACTATAGTTTAAACTTGGTGTTGAAATTCTTAAGGTACATTTCTGATGTCTGTATTTTATAATTTCAAATCTTACTGAAATTTCTAAAACAATGACTGCCCTCTGTTAGGAAGTCTAGGTTTAGTCCTTCCTTTCTAGTGCACACATGAAAGTATCAACCTTTAATACAAAAGAAATCATTTGGAGAAAAATCACTTTAATAATCATCTCTGTGGGTAATAAATATGAATGTTTATCCAAATAATGAATTATTTATACTTAGACAGTCAATATAAATGACATTTTACCCCAGGCAAACCACCTGGAAGAACTACCATAACCCATGGCTAATACTTTTGAAGAGTTTTAATTCCTTGAATTCAGTAGAAAAAATTTTCCTTTCAAAATATGATTACATTATAATGAGACATCATAATGGAACTATGAAGAAGGCAATTAATATTTAATTTTAGAGATTAAAAATGTTGATAAATCTGTATCCCAGAATATATTAGTTTTTGCTTTCTTAACACCTCATGATTTTGAGTTTTTTTTCTTTTATTTTTAATAGTGATATGTTTTATACAAAAAAAAGGATAAAAAAAACTATCCTTGTTTTTCAGGCAGCAAAAGCTAAGGTAATGGAGGAATCTCAAAGAATAAACAGCATGTGAGCCACTGAACAAAATAAAATAAATGTTGACATTTCAATACATAGACACTTCTATCAACAAGGGTGTGCCCCATTCCCACAGCACTATGAATTTTTAACTAACCTTTGTGTTTACATGACAAGTTCTTTTTACAATAATTGCATTCTTCTCCATAGAATTTTGTTTTAATAGCTCAGAAATCCATGTTTAGCATACTGGTTTCTAGCTTCTGAAAATGAACCAATCAATGGGACTATTAGGAGGAAAAGAACTGGCTTTATTCCCCCCAGAAAATGGTAATAGAAATAAATGAAATATAATCTGACAGTTTACATTTAATCAGTGTGTCACTATTTTGTTGTAACAGAGCAAATCACCCTAGGTTGAGTATTTAATTTACTCACAGCAGAAATAGGTGGATAATAAAAACAAGAATCACTCACTAGTTGAGTATAGAAGGTATCACAATTAGGCTGCTCATAACAATTCAAATTAGATTTGAATTGTGGAAAAGATTGCTAATTTAGACAAGTATAAGTATGGAAGGCTCTATGGCTTCAGCATATCAAATAGGCACGGCAGGCATTTTCTTATTCTCTGCACTTCAAGGCAATGGGTTTTGGGTATTAATGTTAGTTTGCAAAGCACAAGGGTTTCTAATACAAAATGCATTGTGTATGGGTACAAATAAGGTCTACTTCTTCTCCCTCCAAAGACTACATTTTCAAGTACTGCAAAGGGCAAAGGGAGAAGCAACCAATTAGTAGAGAGAAAAGTCATAAGTAAAATTATCCATTTTGTTTTGGCTACCAAGGGAATAAAATTAGACTGAAGGATTAGGCGAACAACCTGAGATCATTTAGTATCTATTATAGGATTTGCTACAAAATGAAATGTTCATAAGGAAGTTACTTTACTTGGCAATTCATTTGCCCTTTGCAGAGTCATTAGAAAATTTACTTTCTAATATACGATGAGATGAAATTTGTTCTTGCCAGCAGTATGTGGTAAATCTGGATTAAAAGTGCTTGTTAGGAGAAGAAATGTTAGCAAAAGCAAGGAACCTCATTTCACATTGCTTTCTCTGGAAATGTTTTACAACTTAGAAGTAAGGAAGGTTACATTAAAATAATTAGTCACTTGATATTGTTAAAATGTTTAAGTAGTATACTGTAATTTCCTGAGGGTTCTACCAGAAACTTATTTATTTGGGAATGTTGGATTTAAGTCAGGAGAGGTCAGTTATTCAAATTCTCGTGAAAATGAAAAATGCATGATTTTCTATGTCAATTCTCAGTTACTATATTGTGGGATTTTAGATTTTTTATAGCAAGATAAAGACATAGTCATAAAAGCTCTTACCTAGAAGAATAAATGGTCATTTGAACCTAGGCACAATGGCATAAAAATGAGGTAAATTGTTAGAATATTGGTTTACAAAAACAAGACTTGGCAAAGTAAGATCTGCATATATAGCATGTAGTGCTGAATAGAAATTGGAGAAAGAAAAACACTTGCCAGTCCTGAAGGTGTTTACTAACTACAGGTCTTAGAAATCCAAGAAAATACTGCATGATTTTTCATGAGTAGCCCTATATACACTTAAACATCAGAGCTAATCTGTAGGTCCTTCATTTTAGTGGTGCCTATAGGGTTTTTTGTTTGTTTGTTTTGTGCCTACTATAATGAAGGCAGTCAAATATCAGTTTTCATGCATATTAAGTAATTATGATATATAAAAATTTTATTGCTTATTAGATGACTGTACTTTGCAAAACACTCAACATTAAATATATTCAACAACTATTTAAAACATTTGTTTAATGAAGTAAGTCACACTCAACAAGTACTTATTTAAAATCTATTGCACACTTGCCATGCTCTTGGGATGCATCAATGAAAACACACAAACACACACACACCTGCCTTTTTGAAGCTTACATTCTAATTAGGAAAAATTGTTATTACTTCAAAAATTTGTGTGTGTGTGTGTGTGTGTATATATATATATGTAATACATATATACACATACACATATTTTATGTGTGTGTAAGTTACGGAAAATAGAAAACATAACAGAAGAGTAAAAGGAACATATATATACAAATACACATACAAATACACACACACGTTTATGGGGATGGTGGGCTCAGTAGGGAGAAGGTTTCATCTGAACATGGACTTGGAAGGAAAAGCTCATCATTCAACTACCTTGGAATGGAAGAGGGTAGATAATAATTCTAGAAGAAAGTGCATCTTACTTTTGGCATTTTGCTTAAGTATCCTAATGCAGGAACAGATCCTGGCATCCCATTATTAATGTGAATGGACCAGAATTGTGTGGAGAATAAGAGATAAGAGGGTGTAAGATAGAAGGCAAAAGTTCACACCTACAAATTAAATGACTCCAGATATTGCTGTATGTATCCTGGGGGAAAGAATTGCTCCTGATTGAGAACCTTTGGCATAAGGTAACAAAGCACAGAAATGCTACATCATTCATCCAGCATCCTACAGTTAATAAAACTTGGGTCCTGATGCCAAATGTTTGATAAGACACATTTACTCCATTGCTATCTTTTCTGGTTGCTTTGAATGCAAGATAATTGCCTGGCATCATAATGCTGTAAACATTTGAGCAGTTTTTATTAGTATTATAAAACAAAATTTATCATTAAATGGCAAGGTCCAAAAATATAGCCAGAACATTGACTCTGAATCAGTATTCAAACTCTGAGAGAAATATAAATCATGATGGTATAGGTCAATAACTGCTAATGATTAAGAGGAAGAGAAAAACTTTGATATATAGAAGTGCAATTTCCAGCGATGCATAATATTGTGGCAGTAGGGATTACATGGTGTGTGATTGACCAAATTGGTATGCTGCAAGAGCAAAAGACATATGATGCTGGTTTAAACAAAAGGAGAAAAACCTTTGTCATAGGATCTTAGAAGTAGGTCCTGGAATGGCTACAGTCATAAGGAGAACAAAAATTTTGCCCCTAAAATATGGGAACTGGGCTAGTAAGGATATGTCCCCAAGAGAAAAATATTCTGTAAATATCAAAATACACTCGGGCATAAGACTCTGTATGTGGAGAGATGAGGTTTGACTCATTTTCAATCAACACATTAATAATGGTAAATGCATTTCTTCTTTTGACTTTGTCACTTGGACATTTGATACCATGCACAATGACAATTTGCAAGTATCCCAGTACACTATTATCCTATATTAATTTAACTTCTTTGGGAGAAAGTCATCAGTATATATTGTTACTGTCTCTAGTATGAAAATATTAAATGATGTATATAAACACTGATTGAATATATTAACAGAGATATGTTATCTTAGAATGGATAATAAATGTGAATGTTGATTGTCCCTCAATGAGAATGAAGAGTAATCCAAGTATTAAATTTTATGAGTTTGCAAGCTTATGTAAAAAAGTAAATAATTTAATCATTTAAATCACTGGACCTCTTCCTTGACTTCCCCATTTTTTTCTCCCATGCACACATATTTCCTTACTAAAGGTAAAGGGAACCACCAATATAGATTTTTCTTGAATCCTTATTCATGTTAAACCACTTCACTAAAATAATTCAGTGGTTCAGAATGACTGTTTGTAGGAAGGTGTATCTTGATATTTGAGGAGAGAATGAACTATTTACAAATGGAGATTAGTTACCTATTTTTATTTATGTAGGGTTATAATATATAACATATATAATAACTGATCATTAACAACTGAATTATTTATAACTCAGGAGAAACTTTAGCATAAAATGTTTCATTTTCATTGACAACCTGAAATTGTCCTATCTCCCAGAGACCATGTTTACTCTGCCAAAACAAAAATTCTAAGTCCTTATCAAATGAGCATTTACACCACTTTTACCTTCTAATACATACTACATACTTTTTAAATATCTGTGAAATATTTCTTAGTATAAGTGCATTAGAATTCCAACATTCCTACAGAAGGGCTATAAGGTTTTATTCTTTTATATATGCTTAAAATGCTTTTATTGGGTGTATTTTGGAAAGTAATATTTTAATTCTTTTTTTACATGTGTTATTTAAATACTTTCTATTAAAATCAATGAGTTATTTCTTAAAAACTCACTGATGATAAACTGTAAATATTAATAAATACTTTTAAAAGGTATACAATTAGGCCCTCCCTGGTGGCACAGTGGGTTGGAGCACTGCACTGAGAAGCTAAAGCCACTTCCGCATGAGTTCGATTCCAGCCTTCCCCAGAGGTGACCACATGGCGTGGCAGACCTCTCCTGACCCGCCCGCTGCTCCCCTCAGCAGTGTGCTTCATCGATCTGCCTGTTCTGCTCCCCACTCTGTCTCTGGTGAAGCCTCTCGCCACCCCTGAGCCTCTGGCCTGTACCCCAGTTCTCTATAATAAATCTTTAAAAAAAAAGTATACAATTAAAATCAGTTTATCTTTTTAAAGATTTATTTATTTATGCATACAGAACTGGGGTACAGGCCAGAGGCTCAGGGGCAGCGAGAGGCTTCACCAGAGACAGAGTGGGGAGCAGAATAGGCAGATCGAAGGAGTACACTACTGAGGTGAGCAGTGGGTGGTCAGGAGAGGTCTGCCACGCCATGTGGTCACCTCCGGGGAAGGCGGGAATCCAACTCATGTGGAAGCGGCTTTAGATTCTCAGTGCTGTGCTTAAACCTGCTGCGCCACCAGGGAGGGCCAAAATTAGATTATCTTTTAATTTTAATTTTTTTACATTAAGTTTTACAATCTCAATATAGTTTATAACACCACATATGATTCAGAGATATATGATCACACCTCTTGAGATGCATGTTACCACATTTTAGACATAGGTATATTTGAATACCATACGGTGAGCACAAGTACACCTCTATAAGCTTTATATTTAACTGAACACAAGTCTGGATTTTCAAACTTCAGTTTGGTGAGACTTGCCTCCAAATGAAACTGAAAGCAATGTATCTAAACCCCATCAAGTAATGTAATTATATACCTAATTTCAATAAAAAGAGTCAGTAGGAATACGCTACCAGTCTTTTGCTTCGTTCTACTTATGATGACCTGACCCTGTTCTACTTCAGATTCCAACAAATTGAAGCAGATCATTCCACAGACTGTCACTTGTTTGCTTGCATGCAATCGAGGACAGGCCACTTTATTGAAGTTATTATTAGTGTTTCCTGAAGTTATTAGCAGTGCTTCCTTGTCTGTTGAAATATCCAAGGTGTTGATTTGGGACTCTAATTCTGGTACACATAACTGAGTGACAAGAGAGTATGAGGAAACATATTAAAGGAAAAGAGAAATAGAAGGTATTCAGACAGAAAAAACGGAAGGAGGAGTACAGAGGAAAAAAAAATAACTTAATACCCCATGGACACTATATATCACCCTCATTTTCACTTTGTGAAATTGGCAGGTACAATATATGCCTGCAGCAGCTGTGGCCTTTTTTCATAGCCACTCTCTGACAGCAGGAACAGCAACTCCCTGCCCAGAGTAAGTAGCTGATGAGACTGGAGAAGTTGTGAAGCTAAGATTGGGAGAGACACCTGGCATTGAATCTAACGGACTGCTTTGATCCCTGAAGATTGCTCTGTTTATTACAAACTTTGAAGATTCTTTTCTGTTCTTTCTGGCTAACGTGTGAAAATATCCATTACTGACCTTCCCTGCCTATCTAGAAATCCTCAATCAGAGAGTTTTCAGAAGACTGAGCACCATTCATGATGACAAAAGGAAGAATTAGGGTGAGGATAGCAGTGAAAATTTCAAGAGGAGCAATTTCTTAAATGAACTAAAAAACATACATCAAATCATATTCTCAGCCCCTGTAGTTTCTTTTTTACACCTCCCATGGAATTCCTATATGCATGTCTTATAAATGTATTTATCAGCATTCACTGTTATTACTGAATTATTGTAACAACTGAAAAAGTTCAGGCTTCTTTGCTTTTGATAGCTGTCTCAAAGATGATTCCTTTAAAATACAAAACAAATGAATCATCTTTGGACATGACTTAGATTTCAACATAGGTTCATCAAGAGATTTCAATAAAGAACACAAAATTGACATCCAGTTAATTACTTCAATGCTCCCACTTTAAAAATTAAATCAGTACTGTGATTTGCTTTTAATGGGGTCCTAGGGCATTAGGATTGGTGTCCTAATAAGAAAAAAAGGGACCAAAGCTTCTCCTTCCTCCCCATCATCAGCACAGGGAAGCATCCTTGTAAAACAGAGAAAAGGCAGCCATTTTCAAGCCAGGAAGAGTTACACAGGCATAAGCCAAATTAAAGGCATTTTGATCAGTCACTTAAGTCTTTGAAAGTGAGAAAAGTCTGTTGTTTTAATCTACACAATCTGATATTTTGTTACAGCAATCCTAGCAAAGTTATATAAGAAGGAAAAGCAATAATCTGAAACATCTGTTGGGACTACTAATATGTCCATTAGCTTATATTTCAAATGGTTTAATTGTAGGTGTTTTGAGCTAGAGCAAGTCTTCATGTCTCTTTGGACCCAATTTCCTCTAAAATATAGAGAATTTCAGTTCTATGATTTAAATGTCTTTTTCACTTGCCAATGTTTATGGATCTATGATCAGACATCTTAATTTATGTTTTCTGCCTCTGAACAGAATTTTGACTGACAAATAGTCTTGAAAGGGAGTCAGTAAAATTTGAAAATCTTATTGCAGCGTAGAGTTCTGTTTTAAATTAGTAATATCAAGAAGCAAACTTTCAGATTCGTGAACTCAAATATATTTGTTTTGCATTGCTGTAAAATGTATCATGAACTTGGTAGACTTTTGATCTATGCTATATGCAATTCTCTGTGTTCTTTCATTTCCATGTATATAACTAATGATGCATTCTCTATGGGTTTATCACCCTGAATTTATATTAGTCTTTAAATGTATTTCAAAGAAATGCTATGGTAACAAATGTCTTTCTTTCTCACTTTTGAAAGTACAAATCTTACAATAGCTTACGTTTTAATTAGAATTTTTTGTTATGCCATATTAAAAATATGCATACTTAGATAACTTTTAAATTTATGACATATTCCATTGATCTACTGGACAAGTTTTGTTTAATTACAGATTAGTATTTAATGTATGCTCTCAGTTGAACTCCGGTATACACTTTAAAAACCATAATATTTTATTCATTTTACTACCTTTCCCTGCCCCATACTTGCAATAATTTTCTAATCAGAAAAATCAAATATTAATTTTGTTGAGTTTCTTTGCCTGCCCATCATACAAAACACTATAGGCTGGATGACTTAAACAACAGAAATTTACTTGTTCACAGGTCTGGATATTGGGAGTCCAAAATAAAGGCATTACATGATTCAATTCCTGGTAAAAGATCTCTTCCTAGTTTGTGGAAGGTCATATTTCATTGTGGTCATTTCGCTGTTTTTCCCTGTATCTACACTGGAAGAGCACCCTGGTCTCCATTCCTCTTATTGGGGCACAGCCCTACTTTTTAGATATGGGCCCACTCTATGGTCTCACCTACTCTTTGTTACCTCCTGATAGGTCATTATTTCCAAGTGCAGTCACCATCAGGGATTAGGGCTTCCCATGTGCATGTAGAGGGGACACAAATAATCAGTCTACAATTTTAAGTAATTAGTTCTGCGCAGACCAAGTTGAGGACTCAGTAATAATTTCAAAGTCTTGTCCCTGTCTCTAAAGACTATGTGAACTAGGGGTGTGGGGGGAAGAGACAAAAATGATCATAAATGATTAAACTTGTTGCATTAAAAAATTAAAAGAACTATTTAATTCAAAAATGTGTGTCTTATGAAGGTCATGATCATGTCTATTTTTTTCTGATGGTCAATATTTTTAATGTGATGATTCTAAATAAGAATTAAATATAGAATCAATGGTGGTATGGTTATAAATGATTATTTATTAACTTGCATAGTTTATTTTAGGACAAAGAAGGCTTTGATTTAATTGAAAATTCATTATCATGAATTCAAAAGACTGGGCAAGTTTCCTAAAAGTTTTCATCATTTCTACATTTATAAAATGGAAATCACAATATTTGCTTAACCTACCAAGTATGATGATAAACAAAAAATGTTTTGATGGGAATTTAAAAAAATCTCCCTTTCTTTACAAACAGAAATGTATATATTAAAATTGTCTAAATGATAAAAATGTGCTCTAGTAATTCATATTTAAATCATTATCAAGTACATTAAAGTTATGTATTTCAGACTAGAATTTCTGAGTATCTGTCAAAAGATAAGGTTGAAGGCAAATTCTATGAGTGCTTAACAGTGTTGTGTAAAAGGATAATAAAATTATAGCATCTAAGGATTCATATCCAGAGAGACAAAGGTTGATGTAATGGGGTAAGTGGTGGTTTCCTAGAGCATAGGTCAGGGAAAGAAATGGAAGATGGAAGAATCAGGAACCAAGACGGAAACTTGGACCTGTCTGAAGAGCATAGCTATAATAGAGTGCTGAAAGACAGTGAGCCAGGTTCACAGGAAACCTATGAACATCGTAGACAGAGCAGCTCCCGGGAAGGTAACTCAACCAAACATTAGCAAGTATATATCCACTGAGAAAAGAATCCAAGTCTATAAAGAACTGAGTAAGGGAAAGAGAATTTCATCAGAGAAGACAAATCAAGAGGATTTCAATTAATAATGAAATAAACTAGTCACATTCCTAATACTTTTGTTATTTTAAGCTATTGCTTTTATTAGACCTTCAACTCAGAATATGCTATATGTACTCTCCATATTTATATGCCCATATCTTTGTTTCATTTAATGAAATCCCACCATGGATATAAATAAATTGGAAGTGAGTTGATGAGGACCTGGATGAAAATGTAGTAGAACATCAAGAAAAATTTAGAGACATAATGGTAACCTGGTGACAGATAACATGTACACAAGAATAAAACTGCCTGATCAAATGCCTGAGAAAGCTGTTAAAAAAATAGAAAAGAAATAGGCACTGGCAGAAAAAGAAATGGAAAATCTGGAAGGAGGGGGAAAGTAGAAAAATCATTCTCTGCACTAATTTTGGATATGTTAAGTCAGAGAGTAAGGGAAAAGAATGTCAATCTGCAGGTGACTTTTTGCCAAGTAACTGAAGAAAGAAAAAAAAGACCTAAGTTGTGTGGTCTATCAACTAAAGTAGAAAAGATTTTGCTGCGTATAACTATGATAAAATAGATTGACAGTTTAAACCTTACTTATAACCTAATGATTTAGCATCTGATTTATCATCACATAACTTGCTTATAAGTTTCAACCTAAACAAAAATAGCTGCCTTTTGTTGATGACCTGCAGGGGAAACTGAGTCTCAGTTTTGGACTATGTAATCTAAGTCCTATCATTGGCAAAGCTTTGAAGGTCATGTCTGCTTGACACTAAAGTCAATCGCCTCTGCATTGTCTGAAAAAGTAAAAGTAAAGAACTTGATGAAAAAGAAGTTGAAGTTTAAGAATGCTTTTTGGTGGCATGGGGGACAAAAATCAGGAAAAATCTATATAAAATGTGTTTTTTTTTTTTTTGCTTTTTGCTTTTATTGTAGGTATTAATACAACTAAATTCATCTATTTTAGTTTTTTTTTCTTTAACTCATCATGAAAGATAACTTTCTGATACAATGAAATGTTTAATATCGTTATACTCCCCCCCCCAAAAAAAATAGATCTAGGAATAAAATTTAAGGCAACCCTCTTGTTCAAGGATTTGAGAGCTAATATATAGTACTATTAAAGTCACTTATTTGCTTTATAACACATTTTCAGTTGATAATACATTTTCAGCTAAGTTATATCAATTTAATCATAAAATAGAGATAGTAAAAGTCACTTTGACACCTAGGTCAGAAATATAGTTTGCCATACCTCTCTACCTGAGCAATGGAGACACTCATTCATATTGATAACTATATGCATTTCATTTTTGTTTGGTATAAGAACATTCTTTAACCTAGAGTTAATGGCATGAAAAGTGTTTCCTTGCTGGTCAAAAAGAAATAAAAATAATAGTCTGCAACCATAGGTTTTTTCCTCCCCATAGGAATTTATTGTGTTGCATAGCATTTTTGTTCTTGTATCACTTATAGCCCTGCAGTTTATCTTGTTTGCTTTAGTATACTTGTCTATAAATACCTATGTTTTAGTATTCATTCCATATCCTCTATAACAATAAAAATGCCCTAATGAAACTATAGTACTTCCCTTTGTCTAATTATTCAATTTCCATAGACTGTTTTGATGACATAAAAGTCAAATATGTGAACTATCTTTGTTCAGATGTAAGGTACACTTATTTAGATATCTTTTATTTAACTTATTTAACTTTGTAATCAGCTTACAGAAAGAAATAATGTAGGTATTTTAAAAACCATTTAAGTAAGCTATTCACACCTGTATTAGTTGGGGTGCTTTTAGTTGTCAGAGTGAGGAACTCATCTCAATTAAATTTTAAGACAAAAAAAGGGATTATTATAGTCTACATTACTGCAAAGTTACTTTATGGTAATAATTCTGCACAGCACTCAATAAAAGTGGTATATGGTAACAACCTGTACCTCTACATTGCAAACAATGTTGTAAAACAATGTAAACTCAATTAAAAAATGTTTAAAAATACCTAAGATTTGTTTTATATGGAAAAGCACACATTTAAGGTAAAAGTCAAAGTCAAATCCTCCCCCCTCAGACTATGGAGCCCTAGTATGGGAAAAAATTAAATGACGTCAGCAAAGTCTTGGGGAATAGTCACATACCCTTCATTGTGTAACAGCTCCACTACCAAGCTATCACTAGCATTAGAAATAACAAAAACATGAAACAAGATCAATTTTATTTAATCACTATTACAAATATTGACTTAATTGGCTTAAAAAATACACCTTTTCCTGGAATATCCTTGCTTTAATAATATGCCTAATGTCTACATTTATCTCTTTGGTCTCAGTCACAAATCCAAATTTAACAACCAGCCAACATATGGAGCTCATTTTAGATGCTAGGTAGTAGGGCTTTCCTCTGCTCTTTGTTCATCAGTGGCGCTTCAACTTGACTGCCCACTGAGGTATCAGAGATGGGTTTAACTACTACTCCCTGTATTTTAGCCCCAGATATCATGAGTCAGTGGATTTAGAGTTTTTGGCCTGGTTATCAAGAGTTAAGATCTCTGGGTGATTCTGAAATAAACAAAATGCTGTTCTCTATTGGTTTCATCTTTAATCCATTCAAATGTTTTATGATCAAAATTTGACATATTTCATACAACTTTTCTTCGTTTATTAGGATGGTGTACAGGAAGTCTCTGTTATTCCACAGCACTCTTTACTAACTTATGCTGTGTAATTTATCATCTCATATCCCAACTGCTTGTTTCTCCTTTATACTAACTGGTGTCTTCTGGCAGTTAAGTTTCTCTGATTTTTATGCCTGTAACTCAAATATCTACCACAGTGTTATTTAGAAGGCACTTTATGAATGTTTGATTCACAAATTGTTAAGATCAGCTGATTCTTATATTCTTGTAGCTGAGTGTATATCAAATAACAAATTGTTACTTTTATAGAATTATATTAAAAGCTGAACAACTCTTTAACTAGAAAACTTTTTAAGATAATTCAAAGTGTTCTCAATCACATGTTGAAGACTTTAAAGTCCATGCTGCATTACAAAATATTAAGTGGGAAAATGAAAATTCTTATGTGAACACTATTGGTAGTTAGAGGGAGTTACATACACAGAAATTTAAAATGTCCAGTGAAGTATTTAGAGGCAACTGACTAAAGCATACAGAATGTTTTATTTTATGCTTCCCAACTTGGAAATGGTTTAATATTCTGAACATGACATGAATATAGGTGACTTTCTTCCTAATATTTCAAGTGCTACAGTACATAAAATACTGACTGCACTAATGTGCTGTTCTTACTTCTATACCAAAAAAATACATGTAATTTTTTTCTTTTTCCCCTTTTTATTTCTGTTTTTGTCTCTGCAACAAATTTTTTGAAGAGAATTTTATATGAGTATTATAAAATTTATAATACTCATAAAATTCTAGTTCCTTGATAGACCTTTTAATTATTCACGTAGTCACTTGACAAGTATTTACGACATGATGTTAATTTGATTTTATATTTTTGTTTCTTATAATAGCCATATCAGTCATTATGCCTACTTTACCAATAAAAAGTTACAAATAAAACTCAACAAAAACTTGCCAGATATAACACAACTCAAGTATTCAGAGTAATTTAACCTTAATTTTTTCTAACTCTGAAATTGATGTTCTTTCTGTAGCACTACCAACAGAATTCTTAGCATCCCTTTAGTAATTGTTGAATGGTAAATCCTTCATTTTAACTTTAAACTATGAGAAATTTCTCACTTAAATGGAATTTGGACTTTGCATTTTGGGAGCAGGAAACACACTTTGGAAAACAAGATGCATATGGGTAAGACCTCTGATGGGGTTCACCCCCATGCCTGCTGCCTTCCTTCCAACTTACATCATGTGTAAAGACAGTGACATTTATGATGGAGGGACTTCCAACTGACAAGCACCAGGACTCATTCTGTACCTCTTTACCACATGCATAGTATCAAAATCGACCTTTATAACTGATGGCTATATAATTTAATAGATCAACTCCTAAATGTGAAGTTATCTCTATTGAAAACATTTGGCTTTATGACATTAATTACTGTAGATACAGATTTCTCTAATTTTCTAGATCAGCTGTTTACAACTAGTGGATACACTGTTCCTTAGAGTCACTTAGAGTCATTAAGCAATAGTTTTTTTTTTTTTTTTTCTTGGTTATCACAATTTGGGAGAGTGTTTTACTATAATCCAGTCAACAAAAGCAAAGTATAGCAGGTATATTATAGTAGCTAGGAGAGTTGTTAACCTATCTCACAAAGCAGGAAAACCTTTGACATCACACAATACGACAGACTAAAATACTGTGTTTCCAAGTTAAGAACTATCTTTCTAAATGTATCACCAAAAGCTGTATTATACCCCACATTTATTGCTCTTTACTTAGCTGTGGTACATGATGAGTTAAAGAGAAGAAGGATAAACTCCTCAGTGTTTACAATTTTTGACAGTCGACCATGACTTAAAAACATATTGAAGGAAATTGAACCTGGATAAGCATTATCTTAAATACAGAAAGCAGAGACTTACACATTAAAAGGAGGTAGTCAAATTCAACTTAGTCATATGCTAATGGAAACTTCTAGGAGTTTGACAGGAAGCTAGTGGTTGCCAGAGGTGGGTGGGCAAAATGGGTGCAAGGGATTAACTGTAGGTTAGTAAAGAGAAACAAAGCTTTCAATAATCACAATGTAGCACTGACAAATGCAAAAACAGAAAGCTGTACACTTGGAAAATAAACACACAAAAAGGATGACCCTTACTATTTTTTCATGAAATTTTCTGTAATTGGACTCATTAAAGGAAGGATTTTGATGTACATATGGTAATTGTAAACGGGTATAAAGTCAAGTGATCAAATTGCCTATGCTAGCAAGAACAAATGACTGTAGTCACAGAAAACCACTGTGCCACAGAAACAATGGCACAACTTAAATTTTCTCACTGGCAACATAAGCTGGATAGGAAAGCACTTCTCACTGGTTCTTTTCATCATCATTTCACTGCAAAATGACAGAAGCTTTAATACTTCTTTTTTAAGTCAAAAGAAGTATTTTCCACAGCAGGTGCCCTCCATTATGTGAACTTAACATACTTCTGTCCTGACAAATAAAATAAAGGGAGAAAACAGGCTTGCAAAAAGTAAAAATCGTTGCTGCTACTTACCAGCTGGAGGAAAACAGCCTGCTCTTTATA
>NW_004567113.1:42142362-42150862 GCF_000260355.1 Condylura cristata | reverse complement strand
TTTACTTTAAACTTTGATCTTAACATTTGGCCATCTAGTCATAGTGTCTTAATCCACTAAGATATAATTTCCAATGCTTTAGAAGGCTAAAGTATTAAATAACTTAGATGAGGAAGCAGGTATTTAGGTTCTGTCCATGAAATTCTGTTTAAACTTCCTATTTATACCCAAAGATGCTTTTTTGAAACATTTATCTTTAACTTCAGTGAAACTATGAAACTATCTCATATATTAACCATTTCTAAAATTTTCTGCTTAATAATTTGTCCAAATAATGTATTGTCAAAGTAGAAAACAATCTGAAATTTAAGAACCCAAAATAAAAAAAATAAGTTGAAATTATCTAAAATTAATAATGAGGATAAACATTTATAAACATTTTTGTGGTCTAGCCTCCTAGAATGTGATATTAATTATAAACTTTCTCATTATGCAATTTTAAATAAACATTGTTGTGGTCTAGCCTCCTAGAATGTGATATTAATTATAAACTTTCTCATTATGCAATTTTAAATAAACATTGTCAACAATTTGCACTGCAAAAAAATTTGCAGTGCATTGAATATGCACTGCATCATTCAATGATGCCCAGAATTTTTCATAAATTTTACATTAATTCTGTATTTTTGAATGTTTAAATTATTAAACAATTATTGGATATTTTTATAGGCCAGCATATTTTATAGATCTCTGCCTATATTTTCTGAAGAAATAAATAATTCATTGGGTAAAATTATCCATTTTTATTGATACTCACAAGGCACCTGCTGAGAAGTTTTCATATAGTGCTATTGCTTCAATTTGGAAACTTAAGTGCCTAAAGATCTCAATGGATTATGATGGAAGAGTGTGAACCTTTGTGGAAGGGTAGTATAGTAACAGTCATCTGGAACAGTGTTACATTATACCTATGTATTGTCAACTGTATTATAAACCATTACATTTCAACACTGAAAGACTGGTTTAATTTCATGTTCACTGAGTAATAATGATGCTAAACTTTCCTTGTATAGGTATATTTTCCTCATTTCTAGAGCTTTCTTAATTGCTAGTTTACTGATTTTGCTTTCTTCTGATTATCAGAATCATTTAAATTGTAAAACTATTTGGGAATATATAAAAATAATAAATGCAATTACTTTCTTCATCATTCATTTATTCCACAAATATATTAGCATTCACTATAAGCTGCACTGTATCCTAGTGGCACACAACAATGGAAGGGAAAAGCAAAGCAAGTTCTCTCTTTCACTAAACCTGCAGGTGATTAGTAAATAAATCACAGAAACTGAAGGAAAAGTTATAAATGGTTTATGAAAAAATATTTAAAAATAGAATTCAAAGCAATACTTAAACTGCATAAACCAGAAAATGATTTTAGAAAAATGATGCTTAGCATGAGCAGACAGGTGGCTTGGTAAGAAAATAACATTTTAGAGGAACTGGTCAACCTCAAACCCAGGCATTCATTTCCCTATATGTTTCTTAGACTAACTCAAGCTGTTTAGACTGTCCAAGGAAAGCAGATACAGAATGGCACAGACACTAAAACAAAATTACTTTTAGGAAACTTCAGATTTTACCATAGGTTTTGGGTTTGTTTTCCCTGGAATTTACTATGAAAAGCTAGTCAGTGAGCCAATTTGTAAGCCTCTTTAGCACCGGTCTATAATTGGATTTTAAGAAAAAAATCCTTACTGGTGGCAATGAAAACACTGGTATCTGTGGAAGCAGAGTATTTTAGTACAATGGGCAACAAGCCATGCATTAACCATCACTGCTCTATTTCACCATATGGATGACGAACGCAACATGTTTAAAACAAAGGTGTCTCTGCTGCTGAAAGCTTTTTCGACAAGGAAAACAGAAACCTGGGTAAGTACAGACAAGTTGAATAGCAATGAGGTATCATAGTTCCTAGAGTTCTGATAGCTGAATGAATAAATAGCAAAGATAATACAAATATTAGCAGATACTGTCATAAATTTAGTCTAAATTAGCTGACAGAAGTAAAAGTAATGTCCTTATTTTCAGCTGTAATTATAGATTATTTAGCTCTTAGGAATCATTTTTGCAAAGGGAAAAGCCCATTCTTCTAAGGTAGTATCTGATGACTACTTTTTTCTTACCAGGATAATCTAAATGTAAGGTTATGTGTCTTCTGTGTTATGCTAACATTAAGCAGTCAGTTCTCTGGAGGGGCTGGGGGTAGGACCCTGGTTTGTTAAAGTATCCATGTTTGTGGGCCAAGTGACTGATTTCTAGCTTCCAACCTGGTATCATTCAATATGGCATTGGAAAGAAATACCCACACTCAACTCTAATGAGCTGGTTTGAATTAGCTCCAATACACTACTCTTTATAAACTGTAAATGGGAAATACTTGTGGCTTGAGTAGTTTATTATGTCTTTATTAGCCTCTGTTAAAATCTAAAATTGTCTACCTAATATTGAGAATTGGCTTGTTTTTATCACCAAAATCACTGGCTGGTATATTTTACTGATTTTAATGAGCAGGAGCACCATTATCCCTCTGGATGTTTCTGCCCTGAACCTGGCTCCTGATGACTTTGTAACTCCTGCCATGGAATACATAATCCTCACAACAATTTTATGGTAGCTGGATTAGTATCTGTTTCTCTGAGGCTCGAATCCTGGAAATGTTTGGAACTATTTATGTCCCATGAAAGCTGAAAGATTGGGAGTGCTGGGAGTAGATCTCAGAGGCTCTTTGACAAAAGAGGATGCCTAGCTATTTCTACTCAACTGTAGTGATTCTGCCATAGGGACATTCTGCATTTACGTATCCATTTCAGAAATTCTAATCTGTTTCCCAAAGTCCCAATCTTTCACATCCTGAACCTAACAGTTCCTTGGTGTTGGCCCTATTGACCTTTGGGAGGTAGATGAGAGCATGCACTAGTTAAACTAAATTTATGCTATTTTAGTAATTCCTCTCCCAGTCTATAAACCCCAGGGATTATCTTCCTTCCCATTTTCATGAAAACAGCCCTAATTTAATAGCCACATTCTTCCTGATGAGTTTAACAGATTTAATTCATGATAATGATACCATAATATTTAAAATTCCATTTGACAAAGCACAATGTTTTCATTTGCTTATCTCTTGAAAATCTGAAACACACTGGATTTCACATTACTGGTATATAATAATTTGAAGTACATGCATTTATAAATCAGAGCTGTGTGATGCCTTTTTACCCCCTACCTCCATACTTTATTTTCTTTCTTCCTGAAGCAACAAACGAATTAACATTGAAACTGGAGTCTTTAGAAAAGACACTGGTTAAAATCTACTTCTCAACACTCAGACTGTCATTACTGAGGATAATCAAGTAGTGGGGATACACTGATAAATAATGCTCCTGCCTTTATAGAAGTTACTGTCAAATTGGAGTACAGGTTTTTTGTTTGTTTGTTTTAAATTGCTACTAAATACTTTGTGATCTCAAAAGAAACACCCCTAAGCTCCTCTAGTCAGTGAAAATTTCCACTGACTAGAATAGAAACAATGGGGAAACAAGTAATCTCACTGGTCAGCAAAAGAAATCAGGGATTGTTCTTGACTTTTTGTTAGGAATTAAAAGAAAGGTTAGATAGATCTCAGACGTTAAAATAATAGAAGAAAATATTTAGTATTTATATTAATTCTGTAGAATTCAAAGGACTTTTATGTATTTGGGTTATGTCCGAGTATTACTTTATCAGATTAAAACTGATAAATTTAAAAATAGCAACAATAGTCAAGAGCTGAAAACAACCCATGTATGTATTTATAATGGACTACTACTCAGCTATTAAAAAAAGAAGAAAATCCTGTCATTTGTTTTGACATACATAGGTCGAAAACTTATGCTTAGTGAAATAAGATGGGAAAAGACAAACACATAAGATTTCACTCCATTTAGATTTTAGTATTTATTTTTTAAAAAAGAAATTCCAAGCTTTGATATATAAGAATTGTACGTATTGTGGGGGATGACTATAAACTTAATTTGTAAAAGACTGAGAAGGATATAGACGTTTCCTTGAGTTGTTATAGGCTCTATTTTATATTTCTCAATAGTACACAATTCAATAAAAAAAACATGACATTTTTAACTGTACGTTAACAATAAAAATTGGTTCCTAGGACCCATTTAATGCTTGACATTTTTACTGCGCATAAAAGGAAAATAGTTCCAAAGAACTTTTAATATAAAAAGCTAATCATATTTCCTGTCCTATTTCATATGCATATCTTATATTATACATAATTATTTTTTATTTATAAGTTATACACTTACTTATAATTGTCCACAGTGGTAGCATAATGACCAAGCCTCAAACATGTCTATGTCCTAACAAGCCTACATGCATGCCAAAGGGATGGAGCAGATTTGAGTAAGGACAAAGACCTTATTATAGAGATAATGTCCTGAAAGCATGAAACAGCCATTTTCAAGCAAAATATATTATATAATTATAACTTTACACAGAAAATTTTTGCCTAACTTAAATGTTAAAGAAACCACTAACTGAACACAACAAACTATATAATGCATTAAAATTAAGAAACAACATTTATCAAAAAAAACTTATAGAGAATAAAAAAGAATATTGTTGTATGAAGGGAAATGATATAAATACACACAATCAATAAAATATTGTTATATTATTTTAAAGGATCCTATAAAGGAGTAAAAAACAAGGCCTAATTTACACAGACAGGTGAAAGCTATTTCATGTGTGCCACAGTACTCGAATAAATGCTAAAACACAGTGTAATACCCTTGCACTTGCACACTTAATGTAGGGAGTGCCTGGAACTCTAATCTCACTCCAAGCGCGTCAATTTGTAAAAACCATGTTGAAAACTGTATGGCAGTGTTAAAACTAAAAGAATGCTGTATCTCTTAAACTAGCAATCCCAAACCTAGGAATGTGCTTACAATAAATGAGTCTATTCACTAAAGGCTCTGCATTAGAAATCTTTATAACACCATAACTGAAAACTAAGTGCTATCCAATCTTCAACAATAGAATAAATGAAGTTTGGTGTAACCATACATTGAACATGCTATTCAGTAACACCAATAAGTGAATTACAAAAACAAGCATTATCATGGCCGAGTATCACTAAAACAATAATAAAAGAAGACAACTGTTCCTAATTGTATGTTTTTTTATTTTTCTAAGTTCAAGCACAGGCTGATAAATTTATAAACTCTCAGTTTCAGATCAGAAAAGTGATGTGTGAGGTTGGCATAAAGACCTGAAATGAAGTTGTGGGTTCCTGATTCGCATGTAAGGTTCTGTAACTTCACCACTGCTGTTCTCAGTTTTTGGCAATTCATCAAGCTTAATTCTGAAAAGGTGTGCATGTGCCCGTACACATACTATAATTTAATAAAATTCTTATTTAAAAAGTTTCCCTAACATCTCCCAAATTTGCTGACCAACCAGATGGCCAGTGAATTGAACGAAACGTTTAATAATACCTAAACTAACTCTAACATATTTACTCCAATGAACAAATAAACAACAATCCTTTAATCAAGTGTTTATACGCACTGTGTTATCTGCATTGCTATATCCTAATATTCTAGCAATGGTAAACACTATTAGACCCTATGTAATGAACACAACCCACCTTCCCCCCACCCCCCATAGCGTCTTTCCCATCATTAGAATGCAGAAAAAAATTACACCTTGTAACAGGAAAATAAATCTATAGAAGTATTTCCTACAATTTGAGACCACCACCGATTAAAAATAAAAAAAGTGTGAATACAGTACAATTAAAGAGCCCAATAAATAAGCAAAATGTGGACATATATCATGGTTCCCTCTGTCATATAACAAAACTAAACATGGATTAATCACTTTTCTGTTAATGTAATACTGTAAAAGCAATTACTGCTAAGTCATTTTCCATGGGTGTCAAAAGCATCAAACTTCTGATAGTTAATGTTAATAAGTTAATGTAATTTTAATAACATTTTCTATACTTAATATCTTCCTAGAAATTTTTCATATAAACATAAGTGATGGAAACTCTTCTCGCAAGAAGTTTATGATTTTTCAGTTCTATTTCTTCCAAACAAGGGAAAATTTTTGAGGCTATATAATGTGTTATCACAGTTTCTTGTTACTATTGTAATAAATATGACAAAACGGCAAGTAAAAACAACAGAAAAGGTTTTATCTTACTGTTCAGGAGATCACAAGTCCAAAATGAGCATCACTGGAGCTAAAATCAGTGTTTGGGCAGGCTGTATTTCTTCCAGGTTGTTCCAGAAGGACTCCATTTTGTTATCTTCTTTTAGCTTTTAGAGGCATCATGAACTGGGCGCACTGTAGCTTACTTATAAAGACTCAAATTACATTGGTCTCAGCTGGGCAATTTCTGCCAACTACGGGTCATCTGATGACCCACCTTCAATCCATCTTCTACTTAGCTCTTTGTGGTGTAACAAAATATGTTCACAGGTTTCATGGATTAGGACTCATGGATTAGAGGCGAGGTAAAAGAGATACTTTTTTTATCTTACAAGCTACCAATACAACTTACTTATCTGCTGCTTTGGGCGTGTAACACTGGGGAAATGCCCCAAATATACAATACACACAAAAAGCAAATGCCAATCTTTGAGTTAAGATATAATCATTATGATAGCCATATATGTTTGAAAATAATGTTTTTTTTTTATTTGCAATATGATTGACCTTGTGTTACACAGTTTCAGGAAAGCAGCTGATAAATCCTTATTTTTAATGTTCTATTGTTGATAATGTATACTGGAAATCACTGGAGGAAGAACTTGAAAGAAAAGCATCATTCCATCTTATGAAAAAAAGAAAACTGAGGATAAATTTTAAAATAAAATACAAACTTTGAAAAAAATGAAAAACTATGGTCCGCACGCAAGTGTTATAGTCAGTCAGGACATTTATTTTGATTTTCATGAACTGTTTCTAATGCAGATATATGGAAATATGCAATCTTGTATATATACTTTTCTGAATGAAGTATTTTAATGTCTAGATTCAGAAGACATATACATATTATATTCTTAATATTAAATATTATTTTTAATTTCTAATGTGACATACAATTAGCAAAGATGACTGAAAACAGAGATAACATACAATACATATATAATTATAAAATGCAGTATTTGATAGTGTATAATATAGATTATATATGTGGCTATATATAGATATATAAAACAATCACAGGTATAAAATACTTTACTTTTTCTAGTTATCTTGTTATTCTGGTGTGTGTATGTGTGTGTGTTTGTATGTATGCAAATTTGATTATTTAGAAAATGTGATTGTAATATATTACATATTATATTTAACTCTCTTTTGAACACATCTTTATCTGTTTGCATATTTTTTTGTGTATGATTGTTAATACAAATATTTATGAATTGAAATAGAAAATAAATGATTTGTTTCAAATTATTAAAACCTCAAAATATGCCAAACCTACCAAAGATTCATGAAATGCTTTAAAATCCAGAGAAAATGGAATATGGATTAAACTTGAACAGTTCTGTAGAGGATAAGGATTTACTATGTGAATAGTTATGAGTACTTCAGTTCAAGCAAAACATTAAATGATAGTGTCAAATTCTTAGCCTGAAGCTTAGTTATCATCAAATTTCTTTCCTTGGTTGTAGCATTAAGAATGCAGCAAGGAAAGGATAAAATACATTTAATACTATAGGAAGAAAAAGTTAATGATCCTAAAAGATGATCATAGCTACTTGTCCTTGAGTATTTAAAATAATTTTTCTCACATACAAAGTTACATAAATGGTTCTAAAATGTTACTGTGTTTCATATGAGGTATAAATCCTTTAATTTCCCAAGAGCATTAAGTGGGCAAACTCATAAACCAGATTTGACTTTCACTGTCCTGTCTGTTTGATAACTAATAGCACTTAACATTTTAGAGTTTATAACCTCCACAATGAGAGGCATTCATTTCTTCTGAGGACTTTTGCCTGCATTGTTAGCAAGCTGTAGCAATCTTACTGTTTCATGATCAATGCTAATTTGTTTTCCCTTTGAGCCAGGTTAAACTGGGAAGCAGAATTTGCATGCTTCTCCAATTAGTGATTGCTTTAAATAAAAGTACAGTGTCATTACTGCACAATTAAGCTGAATTTTGTTTACCAATTTATTAAGGTGTAATTAATATATTAAAAAACTCCAACTTTAACATATGTAAGTTCATGAGTATAAACATATGCATATAAGAAGTAAGTTTAATTTTAGTAATATCACTTTATACTTATCAGTAAATGATGTTGTAAAATTAAGAGTGATTATGAACACAAGTATCTTTTTCTTTTACTTTCAATGGGTATGAAGGTATATGATTTCTAAAACTGATATCCCGGTATTTTTTTCCTTAAGATTTTATTTATTTGTTCATACAAAACTGGGGTACAGGCCAGACATGCAGGGGCGGTGAGAGGAGTCA
>NW_004567113.1:42134930-42140072 GCF_000260355.1 Condylura cristata | reverse complement strand
CTGGGTAGGAATGTACATCTGTTTTGAGGGAAGAGTAATAGATAGTTCAAAGTAATCGATTACACAAATTGTTTGAGGTTTCAGCTTTGCTTTTTCTATTTGCTTATTAAATGGCTTTGAGAGAATTTGTTTGACATGAAATCAAAAGAGGCTTGTGGAAATTGTATTATCTGTTTCATGGCAATGCATAATGAGCACTGAATGAAGGATTAGTAACCTCTGCTGTTGAATAGTTAAAAGGAATATAAGTTTATTTTCTTGTCAGCAGAACACATCAACTTAGATGTAATCTGAACATTGTGACATTCTAAAATGTGTTTCTTTTTCCAAAGATAACTTCCAAATGCTATATCAAAAGCCAAGATCACTCTTCATCTCTCTAATTTGACATGTATTACTATTCAAGAATATTCCTGTGTCTACCAAATGTCCATTTAAACAACTGCATTCATCACTTGTTACTCCCTGTGCTACCATCCATTCTTGAATCATCAACTCTTGTTATGCAACATTTGCTTCTAGTGGGGATGGTCTCTGATTTCTAAAAACTGAGATAACAGGAATAAATAAATCCTGCATGGTCAGTAGGAGACTGCGACTCTATGCTGTGAATAACTGAAATGCATCCCTCTCCCAAATTCCTCATTGATTTTAATTCCCTGTGTGACTCTATTTGGTGGTAGGGACTACAGGGGGGTGATTAAGTTTGATGTCACAAAGTTAAGCCTCCACACTGATATGACTATTATCTTAAAATTAAGAGACAGGAAAGATCTCTCTATCCCTGTATCAAAAGGAAAGACCATATGATAATAGACTGAGAAGGCAGTTATCCACAAAGAAGAGTCTCAATCAGAAACTAATACATGTTTGTATCTTGTCCTGGACTTTCAGTGTCCAGAGTTGTGAGAACATAAAGTTCTGTCCCTTAAGCCACTGAATATTCTAGGGTCTATTATGGTTGATTTATAAGAACAACATAAATGGCAACCAGATATTTTCTAAGCTATAAGAATGAAAAAAAAAGATCATTTATAAACATTTGAAGAGTAAATACCTCTGGTAATCCTTGGTAGATGGATTTATAATACATGTAATTTGCAACGTTTAACTATATAGAATTGGTAATTGTGTATATTTTTAAAAAATCTAGAATTTTACCACTACAAATTGACTATTGATATTAATTCCTGAATCTGCCTGAGGTTAGCCTTTCACTAATGTGTCACCAGTCCTAGGTACAACAGCCTTTTATAACCACAGTAGCAACAAAAACTGTTCTAGATAAGTTATTAAGCAATTTTTATGACAGATTATTAGCTTAATGACAGATTATTAGCTTAACGAACACAGAAAAATGTAGCCAAAACCCCTAAATCCTACTTTTAGCTTTTGTCTTTGAGAAAGTGATTTTCTGAAAGTCTGTTTATTTAAAAATAACAATTACTACTGGGTTTTGTGTTACCTAATACTTGTGTTTGATATGAATGATTAAGAGAAAGGTACAGAATGTAAATTTTGAAACATGTAGTGACCATTATAATAATAGTTGCTCTAACTCTATACTGATGTTTTTCTTTTATAAAAAGAATTTTACTTAATTCAGATTTAATGTGATATTAAATATATATTCCACTAGAAAATAAATCACTGTAATATTTAGGGAAAATATTAAAGCACCAAATTCCCAAAAGTTCTTAGAAGTTTTAAAAGTACAGCACTGAAATTTATCGTGCCACATCCTATAATCAATAATTACCAGTTCTTGAGATAATGTGTTTAAACATGATAATCTTCATATCAGAGTAAAATCATAGACTCAGTTGAAGATCAGGGAAAATTCAAATTATATACAACTTAGTCCACTTGTATGGTACTGAAAAGGTTTTCTTCCCACAAGAAGTGCATTAAAACTACAACCATAAGAACCTTAAATATTTAATATTTGGGTGAGGTATTCTTTGATTAAATTTACAACGGAATTTTTTTCCATTTAAAATGAGGAGTCCAAATCTAAGCGATTTTAAGACTTTGCTCAAAGTTGCTATTAAGTGGCAAGTTGAGAGAATTCTACATTATCTGATTCGAATACCCATGCTGTTTTTACTGTCTGTGAAAATTTAGATTTGATGAATCTTATATCACACCCAATTATTTTTTAGAAGATGTATATTTTTATATTATTTATTATAACTAACATTGGCTTTCCTATACATTGTTTCAATTGGTAATATATGTGGAGTAGAAAGACAGTATAATTAGGTAGCTCTTAGTATATGACTGTAAAATGATCAAATATTAAATATCAATATTATTTGTAATACATGAGTTTTACAAAGCTAAAATTGGAAATAACAAAGATAATACATTTGGGTAAAACATGTGATGCTGGCCCTCCCTGGTGGCGCAGCGGGTTAAATCACTGCACTAAGAAGCTTCGGCTACTTCCGCATGAGTTCAATCCCCGCCTGCCCCGAGATCCACATGTCAAGGCAGACCTCTCCTGACCCGCCCGCTGCTCCCCTCAGCAGTGTACTTCGTAGATCTGCCTCATGCTCCCCACCCTGGTGAATCCTCTCACCCTCCGCATCTCTGTCCTGTACCCCAGTTCTATATGAATAAATAAGTAAATCTTAAAAAAAAAAGTGATGTTGTTTATTGCCACTAAGATAAAGTTAATATTTCTAGCATACAAAATACATTATACCTAAGTAAAATATCAGTGAACTTCTATGGAGATTATGGAGGAAAGCAGAGTTTCTAAGAAAATTCACTTGTAGCAGAAATTTTTTTCTGTTCAGATGATTATTTAGATATAATGTCAAAGATTCTAGGTTTACAATCTAGGATAATTAAAGTAGGTGATGCTAACACCATTAGCCTGGGTTGTTCAGTGGCTAGATATTGAAGTATCCAAGAGATTCTCTTGTTTTAATCAATGGAAAAGTGTACAAAAGATGAATTAAAAAATAGTATTATTTTACCTAGTTTATATCTCCTTTATATCTCCTTTATAAGGAGTTTATATCTCCTTTATAAGGAGATGATGATATTGAGTAAAGTATTTACCTTCAAATTAACAGGCATTCATTTTTAAATAAAGGGGATTTCCTAGTTAGCAATATGAATGTAATATATATTTCAAATAAAAATGTCTTCTTTTCTTTTAAAACTACTTTATAAAATAGATTTTAAAATGATCAAATCTTGGAATGAGTGAACAATTTCAGGATTCCATAGGGGTTACCTGATAAAACACATGCCACCTCATTAAATTTGAATTTCAGGATAAACAATGGATAATATTTCAATATATGTTAAGAGCTGGAATGTCTCCTCCCAAAATTAATATATGTAAGTCTTAACCCTGGGACTTCATATTGTGACTGCATTTGGAAATAGGACCTATAAGAAGGTAAATAATGTTAAAATGAGATCATAAAGATGGGCCAATATGACTTAAAACTGGTATTCTTATAAGAGGGTATTTGGACATAAGCATGTGAAAACACAAAATGTTGATTAGCAATCAGAAAAGGAGAGAGGCTTCAGGAAAAACCAACTATTCAGAATCTAGCTCCAGTCTGTGAGAAAAGAAATTTTTGTTATTTAATGTCTCAATTCTATAGTACTTTGGTAGACCTAAAAAACTAATAATATATGCTTATTATATTTTAATTTGCTAGAGGTACTGAAAACAATACCTGCAAAAGACCAGATATGCATGTTAATTTTTAATTTATTTTTGTTGGAGAAAATGCTTATAGTCTATTTTCCAGATTCTAATCATCTGTACATGTAGGGAAGAACTCAGAGTTCTGAGTTCTTTATAATTCTGAAGATTTTTTAAACTTTTCAAGTCTTAATAAGTAAGACTTGCTTAAAAATATTAATCTTATATAATATAAAGATGCCCATTTTTGGTAGGGAAATGTTTGATTAAATTGGGGAACATCATGCAACAAAATAAAAATGTCATCTTAAAAATTATATCATTCTATATTACCTAGAATTGAAAGAAAACTGATTAATTCTGCAAAACTGCTTTATCCACTGTTAAGTCTCTGTATGATCCATCGCCCAAAGCCTCTGTCTCTCTGACCCATTGTTTCTGCATTTATATCTTTCTACATAGCTTATTTCACAGATGAAATTAGTGAAATTAAAACAATGAACGCATTATACAATTGGAAGAGCCTCTTGGTAGCCACTCAATAAATATGTCCAGTTATTAACATTAAGCTAGTAGCTAGAAAGTTTCTTACTGAGAAGTGAAACTCTGAGATCCAAGAACAACACTGAGTTTTGAGTGATCTTCCAGACTGAAAAATCTCGCACCTCACTCTGCACAAAGCTTCAGGACAGGAAACTGAACAGAAATGTTATTAAAAACAGTGCTTTCGGCCCTCCCTGGTGGCACAGTGGGTTAAAACACAGCATAAAGAAGTTAATACCACTTCTGCATGAATTCGATCCCCGCCTGCCCTGGAGGAGATCCACATGGTGAGGCAGACCTCTACTGACCCGCCCACTGCTCCCCTCAGCAGTATACTTTATGATCTGCCTGTTCTGCTCCCCACTCTGTCTCTGGTGAATCCTCTCACTGCCCCTGCACTTTACCCCAGTTCTGTATGAATAAATAAATCAATCTTTAAAAATAATAATAATAAAAAAATAAAAACTGCTTTCACTGTGCTGTTTCCCAGGTTACAAATACTAAAGGATTCCTTTATCCTAAGACAGATCTACAGTACTGGTTTTAAGACTTTTATAACTTAAATTTATATAACATATATCTAATGTTATATCCAATACATTCTTCTAGTATTGTCAATTTTTCCATTATTCTATGAGAGTCCCATAGACTTTCACGCTTCCTTTTGCTTAATCATCATTACATTTGCAATTCCTTTCACAACTACTTTTTCTTCAACTCCTTAAATGTAAACATCATTCTAGTTTTCTTCTTTATACATTTTTATTAAGGTAATAATGGTTTGGTGAGGTGTGATTCCAGGTTCCTACTAAGCCTCAACACCAATTCCATTGATTCCTTTCTTTTATTCACTGATTCATCATGTATTTTGAGGATCCATTTATTCATAATCCAACCCCCAATATGTAATGATAACAAGTCAGACA
>NW_004567113.1:42082299-42134677 GCF_000260355.1 Condylura cristata | reverse complement strand
ACACCATTTCATGTTATAATGGCATGGTGGCTTCCAAAAAACAGGTTAGCGTCTGTGGAGTTAAATAGTAAAACCTGCCTGTTTAAAACAACAGTTCCCAGAGGAGTCCATTGTGAAAAGACTGAATTATAAATTTTAAAAGGAAAGATACAGTCTGCGTCTCTGGAAGGGCCTGGGTGCAGTCACTGGAAAGGCAGTGTAGATCTCAGTTTAATTTGGATCAGTAAAGAAACAGGGAGAACAATAAACGTGATACTTTTGAAGACAGGCCTTACCTGGTTAATTAATGACCAGAATGCTTAATTAGGTGATTAAAAAATCCTCTTAATCGGAAACAACCAAGTTGGAAGTCACAAGACTAGCAAAATGCGGTGAGAGAGAGGGGGAAAAAAATGGAACAAGGCAAGTAGGTGAGGAGCACCACATTTCAGGACTGACAAGTCAAACAAAGTGATGAAATAGCCTAATTTTTTAGGCTAACCTCAGTTTAAAGACTTCTACTCCGAATTAAAAGTGAATCAAAACAAAAGGTAAAGATGTTTCTAAATTTGTACTACTAGATGCATTGAACAGTGTTAAGACATAGTTGTGGTTAATATTAAGTGATACAGAATTATAGTTCAGATGCTTTATTTAAAAGTTATTACTGCTTAACTTTGGAACCAAAACTGAATAAATTCAGGTTAATACTGAATTTCAACACTTGTGTTTCCTATAAACAGCCATGTCTTCATTAATATTCTGATGGGGGACAATTAACAAGAACACTGCGATACTTAAACATCTTCCACAGTTTCTTAATGAAAGAGATTTTAAAACTTTAAAAAAATAGATTTTAAAACTTCTGAGGGCCTCTGTAAAATAGAAAAATAAAGAATTAGCACATACTTGGGTATTCTATAAAATACCCAGGGCATGAAGAGGAATAACTCTCCACACAAGACACTGACATCCAGAGTATACCAATTAGATTCTGTTTGACTGTGGTATTTTAGCTTAGACCAAAGACAAATAAAACAAGAGTGTTTGCTTTTAAGTTCATCCACATCCAGGGACTCATTATTTTATATTTGTAACATATAGACCTATAGGTAAAATTTCAGATGTGTTATCTATTGCAGCTTCCTTTCAGCTTCCTTTCAACTTCTTTACATGCCTCCCACTGCCTGCCTCCACCCCTCCCCCCAAAAAAAGAGTGTAAAAACACAAGGCTTATAAATTGTTTATACAGTTGTTTTTTTGTTTGGTTGGTTTTTGCCTGTCAGAAGAGACAAAGATAAATGAAAATGGCTACATATTGGAAAATACACTATAAAATGCTAATCTCTGTCAAGACAAAATTTGAAAGAGGTATGAAGATTTATTTTTAACAATCAACATTAATTAATAGTAAAACAATAGTAAAAGTGTAAAAATTGTAAAAGTCTATCAAGGCACTGGAGAAATATTACATATTCCTTACTTTCAAGGAGAAGTCATTTAAATGACAGTCTTCCAGAGACAGCATTCTTTGCCAGTCTGGCATTAGGGAGAAACAGCAATGTTGTTTCAGCTATGTGTTTTTAAAAATATTTCCTCAATTTCAGACTAACGTAGGTTACCTCCGAAAACTGAAGCATAACCAATCATATATTCCATTCTTATAGTGCTCTGACTTCCTTCATAAGTTCAATGTGACAACTCTGTTCTTTTTTTTCCATTATCTATAGTTTATACCAATGTGGTGCTGAAATATATGATATTAATAACAGATATACTGATACTTAAATTAAATTTATGCATGTTATTGACACTTCCTATTATTACAGAGAGATTTGTATTACCTTGACAAAAACATACTTTGTTTTAACATCGGGAAATTGTTGTTATGCATAGAAGCCATTCTTAATACTTTCTATAAGGATATATTTATTTGTAATAAGAAATGGTTTCTAGTATTTATTTGAAAAAGGTATACGTATCAGTCATAATAAATCAAATTATTATGTATCAGTAAATACTTTTCAAAAACTTCAGTGACTTGAAACTACATACTTGTATTTCTGTCATTGGTCCTACTGAGGTGTAGCAGCCACTCTGTTACTGACGCTTCATGGCAGTCGTCTCAGATTATATGTCACTATTTCAGAGTCTAGGAAGGATGCATATCAACCCGTGTACTCACAACTCAAAACCATATCCAATTACTTGGCTACATCCTCTTAGATATGGACTAATGAGGATATTCTGCAAAATGGTGAAAGGAGAGGAATTAGAAACAAATGCTAAAAAAGCATTTATGACTGATATTAACCTTTCTGATTTCCAAACATCTCATACACTCCCCTTTCTGCATATACTATAAATTTGTTTCTCAAAATAGACAACTCATAAGCACTAACATAATCACAAAGTTAATTTATAAGCAAAGGGTATTTGGGTAAAGGTGATATATGAAATTTCATTACTTTAAGAACAGAAACACCTCCCCTTAATAGAGATAATATATATTATTTCTCCCTACAACCTAATATATAATAGTACAGCAAATACTGTGATTGATACTATTTTTTTCATGTTATGCTCAATAGCACTTCTGCAATCACCACTGGGCAAACTTTTAAGATATCCTTACCTGGCTGGTGAGGAATATTCTTTGAAAATTCCCTGTGGATCAGTTCCTTGCCTAGTGTTGTCTATGGCTCTTTATACTTTCATGAGATATTTTATTATCCTGACAACACTTGAATACAAGAAGATATTTATTGCTGAGGATTGAATAATATTCTTATCTTCATTTACTTACAGTAAATGGCCATGTTAAACATTGGACAATCATAGTCTCTTAATATAATTTACAGGTCATTCAGTAGAACAGCTTTCTCAATAACTTATTCATCTTAACAATCGAAATTCTGTCAATTCCATGTGCCAGTAACCACTATCACAGTGCTGTTTAGGGACAGCCTATTTTCCAGCATTTAATCACAATTTGAGCTTATCACCACTAGTGGGTATATAACACCATTAGAAATTTTCCTAATCAATTTTGGTAACAATTTTTTTTCTGGGAATAACATTAATTTTTAGTCTTAAAAGTGAAAAGTAAGATTTCCTCATTTAATTCATTTTCCCGCAAGTTAGACTTTAATTGCTAATGTTACTTAAAACATAATTTACTTTTGATCTCCACTTCCTTAGTATTAAAAAGCAGTAGGTACTTCAAATTTAATCTATTTTTTTTCTATTTCTGAACTCTCTTTTTATACTCTTATCTTTATTTTTTTCAATGGCCTAATCATTTACTGTGTTCATGCCTTAATGTTAACATCGTGTTGGTTTCAGATGGTATATCTGACATTGGTTACTACCATGTTCAATCTGTTTTCTGAACACTCAATATCATTAAATATATACACAAACTTTCAAGTTATCTCAGGTGTGTATATTTAACCAAATGTTTTGCCATTACATAACATGGATTTTCAATTTCAGTTTCTTCATCTTCAACTCTACCACTCATAATATACTGCTGGATGTTTAGGGGTTTTGTATGGTTTGGTTTGGTTTTGGTTTGTTATCACTTATCTGGATTTGAATTATATGTCTTTCAAGATAGGCTTTATTATGCTGTGGCTAATTCACAGCATAATATAATTTAAAAAACATATTTACATGTGAGTCCACTATAGGTCAATATTTCTGCTAATTGTGCCACTTGAAAACCAAGGTTGATGAAGGAAAAGGAATTTGAATATTACAGTGACTACGCCAGAGTGAATACAGAGCTCGGGAATTTCTCATGCTAACAATTCAATGTTTTACCTAGAAGTCACATGATTCACTGAGGTTCACAAATCTTTGGCAAGAACTACACACAAGGCCCCAACCACATCAATGGCAGAAGAAAGTAAATTTTTATCTTCATGCAAGAAAACGGAACATTTGATGAACAGCACTAATATTGACTACATCCAAATTCTATGGTGGTCACTGACACCAAGACCCCATTTTAGATTTTAAAATGCTAGTGAAATATGAGCAATGTAGCTACTACTCACAAATATTTATTTGAAGTTGAACACACTTTAACTCACAAAGCTTAAATTTAGAGAGTGGAAAATAACATGTTCATGAAATTGTTAAACCTCTGCAGGAAACTTTAAAAGTTTCCTGTGGAGACAAAACTAGTATTCCAATAGATTCAGAGATATATTTACATTAGATAACTCAGATAAACTGCTAGAAACTGAATTGTAGTCTTCTCCAAAGAGTTGAATACTTGACATTGCTTTTGGAAAAAAAAAAAAAAAAGGCAAGTGTACCTAAGAGTTACCAGCACCATGTTGATCCTGGTTGGTGGAAGAACAGTTAAACTGCTAGAAACTGAATTGTAGTCTTCTCCAAAGAGTTGAATACTTGACATTGCTTTTGAAAAAAAAAAAAAAAAGGCAAGTGTACCTAAGAGTTACCAGCACCATGTTGATCCTGGTTGGTGGAAGAACAGTTAAAATGACCAACTCACAAGATTGGATACAACTCTAAACCATCAGTTATCAAGCTCTGGATACCAGGCTGCTTTAAATGCTGTTGATTCAGTTTTGACTTGTATTGTTTCAATTTGTATTCAAGGCATTTCATTCAATTCAATGGATACACTATGTGGTGTTTCAATGTTCTTGGTTTTGTGGTTATATGACGTCAAATTGTATAGATAAGTAAATTTTTCAAGTAATTTAAAATCTAGTGTGAGAGTAAGAGGAATAGTAAGTAACCCTAAGTAATGTAACATAGTTTGTGAGTGGTATGAAACAGCCTGCGTTTCTGCAGTGAGGAATAATGAGAAAGAATCAGAAAACACTTTCTGTAGATACATATTTTGATACTGAAATGAAGAAATGGATATGATATCAATGCATAGAGATAAATCTAAGCATGGGGAAAACAAAGGCAAGCATTAAAGAAGCATTCAAGAAGTTGGGAAAACAGTAATAAGTTAGTTACTCTAACTGTAGGAAGCAGCAGTGAGTCCAAAACAGAAACATAAAAGCCTGTATAAACCAGTATATCCACCAGCTGAATAACTTAAAAATGTCTCTATCTTTATAACAGGATGGTGCCCAGGAAAAAGGGAGGCTTCAGTCTCCCTACCCCACCCCAGGGAGGGTGTAGCTAAACAGGGAGGAGAAGAAGCTGGAGAGAAGGCTGGGGAAGTAGAAAGCAGGATGGAGAGCAAGAAGGAGACCTGGAGGAGGCACATGGAGCAGAGAGACAGGTAAAGAAACTGCACTTGCTTCTTGGTCCTGGACTGGGTGAAATAGGTGTGGATGAGAGACCTGTGGGGAGGTAACAATGCCAGCATTGGTCTTGATTTTGATTTTGGTATTTTCCAACAGGCACGTCTAGCTGTTTCTGACCATCCATAGGTTTCTACCAAAGGTGCTTTAATCTTTTGGCAGGCTTTAGGGCCTTGCTTTGGACCAACCCTGTTTGGATGGACTTTTACTCATAAGGGGATGAGTAACTATGGGTGCTCAATTTAAAGGCTATATTCTTTGTCTTTACTGTATTGTTCACTAATTGTATTAAGATTCCTTTACATTAAAGGTCTATATTCAGTTGTGACATGGTGAATGGCAGAACCTATTTAAAGCAGGCAGATTTGGGGGGTTCTGAGTTACCCTTCTTCCTATACTGTAGCATCTTGACTGACTACCTCTACCATCTGCTCACCTACCCTCTTGCCAATTAAGTACCTATTTTACATAATTTATAATATGACAATGAACAGTATTTCTTTTTACATGAGCACATGCAAGAATAATGTCCATTCTTTCTATGGCTAAACTCTACAGAGATTTTCTTGTATGCTCAAATTAGAGTGTAGAGCATGAACAGTGGGTGATTAATGAAAAATAAGTTTAAGTGACTGTACAAAATACAGTTTGGGGCCCATGCCCTATTTTTGTAGATAGGCAATGAAGTTTTATTTAACTTTTACAAATACTTTATACACTGCTTATGACTACTTTCATAATAAAATGGCAAACAGGTGCTTAGGCCTGTGAAACCCAAAATAATCATGCCCCTAACATAAAAATTTCACCAGTCTCTTATGTCATGCATTTATAAATATGATCAATACTTTAACAGTTATTTTCTCAGACATTTTTATACTTGCAATCATCAGTTCTGTGTGGAATATTTCCACTTTATAATTTCGGAGGCAAAAAATATCATGCGGTTTATTGGCAATTAATTTGAATATGTTTTATTTTAGTAACCACTTTTTTTAGGTCATTAGATTCAAAAGTAAGGATAAAAAACTACAGAATGAAATAAATATAATGAAAATTATTGTGTATTTAGGGTGTGTTTGTCTGAAAGAAAATACAATGACCATGCTCAAAGCTAGAGCAACTGGTAATTGGTAAACAAAACACTATTAATATTTTAAAAAATTGCTCTGACTTCACAAGTAACATTCTGTCTAGCCAACCTGCTACAACATCTTGATTTTTCTCTAAGAAAAGAGAATAACATTTACAAACAACTTAGTGGTTTGTTAGAAAAGGCGGAAAATCTGTTCTCTTTATTAACACAGTCATTTCAAATGAATTTACTTAATTTATATTAACTCTAGTAAATATAAAGTACTGGCTATAAAATTTCTTGTAAAAATAGTAATTATTTAAGAACATCACAGATTCCCAGTAAAATCTTAACACCACAGTGTTTGTGAAAAGTCAGACCTACTGTATCTAAAGAACAGTCATAGAAATGCTTCATACAAAGACCTATAGCAAAGCAAAACTATACTTTTTAACTTGAAATGGGATGAATTTCTCCACAAAAATGAATTGAAACATACTCTTTTTACTGAATGCATTTGAGAAAGTCCAAATAGAGAAATGTTATGATTAAACTTATAAAAACAAAAGAGTTAAATGAAAAAGGATATGTACTAAAGTAGACCGGCGAGTATTTTCATACATTGTTTTTCTTGAATTTTTAAACAAGAGTCATGTACGTTATCATAAAATTAAGAAATATGAAATACCAAGCCTTCCTCAAATTACAGCACATCAAATTTTAACCTAATATTTAATGAAAAGGATATGATTACAGTAAAAATTGTAACGAAGAATAGGGAAAATATTTAAATACAAAGTCATTTATTCTCATAGTGCATTAATAACATACAAGCACATCAAATGGCTAAAGTGTTTTTTTTATGTAGTCCATTTCCTTTCAACTCCTGGAAAATTAATTGATTGGAGAGAGTGAGGAGATTAATTGATGAAAGCTCATAGTTCATCATGGAGACATTTAAATATGGTGATTATGGCACTTTTGAACTGGGTGTCAATTCAATTTCCTTTTAGGAATCACTAAGTGAGGAATTACATTAAAATAATCTCAAACACCAGATTAACCTGTTTCAATTTTCATGCTCTGGAATACATTAATCACATATTAACAAAGTGGACAAGATGGCAAACGAAAGAATCTTTGTTGCATTACATTAGGGGCAAAAGCAAATTTTTGCCATTATGGCAGATATAACGTGTAAGTACATGTGGACATCTGGATGAGGTAATAGTAGTACATGGATACAGAGTTGAATTTATAGGATCTGAATTATGAAGTAAATCAAGGCCATGTTATATTCATTTTAGCCTCAAAATTCTAAATAAAGAAAAAAAATGCCTTAGCTTTATTCTGAGAACAGTAACTACATCTCCATGGGGTAAGAAAACTGGCAATTTTAATACAAAAACTTAAAATCAAGAAAAAACAAGAGTTGTAGAATTTACCATTGACAAAGACAGCACCATTATATAGCTACTTCTGTGGCTACTGGTATGACTGAATGAGACATAAAATCTATCAGTCTTGTGGAAGCAACAATAGCAAAATTACTATGTGTCCATGCCAATCCCAGCAAGTAATTAAAAAAAAAATAGCAGGCAGCTTTCTATCCTTTCTTTTTGAATTTCTACTGAGCAATGTCTATAGCACATCAGGACCTGCCATTAATTGAATCATGATTTGTTTTGTTTTTCATATATTTTAAGACAGCTATATTTTCAGAAGGTTCACATTCATAGCAAAACTGAGGAAGGTACAGAGATTTGCCATATACTACACCAAACATGTGTAACAAGCCCTGTTATCTTCTACCAGAGTAGTGCATTTGTTACAATTGATGAACCTATATGGAAATACCATGCCCCCAAGTTCACAGTTTATGTCATTCTGGGTGTTGTACTTTTCTAGTGATTTGAACAAATATACACTATGACATGAAGTCACTGCAATAGTCTCACACAGAATATTTTCACTCCCTTAAAATTTTTGTTATTTCTTTTTACCTCTTCTTTTTACCTTTTCAATACCTAGCAATTTCTGATCTCTTTATTATCAACAGATTTCTGCCTTTTAAAGAATGGCATATGGGCCCTCCCTGATGGCCCAACAGGTCAAAACACAGTACACGAATCTATGTGCAACCATTACAGCAAGAATCTGATTCACAGCCATCTGTAGAGGTGACCCACATGGTGTAGCAGACCTCTTCTCTCCTATCCGCTATTCCCCTCAGCAGCGTGTTTCAGTCAGTCTGCCTGTTCTGTTCTCCCCTCTGTCTGTCTCTGGTGAATCTTCTCACCACCCCCACCCCTGCACTGTACCCTAGTTCTTATAGACGTAAATAACTAACTTTAAAAACATATCATTTATTTGAAATCATGCAGTATGTAAAGTTTCGGTTTCTAAATTCTAATGTGAATTTCTTGAAACTGTGGATCAATGTTCTATTCTGTTTGTTCCACTCATAATATCTCACATCACTCATGTTATATTACTACTAGCACACAAAGTACATTCAGCAATGGCCTACTAGATAACTGTTAGAGGTGCATAACTTTATCAACATTTTAAGTTGACATCAATCAATTTAGTATTAATTATAATTATTTTTATTTACTATATTAGGCAAAAAGCTTTGAGAGTCGTTTTTTTTTATTATTGTTATTGAAATAAGCACACAAACTGGCTTCAGTTTTGTTGCTACTGAAAAATGATAGACTGACAACAGTATTTAATAGGAACATTAGTTAACATATGCCCAGTAATTTCTTGTTTCCACTCTCTTGGTTATCCTGTGCAAACAATGAGCTCTCTTCTGTCTGCATAGCCTGACTAGACAATAGCTGAGGTCACTCTTCTTCTCACAAGCACTGAGAAGAAGAAATCTTCTTTTTATTTTGTTTTAATAGCAGCAGTCACTAACACCCTGCAAGACAGATATAAACTCAAGAGAAGAAGACATACAAGAAGACAAATGGATAGAAGGGCAGCTATAGCATTTTATTGAAAAATACCTAAACATAACTAAAAGCAAAATTTACATTTACACAGATCCTTGATGTAAACTGACTTCAATGAAAACACATTTTATTATTTATCTATTGAATATCTTTTCCTTTATAATGTTTCATTTTCCTTTCAGAAGGATGATGAAGACAAGATGAATATTTTATACTTTTCCACTAATTATGACAAGGAATTGTTTGGCAGGTGGATATTTTACTACATACAATAATAATATTGCTGCTTATCAAATAGGATAATCACAAATATTCTTAGAAACTTAATCAATCTGTGGCAGTTCATATATCAATATAGTAGCTTTTTATACATAGGTAACTTCATTGTAATTTAGTCCAAGTTTCTAGGACTAGTCTCATGACTAGTGTTATGCATGATTTTGAGCTAATCTCTCTCTTTTTTAAGATTTATTTATTTATTTGTACAGAACTGGGGTACACGCCAGAGTTGCACAGGGTGAGAGGATTCACCAGGGACAGGGTGGAGAGCAGAACAGGCAGATGGACGAAGTACACTGCTGAGGGGAGCAGCGGGCAGGTCAGGAGAGGTCTGCCACGCCATGTGGTCACCTCTGGGGCAGGCGGGGCTCCAACTGTTGCGGAAGTGACTTTAGCTTCTCAGTGCTGTGCTTTAACCCGCTGCACAATCAGAGAGCCTGAGCTAATCTCTTAAAAATGATACACTATGAATGATTTTGAGCTAATCTCCTTAAAATGATACACGAGGGCCCTCACTGGTAGCACAATGGATTGAAGCTATCAGCATCCACTTCAGCACGAGTTCGATTCCCAGCCATGGGGGTCACCCACATGGGACAAACAGACTTTTTCTGTCTGCACTTTCCCTCAGTAATGTACTTTGTCAACCCGCCTGTTTTGTTCCCCACTCTATCCCTGGTGAATCCTTTCACCACCCTGCACCTCTGGCCTGTACCCCAGTTCTGTATTCATAAATAGATCTTTAAAAATATAAGATACACTAAACATAGAGCACATAGGGTATTATAGAGAGGTAACCATCCTTTGAGTACTTGTCTATCCTCTAGTGCCCTCTAGTATCATCCCTTCCCCCTCAAATTGGGTCCCATCGGACAATTTTCCATGTGGTAAGTAAATGGAAATAAATAAAGCTTTGACTGGGGTCATTAAGTACTGGCTGTCTTTCATCCTTTAACAACTCAATGACAAAGCTTCTCTTCCCCTTTACAAATAATGAAATTGAGGGCATCAGTAGCAGGGGAGCTTACATTTGAGTTCAATCTGAGTGATTTTTAAAGTCTCTGCAGAAACCCTGTGGAGTTCCGCATTACAACGAATAAACATTAATAAATGCACTAATTTTACCCACTCAAATCCAAGTAGAATAGAAAAATAATGATAATGTGTAAACATTTAAAATAAACTTGGTCACAATGCCTCATGCATTTTTACCCATATTCTATAAGTAACTATCTCCATACCCATCTTTATGTTTGTGTGTGTGTGTGTATGTGTACATATATGTGTGTATATATATATGTATATATATGTATATATATATATATATATCTTTGTGTATTTTACATATGTAATTTCAATTAAATCTTTTTTGATCAATCATTTTAATGGTTGGTAATTGCATATATGCTTTTCTCCAAATTGAACTTTCTTAAAATTCCATATGGTTTTCTGAAAATTTCTTAATAATCACTCTTGATAATAGCAGTTATCATACATAGTGATTATAATACATTTCTATTAAAATACATATCAATATTATACTCTGTCACTATGTTGAATATAAAAGTTAGATTCACATATGTCCTTATAAGCTTTCAAATTATTCCTGAGGGTGTGGGGAAATATTCCTTAGGATGTTATGACCACAGGGTTATAGTTAATATAGAACTCCTCACAACCCCATTTCTGTCCTTTTAATCTCTCCTCACCCTGTAATTTGTGCTCTAGAAGTTAAAGGGAGCTAGTGAACAGTCTCAGATACTGAATCAAAACAACTTTACTTATTGTACGTCTTTTTCATTTACTCTGTGTTGTCTCTAAACATAAGAAAAAAGTATATTTACTTTACCCATTTTTTAAGAATGTATTCATAACTTAGTAATAGATGTACATCTTCAATGTTAAGACATGTTCACCAAAACTGTACTATACTTAAATTGTTTAGGTATATGGTATTTATCTGCTATTTTATTTAGCTTTTCTAATAAATAGATAAGCAGTATATGCAAGCAAAAGTGGGTATTGGAAAACAGGTAATTGTGAGAGAATATTTGTTTAGAGGAAATGCATTATACTTAAGACTAAGAGATAGAAGGTAAACTATGAAAATACAGAAAATTCAGTAATGAAAAAAGTTGTTTATAATAAGCATCATTTAGCAATATTAGTAATTATGTCATCATAAATATTAAAAATTACTTGAGATGTACATAAATTGAATTACTTTTATAAAGCAATTTCATAAAGAAAGTCACAAACTACATTGAATTATAACTTTCTTTGGCTACCTGCCTCTCAAGGAAAAATAATGGGTGGAAATTTAATCAGTAGAGTTGAACAATAAAACTACAGGGACGCTACAGACCAGAGAACCCCCCAGGTGATTGGCTACACATCCATGTCCTCTATCTTTCTCTCTGTGGTGCTATCATCTTCAAAGTCAAAATCACTTTAATGTCTATGTCTCTTTGTTCATCTTTCAAATTACTAAGGAAGTAGATTCTGATTGGCTTAAATTAATCCGGGAGTTTTTATTCAGTCACTTTTCTCTAGGTTACTGAACAAGGAATTCATGAAAAAAAAATCAAATTGTAATTCACAAAGAAATTGATTAATGAATACTTGATCAGCATTATTGTTATTAATCAGGGAAATATATTTGCTATCCGTCTGGCCAAAAAACATTTTGTATATATATTTAATCTTTACCCACAGTTCCTGACTCACACTTCCCAAAACCTTGAAATTTCCCACAATTTGAAAATGAAAAGCTGTCTTTTTTATGTTAGTGAAGGGAAATTTTGGGGGGAGAAAACACCTGAGAATAGGGACTGGTTGCCAAGGAAACCAGTTGAAAAAAAGGTTGAAATTTCCAGTCCCACTCCTAGAACTCTGGGAAGAAAAGATTCAGGATTTGATTTCAATAGCTAATGGCCAATATGTTGAGCATGCTATTTAATGAAGTCTCCATAAAAACCCAAGAGGAAAGGGTTTCAGAGAGCTTCTTGGTGTGAACATGAAGGGCTTTGGGAGAATGTCATAACTAAAGGGACATGGAAGCTCCCCCAACCTTTTCCCATACCTTGCCCTATGCCTCTTTTCCAACTAACTATTCTTGGGTAATAGACTTTGTAATAAATTGATGATCTGCTAAATACACATTTTGTCTGACTTCTACATGCTGCTCTTGCAAATTAATCAAAAGTGAAGAGAAAATCCCAGAAATTACTGACATAGAGTAGACAGGTCAGAAGCATAGATAATAACCTGGGCTTGCTTCTGGTGATAGAAGAGGAGGATATTTTCGGAGATGGGCCCCTCAACTGTGGAATCTGATGATATCTGCAGGTAAATGTTATCAGAATTGAGCTGAACTGAATGGAATTCTCAGACACCTTAAGAATTACTTATTAGTGTGGGGAAAGCTATTAGACACACACACACACACACACAACCACACACCCTGCAAGACTTGCTAGGTAGTTATCTACTAGGTACTCCTTAAAAAGTATCTAAACTCTTTCTATCTTTCACTTTTCCATATGGAAATTGAAGATAATAATAGTATATTAATAGTATATTGTAGTTTCGTTAAAGGGTTTTTGTGTGTGTGATTTAATGAAATGTCTGTAAAGGCCTTTTCATTCTCTGAAATAAAGGTATTATTTTTTCAAAAATGCTGACTCTATTACAGAGGGAAAAAGAGTGATTCCAGTATTAGCATTCTTACAGGCTACTTCATTTCTGAAATAGGTAAGCAATGGAATTAAAATTAGGCAGAAGAAATGTCAGGGGACTGCAGGCAATTTCTCGCCACATGATAATTCATATAAGTGGATGCTCCCCATCTCTGGGTCTACAAACTCAAGGTAAGGAAAACAGTTTTTCTCTCTGTCCTTGTATCTCTCTTATAAGTTTTGGTAAAGGTAATAATTTTCTTGGATGTAGAAATGTATTTATAGAAATTGTATAAGTCACACATGACAGTTTACTAATATGTAGGTCAACGGTAAATCTAACAAAATATAATTCAATAGTGCAACAAAAATACAGATGACATTTACATAATTATGACCATATACATCTGAGCCTTTGCAGTTCAAATCTTGCAAATTATTTCCCAAAACAGTTTGTATGAACTTGTTCTGCCATTAACTGTGCAGCAGCTTCCCTCAGTTTGCCATCTCCTCCTTTCCTTCACACTTAAGTAGGCTGAGAAAAAGTGTGGAACTTCCATCAAATAGTGAACCGAAAGGTCAACAATCATGAAGCGCTAAGAGGATATCAGTTAAATCTAATTTAGAAGATTATTTCATAAATAAAAAAACATCAGTTTCTTCTTACATGAATTATAAGTATTAAACACAGGGAAATTATATATTATGTCTACTGATTTTCTTTGTCTTTCTCATTCCCTGTCTCGTGTCAGGGAGTTGTCATTGTTCTCTGACAATGTTGTCATTGTTCTCTGAAATGTTATACTGCAAACTTGAGAGCCACACACAGCACAGTGTCTGAGTCTAGAGCATACATAGTACAGGAAGTTTATATGTTTACTAAATTTAAATGTGTTACATACATTAGAACACAAAACTCAATACCTATTTTTTTTTCCTACTCATCTTCTACAAACCTTTCTGGTTAATTTGATGTCCAAATTTTTGATGAGAGAGTATCTAAAGCAACTTGGAATACTAATATGCCAGTGAGTCAGAAAGCTGTTGGAAAAGAGAGATCATTGGCTTGGGCTAAAATGGAGAATGCAGTTCTGTAGCTAAGAGCACTTAGGGAATGAATCCTCTCGGGCACAAGACAAAACTGCATGGGAGAGGGAGGGCTAACTCAGCCAGATCTGCAAGCCAGGAGGACAGAGGGTCCAGGTGTTGCTAATCCTTTGCTTCTAGCTGTCAAATGTCCCATCAGATAATATTGAGAAATCAAGAGATTGTTTTTGGAAGTATCTAGGCTTTTCCTCTTGTATTTATGTCAAGAGTTACTTGTGATTCTTTCCTAGTCACTGACACTGGGGATTTTAATATAAAGTATGCTGTAAATATGTCAAAATAAAAATATAAAATAAGGTCAAGACTCTATGTAATAAATTTTATTTCTGGGTATGAATAAATAAATGGAAGTGATTTTTCTCTCCCCTCAGGAGAATATGGTTTATGCGCTCCTACCCCAAGGCCCAGGATGCCTATTACTTGTTTTAAGGTAGAATTTTACTGCTGTTTAAAAGGTATTCTTTTCTAAAATTCAATCCGATTCTTTAGTCTGCTAATTTTGCCAGAGATTATACTATTTATATTTGCATAGACACAAACATATGTGAAGTTAAGATACTAACTCTTCAAAAGCAGGAACCTTGTTCTATCTTGGGAAATGGAGAATTAAAATTGTTCTTTGTAAGAAATGAAATTGTTAAAGCTGATTTGTCTGCATGAGAACTTGAAAGTCAATACATTTATTAATATTTCTTTACTCAAAGGACTGCCTGAAATCCAGCTGTGCTGAAGAAATAGGAGTTAATGAAGGGATGGAAATGGACCAGATTTAATTTTGTAGCCAGGTATTTTGAAATAGTTCAAACTGATGTCAGGGTTCTTTGAATGGTCAGAAAAAAAAAAAAAAAACAAGAAGGGAAAACCGAGGAGGTCTGAGGTATGTGTTTAATCTCTATATCAGGAGATGAGGAATGCTGGAGAGCAGAGTGAGTGGGACAAGAAGGCAGGAAGATGGTTATTTTTCTTTGTGATTTTATAACACTATCACACCAGCTGTGCTTTTCTTTATAGCTCTATTGAGATTTCAAGCTAGGCCCATGTTGAGTTAGTGATTGTTGCTTATGTCACCTTAGATCTGATACTCCTTCAAACCTGATCCCAAGGTTAAGGCATTCTGACTGATATATTCTCAATGGTGTCTTTAATATAAATTCACAGTATGAGCCTTCACTTCAGTGAGGACATGTAACATTGTAAACTAGTAGCTCCTTATTAATCATGTGCTGTTTTGTTTGCCTTATCATTGGCCCTGCTTGTCTGGTGAATTTGGGTTTTATTATATAAAATACTATTAGTGGGGAGAAAGTTCGTTAGTTTTCAAAAGCAGCTAGAATCAAGCACTTCAAATTCATAGTTCCCTTCTGAATTCCCAGAGCCCTCTCCCATTTCACTCTACCACATGTACTCTATTAAACCTGGACAAATGCCACTGGAGCCTCTCACATATTTGGGATTTTATCCGCCTTAGGTAAAGTTTGACCTAACAATAATGCAAAGCTGTGCAAAGACAATTCCTCCATTCTGCATTATGCAAGTTAGTGAGGGAGCAGAATGATAACTGCAACAATGTCATCACACAGTCAGTGCATAAGACTGTCAGATGGAAGAAACACATGCGCAGATTCAGAAATAGAAAGATTCTAACCATGTCTTTGCCTAGTTCCTTTGATCCCGTATATATCTGATTTTAGATGAAAAAAATTCATAACCTAAAATTATACAAAATAATTTGATTTTATTTCTTCTATTATCAGTTTAAAAAAAAAGTTCAAAGAAGTTACTGAAATACTGAAGATGTGTTCTCAATCACTTGACGTTAAATACAGTATGGGTTTGTTTCAATTTGGCTTTCAAATTTAAGAAAATAAATCAAGTTATAAATTCACATGGCTTCATAATTCAAGGAACATGGTATTTCTGAGCTTAAAACCAAATAGAAAGTACTTACTTTGCACCAAAAACTGTGTCACAGACTGACTGAAGGGCTGCAATGGGAATTCAAGTGCCATTTATCCAAGTTGCACCTGACAGGAGAGCAGAGTTGAGACCTAATCTTTCATTAGGCTGGGGCAGAATTAAGACCACAGTCCATTGTGTTACAGTTAGAATGTGTAGTTCGCTACTTGATTTTCATCCCTCATGGACTGAGACTTCTTTGGCTAAACAAACTATATCTTAATGCTAATGATTTCCTTTCTCTGCAACAGACAAGGGCACTCTCTGGTACAAGAAGCACATATCCTGCCATGTAAGTTTTAAAAGGGAAATAGCTTACTAGCATTATTTCTGGTGAGGTTTCAACTGTAAAGGGTATATGCATGCTGAGGTTGGAAAAATTCTATTTATACTTATTTCCTAAAGATTATAGTCAAATTTGGGTTCTCATGCCAAGTTTCTGCTCAATGACTCAATAAAATATCTGCAAGTACCTAAAGGGGACAAAGCTCTTTTTTGCCTTGTGCAAACTAGCTACTTGGACTATTTAATGGATTAATGACATATTCATAAAGAAAGGTAGTTATGCCTTTGCTTTTATTAATTTTTATTTATAGCATATTCCCAGAGTTTTGTATATAAAACCCACACACTGAAGGAGCTGTGCAGGGATGCATGTGTTCCCTAGGCTACTGTGCTTCCAAGCAGGTCCACATAACACACAAGCAGTCCAGATGCCAGATTCTGCAGAGCCTCTGTCATGGAATCTGAAATGACTACTGTGTTAGCTAAATCATAAACACAGAATTACAAGTGACCTCCAAGGAATTGGGTTAAAAAAAAATGTTCAAGACTTTAGACACCTACCGCCAATTTGTGTATAGGCTGTGACTCTAATCATCTCTGGACTTTGCTCTTTAAACTTTTGCTAATGGGGTTGATGTTTTTAATCTCCCTATAGAGGTTTACTTTCTTCTTTTTTTTTTTTAATAAGATTTATGCATGCATACAAGAACTGGGGTACAGACCAGAGTTTCTGGGGTGGGGTGAGAGGATTCGCCAGATGAAAGTAGTATGCAGAACAGGTTGATCTGTTGAAATACACTGCTGAGGGGAGCAACGGGCGAGAAGGAAGAGGTCTGCTGTGCCATGTGGGTCAGCTCCCTGGCTGGGATCAAACTCAGGCCACAGTCCCTGGTGATACTTTGATAGCCCTGAGACTTTAACCCCTGCACCACCACGAAGTCCAGGTTTACCTTCTTGAAGTAGAAGGTCACTAAAGACATGAGAGCAGGAAAAGGAAAGATCTGTTTTAATCACCCAGGGTCCTTCAGTATGTTCAACTCTAGCTGGTTTAGTAAGATCAGTATACAGGAAGGGATACATTTGTGAGCAGAGGTAGGACTCTCACTGGTGATTGAGACTTAGGAACTGGGAGAGGAGCTGGGATTGGAACACCTGATTCTGGGATTCAGGAGTTGGAGCAATTTTAACTATTCAATTTACAAAGGATCATGTTCTCATTACAAATTATCTAAATCTTGAAAAAACACATATAGGAAAGCTTCCTAATTCTAAGGATTGCCACCAAATCATAACACCGGGACAAAAATAAAATGTTCAACCCTCAGAGGACACTACAGCTTATTATCCTATGTACTGTTCTAGTTTTCCTGATAATAGTGGCTCTCTTTTTACTGACCACTTTTTCGCTTGCGCCCCTGTACCCATCCCCACTTGATTATCAGGGAGGCAGATGTAGTACATACATCTCACCTGTGAAGTCAGTATAGAGGGGTGAGCCTGTGGCTAAGAATCCAGCAGAACCCAGGATTCGCTGGAACATTCATCACCTTGTCAATGCCATAGGCCTCCCTCTGCCACTCCCTACATCCCAGCAGGCCGACCCCACTAGTCTCCTGCAAATACATCATTAATTTTCTACTCTATTTATCTGATCCCATCTGCTTTCTATCTTCCAGGAACTTCTCAAAAACTTTAACCCACTGGTGGTAATAATCTTGCTTTCTGGCACTGCTCTTGATATGTTATTTTCAAAGAAAAATATTCTCTGACATTTTGAAAGAGTTAAAATGGGAAGAGAGATGGTAGGTCTGCAATCCTGATCAGATCTTTTTTGTTATTGTTCTTTCTTTCATTTAATCAATGAGTCAACTTTTTGAAATAAGGTTCCAGGCCTAGAGGAGATTGTGAATTTCAGGTTTTCAAATAAATAATATCAACTAATTTAATTCTGAGCTGTACCGCTATGTTGGGATGACCAGTCAGTGCAAATTTTTAACAGGTAAACTTTGTGGTCCTTGGGGTTTCTAGAAGACAAGTCAGTATGCATACTTGACATCATGGTAGTTAGGAAAGTGTTTTTATTCACCCCCACCATGATACACACGAATGTGTATTTGAAAAACAAAGAAAAGCCCACCTAGCTTCACCTAGCAGCACCCTGTATGGATCACTGCATGTGGCACTGATGCCAACACAAGCTGTCTTCAGCAACTAGTCTTTGGTAACTTTCAGACTACCCTTTGATAAGAAATCATTCACACTGATAAAACTACAACTCGAAAGGAGGTACACATGACGCTAAAATAGAATAAAATGATAAGAATCATGGTAATGTGATAGTGACTGACTCATTAGATTGTCTAAAATATTTAAAGAAAAGGTCTGACCAGGCCTTTATGAAGGTTTCACTGAAATCAATAAATGGAAGCAAAATTTTTCAAGCAGAGGTCACTTGGTAAATAATGACGAGCAATGAGGTAAACAAACACTGAAACTACTCTTTTGTCTTTGTAACATATCGCTATTATTGGAAAATATGAATATTTTAATGCATGGGTTGTTTTAATACATATAAATAGAAAATATATCGAAATCAGCACCACAGTAAATGTTTCCAAGTACTTTTTATTCAACCTAAAATTTATATAAATTGATAGGTTTGATATCCATCTCTGATTGGACAGTATGTTAGATCAGCTTCTTTAATTTTCTTAAAATGTCAAGTCATATTACACAAAGCATTTCAGAAATACTTTTGAAAAAAATATACTTGCTGAATCTAACAATATTACAATATTAGATTTCTGGACAGATTGAAATACTTTTCCTTATTTTAGTAAAAGATCAACTTTGAAACACTATAAATGTTTATTTTGTTCTCAATTGATTTGTTAACTCTTAAAATTATAAAATTTATCCCCCCACTGCAGACATATTATCAGTAATTGCCTAATTAACCCCATCCCTGCTGATATACTACATATTATTGGTGGGGGTCCTAAGAATTATGGCGATAGACTTCATGGTTTGTAATCCTTAGAGGCATAAACCTCTTTAGTGAAAGAGTTACTAGGTGGGTCCCATCAATGGGTGTAAGGGCACTCAACAGAGATATAAAAGCATTCTTGGATATTTCAAACAGTAGTGATAGAATAAAAATGAAAAAAAAAATTGCAAGGTATTCCCTTGTATTGCTACATGTTATAATATTGTTTTTTTTTTTTTGTTGTTGTTGTTGTTGTTTTTTTTACTTTGAATTAATCTGCCTCTCTCACTCTGTTCTTTAACCAGTGATCTTCAGTGTCTTGGACATTTAAATAAAGTAATCCAGCCTTTCAGCCTCATCTTACAGTTTCACAGAGGAGGAAGTTCATGCCTCTGACAGGCAAGACTAAGACACAATCAGGAGACAAGAAAGAGAAGATTTCATTGTTTGGCCAGGTAATTTCCTTAGCCAGCTATGAGAGTAGAGCTCTGAAAGGCAGCTAGACAATCCTACTTGCAAACTTTCAAAAGATGGATGCTATTCCAGCAGATGAAAGAAAGCATGAGAAGAAAGCAAGCGTGGGAATCAGGAGTCAGAAGCAATATGGATCTAGCCAAAGATGTTTTCAGAAGTGAAAAATAATCTGCTGTCAAATGAGATGTATAGACTCTTGACAGAAAGACAGTCTAACACCAAAGTTAAAACTACAGAATCACAAGTCAGAGTGGCTGTATCAAATCCTAGCTCTGCACTGTACTAGTGAGAACAAATTATTTACTCTTTCAACATCACCTTTTTCATTTCTTCACTGGGCATAGTAATACATGCTTCATGAAACTTAGAAGAGCTATAATTAATAATTATAGAAAAAAAAATTGGTGTTGTGGCTTACCATACCATATAGTCACAGAATATTTGATGTGTGTTGCAAGAAATGGAGCATGAGTCCTCCTTTCTTGATGCAGGCTGGACATAATACTCATGTCTAACACATAGAACCAGGTGGAAGTGATGGTATGACTTCAGAGGATGGTTCCAAAAAGGCAATGAGGCATACCTTTGGCCTTCACTCACAGTGGAGGGAGTCAGCTATCCTATGGCAAGGAGCTAAGTGATGTCCGGAAGAACTTATACAACAAGGAAGTGAGATATCCTGCCAACAAGGAAGAAATGGAGGCCCTTCATGTCAGTCATGAGAAATGTCCTCTGGGAGATGGACACTCCTGATCCAGTCAAATGTTCATCTGACTGCAGCTCTAGTCTTTGCCATCTTTTAAGAGACGCTCAGTCAGAACATGGTAGCTAAGTCAATCCACTATTCCTGAACCAGGGATAATTTGACTAAAAGAAAGTTGGTTGATTAAAGCTGCTAAGATTTGAGGATCTGTTTCTCAGCAACATATAATTAACACACTGAGCAATGCCTGGTTTATCCTGAGTACTATGTAATTATTAAGCTCATTATTACTATAGATCATTGGTAGGACATTTATGAACAGGAAAACAAACCACTAGAAATGTCCCATTATTTTCCTTGAAAATATTCTAACCAAGAAGAGACTTCGGTGGTATATAGATTGACATTGTTGTTGTCACATCCAGATACAGTAGGAGTTTAACTTCTATCCTTGTATTTTTATACTTTTGCATTACCTTTTCTTGGAGAAAAAAAAATGATGACAATACATAAAATATACAAAGGAAGTAGTGAGTAAAAACGGCAACATGAGGGATTTGAAAGAGGAAGATTTTTTATAATCAAAGGACAAAGAGGAAGCAAAATGAGTGATTTACTTCTAATTTTTATATGAGGATGCACAAACTAAGAACTCAATAAACCAAAATAAATAAATAGATAAGCCATAAAAGCATTAGCCTCATATTTTTTTCCTAAAACTGTATAGGTCAAAAATAAAGAAGGATGTTCTTACTTGAACATTCAATCAATTATGCACTTCTTGCCCTTCTGTGTTTATTATTCATGGAATTAGTCACTGGACTTTAGTATCTTCAGTGTAAAAAAAAAAAAGACTGAAGGAGAAAAGCAAAGACTGTATTTCTGTATTTTGGCAGAGATTTAAAAGCAGACAGAGGGGTACAAAATCTTTATAGTAGGAAGAAACAAGTTTGGAGGCATACCCTAGTGGCGATAACTGACTTATATGGGGAAGATGTAAGTGTACTACCTGAAATCAGAATATGCTAAATAATTAAAGTTTGTGGGTGCACATTAATTTCTCTTGTTGGCCCTAAATAGAAAGGGGGTACAAAAATTAGGGAACTTGTCAGTTGTTATTCCATTCCTGGGCATTTTCAATTCATTATTATAAAGTTATTATTTAACTTCCTGTGTTATCAGGAATCTGATAACCAGAAAAGGAAATCTGCTTTCTGAAATCAGCAGTATGTCTTCCTTTAAATATGATTCATAGCAGGCTAACCTCTTAGATGGTTTATTATAACAATGGGTAGTTGTTCTGGGTAGACATCTGCAGGATATAGATCCAGATTCTATTTTGAAATATGTCCTGGTCATGACCCATTGTATATCCTATTTTTCATCAGCTATAAATTATCATTTTTTATACTGATATGCCCTTTTCTTTCTTCCCATGTTTTTAGCAATGTTATATCCTATTTCCATATCAAAACACTGACAGCATTTCTATAAACATTCTCTAGTTTCATGGAGGACTGGTCAAGGTTTCAGCATATGAATGATAAGATAACTGAGAATATTATATGTAAGCAGAAAATTCCTTTCTGCTCTAACTGTAGACCCAAGTAGAGAAAAGGAAAATAAAACAATAAACTAATTTAAAAGTCAACACATTTTCATTAAAAAATGAGAAAGGAAGGGAAAGAGAAATGAAATGGACAAAATTAAAAGATGAGAAGATACTATAGGCACACTTCTTGTTCTGCCATTAAATTATTTCAGATGTGTTATTTGTTATTTTTGCCAGTATCTCTCCTACCAGTGTATAAATGATGGTATATTTTTCCATTACAGAGCTTTTATTTTTCACAATGCAGTTATTTTAAAGAAATGTTTACTTATGTAACTGGCAACATTGGGTCAATTATCACTCTGTTGGTGTAAATTGTTTTGGGTTAGAGCACAAAGAAAGAGCCATTAGCATCTGAATGTGAAAGGCAGAAAACAGTTCTACAAATTCTTGAATTGTTGTTCTTGCAATGACTTGTTAGGTCATTGGTTGTTTCCTTCCAATTAATGACAAATAAACTGAGTTAGAAAGAGCCTATACTTTACATCCTGGACAGTGATTCAAACTCAAACACCTACTGTGACTTATGCAGACAATTTGAAGTAAACAAACTCACTAAATGGTGGGATTTATTCATTCCCTGCATACATATTTTTTGAATCCCTACTTTATGCCAGGAACTGTTCTTGGTCTGAAATTGATTTTGTACAAATTTTCTGAAAATCTATATACACCCTTGGTCTATATTTAGAATTTACATATTTTTTGATAGAGTCATGATTGCAGCAAAATATTGTCTTTCTCTGAATATAACAATAGCAATCCTGCTGATAAATATTAATTGATCTTGTACTGATGTCAAGAAATCCAGAGAGGGTGAAAAGATGTTAGCACAAATGATGCTGAATGACAACAGTCAGTTGTTGACATACAGAAAGGCATAAGCCAAATGCTGTCAGATCATCTCACAATTACTGTTTTTTAGAAGACACATCTGTAGAAATTCTTTTATGTGAACCCACAAAATTTCCTTCATACTATTTATTTTCCAAAAAAACAGTGTTAAGTGGAATGACACATGCCAATCCAAATTATGGCAGTTGGAACATTTAATCTTAAAAGAGTTAATTCAATGTTGTCCAAGAATTTAAAATCGTGTTAAATCAGATCACACACTGTTTAACTGGTCTAAGACAATTAGTAGGCAATGCTGGCAATGATAGCTTTAATGGATGAGTGTAGACATAATCATAACAATATGGATATTGCTATAAATTATTTTATTTCTAACCCTGAATATTCTACTTCATTTGAGGATTATTTCCCTGTCCTAGTTCATTCAAATCCATGATTCCCCTGCATTTTTTAAAATCTTTGTATTTTAAACTATAAACTATTTTCATTTCTTACTGTTTCCCATCATAAAAACAAACAAAAAAATAGTGCAAAATATTTTATTCACAGATCTGTATTTCCTTGTGAACAATTTTTTTTAAATAATTGAATTGAAATAATTCAAAATCAAATTTAAATAATCATTTAATAGCAAAAATGAGGAATTATTTCTGAGAAACTATTTCTAGGCACTCATAGGAAGGAAATCATAGTTTTACTAACAAGTCAGCACTGAAAATTTTCAAATCTCACTTCTTATTGTTATAGAAGATTGTATTCTGAAGGCAATGGGGCAGGGGCACAGAAGGAAGAATGGAAAAGCTGACTGTCTATAATGAGGCACAGGAGTCAGTTTCTGTGCCAAATGGTTCAGATATATGAGCTCACGTCAGTTCTACAAAATAAATATTCATAATATCTATTACAAATTTCAATTATACTCAGTTGGAAAAATGAGAAAATTTAGGGTCAGCAATTTTAAGCAGCATGTCCACCTTTCATGCAGCCAGTAAGTGAAATAATCAGAACAAATACCTGTGTCTTTCTACCTACAAAGATAATTTTTAAAATGCTTCAGTTATGTGAAAGGTGCCCTTCCAGGGAAAGGAAAGAGGGGAAACAAGACTCCTGCTGGGCAAGACAGAGACTCTAGTACAAAAACAAAGAAAGGGTGATGCCTTTTCTACTTCTTCAAGATATTCTGAACATTGCCTAACAAAGCTTTTTTTTTTTTTAAATGTGTACCCCAAAGTTCACTGATTAAAACCTTTAATTACTCTCATGTCTAGTGAATCAAAGCTAACTCCTTCAAAAGGCTCCTCAATACAATGTTGGACACTAAATTCTCCAAAATGTTCCACTGCTTTTTTTTTTTTCAAATTGTATTATTGTTTATTTAAAATGAGGTAACTACTGTTTTATAATATTGTACATGACTAAGTGGTATATGTTCTCAACTCTTCAGGCACATGAGCCAAACCACACAGACCACCAAAGCACAATAACCAATAAAAACGCCCCCCCACCCCCACACCCCCGCCAGATCTATCCCCAAGCTTCTTCCCTCCCCTCTGGTATCTGCAATTCTGCAATCAAATTTCTCAGATTTCTAAGGTTTGTTTGGGTATAGTTGTGTTTGTTCCATTGTTTTGTTTCTTCACATTCTGTATGATTGAAGTCATGTAGTATTTGTCTTCTTCTTTCTTATCTATACTATGAATAGCATAATCCCCTCAAATTCCATCCATGATATCACCAGTGGCAAAATACCATTATTTTTTTTTTAGTTCGATAGTATTTCATTCCATTCCATTCTAGTGAACAGTGTATGTATAGCAAATCATCTTCATTTATTCATCTGCCACATGGTACTTTGTTTCCATAATTTGGCTATTGTAAATAGCATTATAATAAATAGACAGGGGCATATATCACTTTAAGTTAGGTCTTTTCTATTTTGAGGGCAGATATCCAAGTACTGACAAAGCACTCTATCTCCACATTTAGTTCAAATTCCTAGTCACCTTTATGTGCATTACTGTAAAAAGAACAATAACTTCTTATAATAGGCATTCAGTTTGCATTTATTAAGTCAAATTTTAATTAATGCAGGCCCAGATGTTGAAATTGATGTTTTTTTTTATTGGGATGCATTATCATGAAAAGGGATTTGTGAGGTGAATATTGGAAAAATGAAGTAAGCTATGAGTAAAAGATAGAAGATATTTACAAACCTTCAATGAAAGAGCAATTTATTTCTCCTCCTTTGTTTTGTCACAACTATATTTTGTAATATTCTTTATAAATATTTTACTATAATTATGTATTTATATATTGGTATCATCCACTAGACTGTGAGTTACATGATAATAGGTATTATGTTTTGTTTAATTTTATATTGAAAAATCTTGCAGAGTGCTTGACCCATTGTTTGTATTCAGAAAATGCTTATTAAATAATGAATATATAAACAAAAGACACAAATCTGGCATTTTGAGCTGCTTGTGTCTCTCAAAGGAAACCTAGAAATATTGTGATGGCGTTTAAATCTGTGGCTTTAAAATGTGTAATTGTTTATTCCCATTATCCTTTTGATACTGGAAAAACTGGAATAATTACCAAAATAATTACCCACATTTTCCTGGATATTCTCTTCATTTACTACTATTAAGAAAGGGAACTACAATGCTTTGTTCTACAAATTACTTTTCTCCCAATTATTCTAGAAGACTTGAGAGGATTTGCTTTGTTTTGTGAGCAAATCTTTTAGTTACTATATGATTCTCTTATTGTTCTTCACCAACAGTACTTTCTCTTTTTGCTAAGTGTGCTCCTGATATCTCTGCTATCTGAAAAACTGAGGGAAGGTGTTAATTGACTATCCATGTTCACAACTGGATCCATGGAAGGGCTACCAGTCCTAGGGAAAAACACATCACCAGACTGGCAATTTACACTGATCAAAACAGGAGAGCAATCATCTTTCAAAGAGTAAGTTTAAAAGAGCTTAGGATTTCATAAATCCCACTTACAGGACTTCTAAAGAATAAACTTCTTAAGTTATTTGAATTTAAACAACTGTAGTCACATCTTTATTGTTCAATCTAAATAACGCCCACATATACACTGGACTTAGGATTTTAAACACTGAGTGATCAGCTTAATCAATGTCTAATGTTCTCTCAACTCAGAGATCCTGTTAAACTCTCATTCAGATATTCTTTCATGCACTCAAATATTATAAAGTTTTTTTAGCAATTAAAATAGCTGAGTGAATACTAAGGGTTTTTCACAAATACAAACAAAAATTGGAAAAAGTGAACCAGTATTCCTCCCTTGTAATATATTTACTATTCTTTGAATAATTTACTTAACCTTTTATATTTATCTGCCATGTAATATATGAATATACTAGAAAAATAAATAAAAATAAAAATAAATGAGTTTAAAGGGAGGATAAAAAAACGTGCCTGGTCAGGGAGTAAAAGAAAATAGAACTAATGTTACCACATCTCAAATGTGGAAGAATAAAGTGAGTCTGTCAAATAGAATGATGACCACATGATAAGATATGACAGGTAAGGAAGTCAAAGAATGCCATTATTTACTCAATATTTATGTATTTACTTATTTATTGTCCTAATTACTAAAGTAAGTGTTGGAAATAAAATGACATTGATGTAAAGTTGATTGTATTTTTATAGAAACTATGTGAGGCCCTAGTGGCCCAATAGGTTAAAGTGCAGCATTGCAAAGCTAGTTGCAGCCAGCTTCAGTGTGAATTTGATTCCCGGCTTGGGAGGTGACCCACATGGCACAGCAGACCTCTCCTGTCTTGTCTGCTGCTCCTCTCAGCAGTGTATTTCAGGAGATATGTCTGTTCTGCTCCCCTCTCTGTCTCTCCTGAATCTTCTCGCTGCACCTGCACCTCTGGCCTATACTCCAGTTCTAGATGCATAAATAAATAAATCTTTTAAAAAATAAAGAACTGTTTGAACTTAGAAGGACCAAAGTTACTTAGATAACTTCTTAAAATGCTTCTCTATCCATCACACACAGTCTTAGTATTATAAATTATTTCCCAGAAAAAAAAATATGTATTTTCTTTACACTAGCAACTTATTTATGAGCAGAAGATAAATCAATCTTAGAATAAGACATCTTTAGTAAACATATTTAGAATTCATTTCAAGAATAAAAGCTGTGTAAAGAGTTTATATTGTTTATTTGATCTTACAAATTGCAGAATTTTAGATCAAAATGTATTAGATTAAAATGGACTTAAAATTCATTTATCGTCTTGTCTTCCATTTCATGATTTAAGATCAACTGTTTCATGATTTAAGGAATATTTAGAGAAATATTTTTTAACATGAAAAACAAAAAATAAAGTTAAAGAAATCACTACATTATTATATGCATGCAGCATTTAATAAAATATATGTCCAGAAATACTAGGATTATAAGCATAATTTGTAAAAATAAAAAAAGAGAATTTGGGCTAGGTAAATTCTAAAAAAGGATTATTGAATATTAAGACAACTAACTGCCTTTACAAATTATGGAAAGTAGTTGAGTAAATTCTGTCCCTGTGTGCAATGAAGGTGGACAGAATAAACGAACCCTTCTTGTTAATTGAGGCATCACTCAATTTTTTGTTAGCTTTAATTTATGGCATTTCAAATTCTAAGAGTGTTCCACAACAGGACGTTTATGGCTCAAACAATGGGAAGAAAACACCTATAAATACTGTTCTGTGAATCTGACTTCCAACCTATAAATTTTAAAGGTTAAGTGATCTCAGCTGGATTACTTGTGTCTGTCTGGGTCTAAATGCATCTTGCCAATCAGGATACGAAAATCAAAGTTAGTGATAGGGCTTAAGAAAAGAGTGCAATAAAATACTCACACACAAGAAAACAATTTATTTTACAACCAGTACTTTGTATCTGATATATTTAGTCATTTAATGAAGTTATTGATTCTTAAAGAAACTCCAGCAAAATGAAATAGTCTCAAAAAATTGTTTACAGGGAATATACCAAAAAATTGTCTGAGCTATACTACTTTTAGGGTTAGGTAATAAGTTGAACGTAAAGCGAGGGACAGAGGCAGTCAATTGAGTGAGCCATAGTTTTGTTGATATAAGACTACAGCATATGGCCTCCCTAGTGACGCAAGTAGTTGAGCCTCAACACTATGTAACTATATGCAGCCACTGAAGCAAGAATTCAATCCCCGGCCAGACAGGTGACCCACACCTCAGACCTCTTCTGTCTCTCCCGCTGCTCCCCTTGACAGTATACTTCAGTAGATTTGCCTATTCTGCAAACTATTCTGTCTCAGATGAATCCTCCGGTTATCTCCCTACACCCTGCACCTCTGACATATAATCCTGCTCTTGTATGCATAAATAAATATTAAAAAAATAGAAGAATCCAGTGCATGCATTACTTTCTGTTGGGATTTTTAGCACATTGACATTGGTTCTCAACATGCTCAAATAAGCAATGAGAGAGAATCTCTCCTGAATATTATGCTGCTTGGGTCTTAAAGATTTCAGCAGCATTGAAAGTGATTAGGGTAAAAGAGAGAAAGCCGTTAGACATAGAAATATGTTGTTCTTTAAGCTCCTATATGACATTTTCTAGTGACTTCTGGAAAACAGAGAGTAAGATGTATCAGTATGCTTACCATACTACATTAGTATTTTGGGAAAAAAAAAAAAAACCTGGAAACTCATGAGTCACACATGGCATTTTGAAAGAAAGGTCTCTATTTAAGATGCAATTATTTGTTTCGGAAAATCTGAGTCTATATGCATGAACAGTGATTGTCCACAAGGATGGTACCTGTCCTTGGGTTAGGCTGAACAATATGTCAGCTAGGAAAATGTGAAATTCGGTGTGAAGCACTTGTTCTTATATGATGTACTCTTGTTTTGAACAGAGCAGGTCAGAAGAGAATGTCATCAACTGAATATAGTGAATCTATCAGTCAGTCAGCATCTCAGAAGGAAACAGAATTCATCCGACACATTTCAAACCTACAACAGAACATGGATAAAGTTGAAAGAAAAGAAAGAATGTCAAGATGGGAGAAGCACTGATTCTACTTTATTGAGGTACCCAAAAAGAAACTGTGTTACCAGAGATTAGAAATTTGGGCAATTATGAGGAGAGGTTATCTAATGGGGAACCAAAAAAGTTGAAAGTATTGCCAAAGACAGTGTTGATGTTGGAAAATGGGCTAAGACACATTTTTATTTCTTTATTTAATGGTCTGTTGCTTTTGCTTCTACCAACTTGTATGACCCTGAACTGACCTAAATGATGGTGGCTACAGTAGTCACAGTAGTCAACCAGACTCGACTCCTCACCTGAAGCATAGAACAGAAAGAAATGTAGAGGTCTGAGAATAAATCTGGAGGTGAGGAGTTAGATTAACCCACAGACTGAAGCAGCAGTAGTTTAGATAAGAAGATTCAAAACCTTTATTCTCAATAGGTGGATAACTTTTAGATTATTCCCTTTGCACAGGGATAATGGGGGTAGAATTTACTATAACCAAGCCACATACACTCTAATTATGCCTTTCCTATGCAATTCCATAGAACTGATGCTTTAGTGCTTTAAAATAGAAGAGTATTGACTTGATTACATTATATTTTCTTTGTGGAAATGATTAATGAAGCAAGTTTTTTTTTTTATGTCAGAGTATCATTTTAGAAATTAGTATACTATAATGTATGTAGAAGAAAGAACTTTTTAGGCAAGTGTTTTACAGTGCCCTTTCATCCTAGATATAATAAAAATACATCTATGTTCATATTCTAAGTGTAGACATTGCATTTGGCATTACAGTATCTTGATATGTGCTGTGCAAGATACGATTGTTGAATTTACATCCACCTCCTTTGCTCAATTAGTGTCTTTTTAAATAGCTAAGTAAAGTTCTTTTTTAAAACAAAAATAGCATCCTGTGAAACATTTAATTCCAAAATAGAATCTGTGTGGAACCTAAAAAAACCAAAATAGAATTCCTACAATTCTAAAACATTTGGAAATAGCTTCAATGTGTGTGATATATCTATCAATTTTTATTGATTTAAGGTCAACTTTTAGGTCTTATCTGTATGGAAGTTACTTACACATACTACATATTATCTCCTTTTATAATATAAAATATGCAGAGAGTAATAATTGCTTTATCTGTCTTGCATTTCAGATATGAAGCTTTATGGATGAAATATGGCATGGGTATGTATATTAGAGAATGAATACATAAACAGTGGTTATTGGTTTAATTAACCTGCATTCTTACCAATGCAAATATTTTCTTAATTTTTATTCATTTTTAAAATAGGAAGCAAATGTAACTTACTGAGGTGTCTGTCATCAAATTCACTAGTGACTGCAAGTCAGACGCATTTTTGTTTTGCAACAGCTGTCTACTTTTCCAATTAAATGTTAGCAAAGTCCTATCTAGAGAGAAGGTCTATATTGAAAGCTTGCTGCAGAATTAGCTGGTGAGTGTAGAAAGAGGAAAGGTATGTGGGAAGGGAAAGAAGGGTGATTAATACTAATAGTGATCTAGTACTAAATTGCTATCCTTTCGAATGGCCAGGAAGCAATATTGTTGGTGGTCTCAGTGCAAAAAGTGAAAGAGAGAAAGGAAGAATGAGAGCATGAAATCCTCATTTGTATCAAGATATTAAAACTCTAGGGCCCTCCCTGGTGGCGCAGCGGGTTAAAGCACAGCACATGAGTTCGATCCCCGCCTGCCCCGGAGGAGATCCACATGGCGAGGCAGACCTCTCCTGACCCGCCCGCTGCTCTCTTCAGCAGTGTACTTCGTCGATCTGCCTGTTCTGTATCCCACTCTGTCGCTGGTGAATCCTCTCACCCTCCGCATCTCTGGCCTGTACCCCAGTTCTGTACGAATAAATAAATAAATCTTTAAAAAAAAAAAAAAAACCTCTAAAAACTCAGTTTCTTTAGGAAAATGTTGGGTAGAAGTTGGCTATTTTTGGTATTTCACATGTATAGTTCTAATTCTAATCCCCACTGTTATTCTTCAAAGCACATAATTATATTTTCCGATTTTAGAGATAATTGTACCAGCTCAGACAGCTGAGAAACTTGCTCAGGATTATATAGGCTCAGGGTGACACAACTGGAACTTGAATATCTCTTTTTATTCTCCAATGAATCTGGATGAAACAGAAAAGGGCAGGCAAGGGCCTGTAGATTATTTTAATAATATAATATTGGTCTTTATTCTAAGGGGAAAAAAAAATCACTGACAAGATTTGAAACAAGACTAAGTGACCTGGCATGACAAATTCCAGTTCTGTTAAAAATAAAAATTCAACATGTTAAATAAAACATAGATATGAGGAAGTATAAATGAGAACATAAAAAAAATCTGACAAATATTTGATAGGAAAATATTGCCAAATAGAAGAAATCATTGAAAAAAGGAACAGAGCTAGGAAAACACAGATTTACGTTGGAAATAATGAACTTTATCAAAGTAGAGTTTATATTTGGTTTATAAAAACCACCCATTGCTGGTGTAGTATGCATGAAGATACAGTCATAAACAATAGATGTATTATAATTTCCCCCAAAACAGCACCTTAATTTTTAGATTACCCTTGTCGTTTTTTTTTTTTTTCATTTATTTGTTGTTTTTTGGCTGCCTCTTGATATTTATACTTTCTGTAAGATCTCCTGTTTTGAACACTTAGGACTTATATTTTAGCTTTCTAACCTAGTTCCCCATTTCCTAATTAATGATATATCACTTTTATCTAGATGAATACAGCATTTATCAGATTCATTTTGATAAATTTTGCTAGTCCCAATTATTTGCCTTTATTCCTCTTTCATTACATACCAGGATAAAATCATCCTCAACTTTTGTACTTTAGCTTGCAATATGGGCTTTCATTTTTGTATGTCTTAAAAACTAGCCATGGATTGAAAATTCTACTACTGACTAGTGAGACCTTCTATTTTCAAACCAAAGAAACTTATTGCCAATAGAGTTAAAGCAAACAAAAAACAAAGAAGTCGACACTTTCCCTTCACTTTGAAGTTGTTTGTTATAATTGTATTTTCATGTCTTGTTCAATGAATAAAGGTCTATGGACATTATATAGTTTCTCCCTGAACAACAGCTAATCCTGCTTAAGGAAATAATTGTGGATTTTGTTTCAGCTATGTTTTTTATAAAATATGTAGCAAATAACATAATTATACCTAAATGTTTTATAGACTTCATATAATATCACTGAACTATACAATAAATGAAGTTTCAGTCTAATTCAGATGGACTTAAATGTTTTACTTTCCATCCTTATATTTGTCAACTATATATGAAACATACAAAAAAAAAAACCATAAATTTTCAGCTAGTTTTCAGCCATAAAATAGAATCATACATTTTTAAATACTTGCTCTCTAACAAATCTTTTTCAGAATCTGTACATAATTTGCAATGAAGCTATGCATAACAGGCTACATTTAAGTATAAACGGTGAGTGTAAAACACGTTATCCTCCTTTAATTGAAGCTGTGGGTTACACAAATTAAAATTATTCTGAACCTATACTAGGTGTTCTGCAATATTACAAATAGGGTCAACATACCAAGGTTTCAAATAGCCATATCCCTAATTATAATTTGATGGAATACAAAAGAATTTTGGAAACAATTAGCCTGTTATACTGTATATCAGATAATGTGTTACATTTGTCTTGTTCTGCTGACTTGAACTTATCAAGACTTGAGTGTACCTTTTTTATTTTTTTTCTTGAAGCTCTGCTACACAACAGATGGAATGTCTAACATCCTTTTCTATTTAAAACATGCAAGTTCTAATCAACAGGAGGGTTTTAGAATGTTAAACCAGCCAGCCATAAGAAATGTGTCATGCAGTTTCCTGTCATTCTAATTAATTAGATAGCATTATTTGTTGTCCCCAATGAACTTAAATGAGTTCAATGCAGATAATAGCTTCATTCTTATCAAAGGTTGTTTTCATATTACTCGCTTGGATTGGAGCAAACAAGTAAAATAGTTTAAGATTGCCCCAAATGCATAAGAACTATGATTATATATGAGATCTACATGTTTAACTTTTTCTTCCAATCATATAAGTATCTTTTTTGGGAAATTATACTTTTTCTACTATCATGTATCTTAAAGTATCAAAATGTACTATTAAATTTTCATTGGCAAGATTTTTAAAATCTAATATTTTTCTTTTTTTAAGATTTATTTTATTTATTTATGCATACAAGAGCTGGGGTGCAGGGCAGAGATGTGGGGAGTGAGAGGATTCACTAGAGACAAAATGGGGAGCAGAACAGGTAATCTACTGAAATACACTGCTGAGGGGAGCAGCTGGAGAGACAGGAGAGGTCTGCTGTGCCATGTGGATCAGCAACCCGGCCAGAGATCGAACTCATGTTGCAGTGGCTGCAGATTGTTCCACAACACTGAGACTCAAAGCCTTGTGCCACTGGGAGGAACACAAAATCTAATATTTTTCAAATATATTATTGAGAGTGTATGTTCTTGGCACTGCAAATTTTTAGCACTCAGGTACTATTATATTTGCTATTCTTGTTCTTAAAACTACTGATTAATGTGAATGTTATTAAATTCAGTGTATAATTTATATGAATCAATTTATGAAAGGTTTGTCTTAATTATTAGAAAATTAGTATAAATATAAAATAAAAAATAAAATGAAAACTAGGAGATACGTTAGAATATGATGTTCAGAGTTAAAATATTTAATCTGGGCCCTCCCTGGTGGCACAGCGGGTTGAAGCACAGTACTAGGAAGCTAATGCCACTTCAGCATGAGTTCTATTCCTGTTATGAAGGTGATCCACATGCGCGGACTACCTCTCCTCACCTGCCCACTGCTCCCCTCAACAGTGTACTTTGTCAGTGGGCCTGTTCTGCTCCCCACTCTGTCTCTGGTGAATCCTCTCGTCGCCCCTGCACCTCTGGCCTGTACACCAGTTCTGTATGCATAAATAAATACATCTTTAAAAAATATTTAATCTTAAGGGTATCATTTAAGATTATAAAATGAAGGTGGCATAGTAAGTAAAGTAATAATGATGATAGATAAGCAAAAGTATTGATTCCTGTATATATTTCCATCACATATGTTTAGACCATTGAAGCGATATGAATATTTACCTGTCATTATCATCCTTAAAATATCTACATACCCAAAACATCCCACTAGTTATGTATTTACCTTCTTCTATCATCAATAACTGTCTTGCTATTTCTGCAAATATATTAAAATGATAACTTTTAAATTTTTTCTTAATTTCTTATTTGCAAAATCTAAAGGCCTATCCCTAAGAAAACCTTATTTGTTAACATAAACTCTTATTGTTAACATAAGCTTTGATTTTATAACCTAGACTCTTATTCAATAAGTAAGAAAGTTGATTTTTATGATTGATATTAGTCTCTAATAATAGACAATCTCTAGCACACACTTGTAGACTCTAAAAAAAGAGGTTTGTTTAATCACATTAACCACATCCAGATGTAACTGTAATCTGTGATGTATCTTCAGAGATCTATGAAATTACTTTTATTATTTCTTGAAAAATCTTATTTCACTCCTTTTCCATAATTAGGTATGTTTGCTACAATATATGCTTTATCTTTAATAGTTCTTCCAAACTATCAGCAACCACTGCTTTCTCTTCCTATCATTTCTTTCAGTGCAAGTTGAAATTTGCTGAGCCCACTTAACTATGTTCATAGAACTTCCCTCTATCCCTACAGCAGTAATTAATCTCACCTTTCATAACAGTGTCAAGTCCAACTCTACCATTATGCTTGTTACTATCTTTCAATGTCTGTAATATCTGCTAAAGCAAAGATGGGCAAACATTTCTATAAAGAACAAAATAATAAAGACCATTCTATCTTGTCACAATCATTCAACTCTGTTATTGTGGTGTGAATATCCAGTCACGGGCAATATGTAACTAAAATATCCTTTTTATATTTCAATAAAACCAATTTTCAAAAATAGGTGGTGGATTTGCATTGATCCATAGACTGTGGCTGACCAACCTCCAACTTAATCTATAAACTCCATGAGGAATGAGACTGTGCCTTGTTTATCATCTTTACCATACAGTGCTTGCCACTATAAATTGCAGGTTTTAGTATCTGCAAACATATTATTGAATTAACAAAAAGGAAGGCTTGTGATTATAGCATAGGTTTGAACAACCAGTTGTGTAAGTGGTGGGGAATAGAAAGAGTGAAAGTACAGAAAATAATGTGAGAAATTAAGCCTGAACTAAAGGGGGGAAGAATCACCATGTGCAGCAGATCTCTCCTGTCTCACCTGCTGCTCTGCAGTTAACTTCAGTAGATTCACCTTTCCACTCCTTGCTCTGTCTCTGGTGAATCCTCTCACCCCCTGCACATCTGGCCTACATCCCAGTTCTTGTACACATACATAATTTTTTAAGGCTATTTTGAATATTTTTTCCTTTACAGAAATGATGTAATAATCAAAAATTAAATAATATATGGTATAATTCACTGTGTGAGAGTGAATTCAAGTTCTTTTCCACATAAGGCCTACAGGTGAGATGAATAAGGCAAGAGTACTCTAAGTATGTTAAATAAGTAAACAGTACAAATCTAGGAAACACAGCAGAGTGTGGCACACTTTCCCTGACTTCCAAAGAAAAGCTGACATGTGTTCAGACCTGTCCTGAACTCAGCTCATACATCAAAATGAATGAATGAATGAATGAATGAATGCAGCTTTTGACTTTATTTTCAATCCATTTTTAAAAGAAGCGTAGGCACAATTATAAAAATGGAGAGAGTTCTTGTATTTCTCAAAAATAATGATGGTAGTTATGCCATAAATATACTTGTCCTTCCTCGGAAACTGATTACAGAATTGAACATCAGAGCAAGATTTCTCCTTTTTTTTTTTTTTTTTTTAAGATTTATTTATTCATACAGAACTGGAGTACAGGCCAGAGATGCGGAGGGTGAGAGGATTCACCAGAGACAGAGTGGGGAGCAGAACAGGCAGATCGACTAAGTACATTGCTGAGGGGAGCAGCGGGCGGGTCAGGAGAGGCCTGCCACGCCATGTGGTCACCTCGGGGGATCGAACTCAGGCGGAAGTAGCTTAAGCTTCTTAGTGCAGTGCTTTAACCCGCTGCGCCACCAGGGAGGGCCCATCTCCTTTAAATAAATTCATAAAAGTTTGTATATATGCAAACATGCTTATTCACAAAATGCTTATTCATTCACAACAGCATACAAAATTGTATAAATTGTAAACATATAGTTAAAAATAGTAATATCACAAATTTGAGGTGAGGTTGAAAGCAGACAGCAAAAGACATTGCAGGAATAGTAAAACATGATATGAAAGTTGTTATGTATAAAAAACATTGATTTGGGATTCTTGGAAAAAAGATTTCACTTGAAGTCATTAAAGTTAACAGACTCTGGAGAAGAAAATAAAAGAAGACCTTCATTTCCCTCAAAGAGAAGGCCATCTTCTGGGCAGTGGACAATAAGGTGTCTAATATTTTAACCGATAAATGTTTATTATTTTTGACCTGTTTGATGCTACTATTTATTTTTCCCTGAGACTGGATAGGAAAATTAGAATATCTTCTCATTCTTTTCAGTTATAAAACTACTCGTTTATTTATCATGAGGCTTAATTCTATTTCAATGAATATATATCACATAAAATGTCCTAATGAGCTGACATTCATATTTATACTAAAATCAATCAAAGCAGAACTTCCATTAGTAAATTAACATTGATTGTGTTTTCCCCTTTAAAATTTATATGGGTTTCATTAAGGTTCCAAGTGACTTAAAAAAGCAGCCAGCTGGCCCTCCCTGGTGGCGCTGCGGGTTAAAGCACAGCACTGAGAATCTAAAGCCGCTTCCTCATGAGTTCGATTCCCGCCTGCCCCGGAGGTGACCACATGGCGTGGCAGAACTCTCCTGACCCGCCCGCTGCTCCCCTCAGCAGTGTACTTCGTTGATCTGCCTGTTCTGTTCCCCATTCTGTCTCTGGTGAAGCCTCTCACCGCCCCAGTTCTGTATGCACAAATAAATAAATCTTAAAAAAAAAAGCAGCCAGCTAATTTTATTGTTTTCTTTATTTATGTCATCTGTAAGTAAATATGCTTCCTAGTTGAAATGCTTCAAATTTTTACAATAATTGCAATATCAATATTGCTAACAATGAAGATACTGCTGTTTTTTCCTGCTGGAAAAGAGTTGCTAATAACTAATGATTGACTTCAAATTTTATCATAGGAAATTGAAATGTAATATTGTTCATATTAAATCTATTTAAATTTTCATATTATTATTAATTACTTTATATAATTATTAATAGTATGCTAAAGATATTTAAATTCAATTATTTCTTAGTTCTTAAAAAGTAGTTAATCTCTGTGCTTAAGAGGATTTTAATTGCTTAGTTATAATCTACATGCAAAGTAAAAATAAAAGAGAAAGTAAATAAAAGTATTAGTGTGTGTCATAACAAAGCTATTAACTGGACAAAAAAATTCTTATAATTTTTTTGAAAATAAAATTTGGCCAAACTACTTCAAAATGAAGATAATCCATGAATTTATGGTGGACTGGATGTATTTCATAATTGCTTTTTTTTGTTTCTTGTTTTTTTAAATAACAGATGTAAACAGATAATTTGAAAGGAAAAAAATAAAAATTAAATTTCTTAACAAAGGCAAAGATCATTTAGATCACTCATTTAGGGTAGCACAAAGTTTTCGGGATAACTGATGGACACAAGAGATCTTCCATAGTATTGGTGCCGACATTGGGATAGTTATATTCTTATCAAAGGATAATCCAGACATGGATAACGGCTGAGTCAGGAAATGTTGAAAAACTTTTGAAACTGCTTTAAAAATATCTTTAGAGGAATGTAATTACAAAAATAATTATATGATTATTCAACTGTGAATTGATTCACACTAACACTATAACATCCCAAACTGACTTACATCCATTATTAAAAAAACAAACAAACAAACAAAAAAAAGCAATTATAAAATACATCCAGTCCACCATAAATTCATGGATTATCTTCATTTTGAAGTAGTTTGGCCAAATTTTCTTTTCAAAAAAAATATAAGAATTTTTTTTCTGTCTAGTTAATAGCTTTGTTATGACACACACTAATACTTTTATTTACGTTCTCTTTTATTTTTACTTTGCATGTAGATTATAACTAAGTGTCCCACGGTGATGAGCAGGTAGAAAGGTGATGTTCCTTCATAACGAGGCAGCAAGGAGGGGATGTATTCATTTTGGACTGCTGTATAACAAATGACCACAGACATTCCAACTGTCATGCAGGAACTCATGGTTCTATAGGTCAAGTATATGAGACCACATGGCTTACTTTTCTGTTAACAGCATCACAAGACAAAAATCAAAATGTTGTCTAGGCTAAATTCTTATTCCGAGGCTTTAGAGAAACAGCTTGTTCCAAGTTCATGCTTGTGGTTAGGGCAAATCAGTTCCTTGCAGTTAAGTTCTGAGATCCTCATTTCTCTGATGGTTGAGAACTGCTCTTAGCTGCTAGGGGCTGCCTCTTGCCTGTAGCAACTCAGAATGAGGCTGGCTGACTTCTTCCAGCCAAGCTGAATGCAGCTTTCTGACTTCTACTTTAAGACCAGCTGGTAAAAAACTGTTTTAAAAGGGTTTATATGCTTAGGTCAGGCCCATCCTGGTAATCTTCCTATTTGAAAGTTAACTGGACTATACATCCAGGATTAGGGGTTGTGCTGCTTATCACAGGAATTAAGCACAGGACTTTGAACCTGAGAAATGTTCTTTACATCTTGAATCTGATGATTCCTAGTCAGGAAACTTGTCAAAGATTGATGTATTCAATTCTGTCTCATTATTTGTAAATTTGGTAAGATGTTGTTGTGAGAAGTGATTACTATATCATTTCCTCAACACCTGTTACCTATTTTCATTAATTTGTAAGGCTATTGTTGAAAATAAATAAAAATGGGAAGCGAGACTTGAAATTCTCGTGAGCAGACAAAATCAGCTCACTCATACAAACAAAGCTTGTTAGTTTATTTAGCGAGGCTCATTTGACCGGGGTCATTTTTTCATGTATGCATCTGGACTTCATAAGCCAAACTTAAACTGTTTCCCAATGCTTTAATACAAGACAACCACTGACTAATTCCATAACATTTAAGAAACTCTAATATTACAGCCGGTCACTGTGAAGAATAAATATTTACTGCTTTCTTACCACATAAACTGCTTTATAAAAATATATCCCTGATCCTCATTACATGTTTGGTTAGAGTGGTCTTAGTTTGCAAAATGCTTGTTTGGTGTAAGCACAATTTTTTGCTAATCACCATTTTAGTGACTGATTGGTTATACTTCAACATCTGAATTTTTGGCATTAATATCTAGACAAGCTGGGGGAAAAGTGGAAGAAATTACTGTTTCCAAATTATCCTATGCCTTTAAGTCATGAAGAGGAGATAAATATGTTTCCTGTTTCAGAGCCCATGACCTCCCATGACATATCTGGGAGCCCTAAAATTCTGGAATTGAAAAATATGCATTTTTGTTACAATTTAACACCTTAACATTCCCAAGGAAGTCACTGCATTATTAAATCTACAATTTAATAAGGGTGAGGAAACTTGTTATCAGACATGTTAGTAAATCATATATGCATTCCTGAAGGTGAAAAAAAAAGGCAATTTTAAGAGCAAACTTAAAGAGTTGAATTTATGTAGTTTATGAATGGATAAGAAGTGATCTGCTTGTAAATTCAAAGTGATCCAGCTATACAAGCCAAAATGAAAGAATTGAATAACCCTTTCATTTGACCATATGAACAATACATTTCCACAGAGTCCACTATTGTAGTTGTCATATGTCTTTCCTCCCCTCCTTTCAATGTCATCAGTAAAGTAAAACTGGCTGGTATTCTAGCCCATCAGGGGCACTTTCCTGGCATCTGAATATCAGTTACCTGAAAGAAGCCAGTTTCCATAGAAGTACTGCATTATTTCCTGTGACCTGTTGCTTCCTAACAAGTCTGTAACTTAAGCATGTTTGAAGAGCACACCATTCACAACCAGGAACTCTGGGCTTGTTGAGTTCAAGTTCCAAGCACCAGTTCATTCCCTGAGAGAATCTCAGAGCTTAAATGCATAGTTGGTCAATGTTCTAGAAACTGGGAATTTGTTGTTTGTTGATGGTCAAATTTAATGTTTACCTTCAGCATGTGTAGATTAAATAATAAAGCATGAATAATTGAATGATAACCATGCTTGCATCTCCAGTTGCTGAACTCTCTTCTCCTATTAGGTTGCCTCCATTCTATCTATTGTCTGTCTATATTTTTTAAGCAGGTTTCTTGTGCAAGATTCTATTTCTCCCATTTAGTTTAGTTGAACACCATGTCCTATACTAGAGCATGGTTTTCCTTCATCTTTCCACCCTGCTAGGCTCTTTAGTCCTATGGTTCTTATATAGGTCATGACTATTCTTTCTGGTGCTTTCAGTAAATGTGATTTAGATGTACACCATTTAATATTTTAAAAATATTTATTTATGTATGCATACAGAACTGGGGTACAGACCAAAAGTGCAGGTGGTGGGAAGATTCACCAGAGACAGAGTGGGGAGCAGAACAGGCAGCTTGAGTGAAACACACTGTTGAGGGGAGCAGCAAGCAAGAAGAGAACAGAACAGAAGAGGTCTGCCACACAATGAGGGTCACCTCCCTGGCTGGGTATCGAACTGGTGTTTAAGCGGCTGTGGCTAGCTTCTTAGTGAGGCACTTTAACCCGCTGCATCATCAGGGACGTTCCATGCATCATCAAATTTCAGAGAGAATTAACTTACACAAACCCATAAATAACAATGATAATTTCTTTTCTTATCCTTAGTGTAACATTAAAAATATCTTTGTTTGTTGGGTGACTTTAAAATAAAGATGCAAATATAATTAACAGGAACCTATCATTGAATTCTGCTAAGGTACACTAGAATGTTGCATAGATTAAAATTTTAATACTGTTGGTTTTGTCCTAACTATGACTTAAAAAGTATCTGCTATGGATATGTTTGTGGTTTGTATTAGATTCAAGAGGCTCACTTTGTAGGCACAGACATTCTTATTTGTATTTGTCAGGAACTATTCACAAAACACCTATGGAAATAAACACCCAGAGATTTTACACAGGTGATAAAACTTGGGGTGTTCATCAATTTTCTAATGCAAATACTCAGCCTTATTGTATTCATATTGAAGCTCACCAGATAATTCCTTGATCTTCTACTTAGGACCCTGTTGGCAAAAAGTCAACATTCCTCTAATAAAATGTTGAAAAAAAAATCCATATATATTCTCCTGTACATCAGCATTTAATTTGGTTTTAAGTGCAAATTACAGAAATTAAAGGTATTCTCAATTATCAGGAAATTTAACTTAATTCAGAAAAGATCTTAGTTTTATTATGATGTCAATCAACACAAAATAGAAGTATTTTATATAGATATTGTGAAAAGGAAATGAAAATGTTTGGATCTGATTTGGGTTATATCATAGAATTGCCAGGGGTCATTAAAGTTCACATGATCAGATCCTGAAAATGTTTACTCTGTGCAGTCAGTCTCACCCTGTGATTCCTTTTTTCTTAATTTTAAAATCATACATAAATGTATGCCCTGAGGTCCAAGGTGTCTGTCAGCACTAAATCTCTTTAGCTACAGGTGGAACTGTTAATATTAGGATAATATCTTATTGAAGGTAGGAAAGATAGGACAGGAATATACAGCATCATAAGTTAGCTGGCACAGAGACATAAAAACATACATACAGAACAAACTGCAGCAGTTACATAAATCATGCTGATCTAACAATCTTCATGCAACTGGAAGTCAGGCCCTTGTCTTGTCTCCAAAGACTTTCCCTGCCTTTGGTTGAACCCTCATCTTCCCTCACGGAGCTGACATCAGGCTTCCCTCAAACATTAATCTCCAATAGCTGGATAACAAAGGTAAATTCAGTAAAGGCATTGCTGTCTTTCTGGGGAACCAGGGTGTGAGCTACAGTGCCCATGCAGCAAAACTGCATAAAACAGAAATAAGAAAGATAAACAATCATGGACACAGTCTACCCCCACGGACACATTCTCATGAAACTCCGGCAGCCACTGGGTCCCAAAGGAAAACTGGCAAGAAAAACACAAACGAAAAAATAAAACCTATTCACAATTTCAGTGTTTGTTGAGACAAAGTAATTACAGAGCTATCAGGTACAATTACAAAGCACACAGAGTCAATTGTCATAAAGTATTTAGAAAGCCAAGTAGAGAAGCCATTTGACCAGCATCATTCCATTCAACACAACCCAGCTCCAAGGACTCTTGCTTTTGCCTGTAAGAGCCAGACAATGTACTCTGTAATTGTATTGCTTGTTCACTCTGCCCTTAAACATTTACAACAGAGAATTAATTTCTCCATGAGCTCTTCTCTTGCAGCTCAGAAAAAAAAAAAAAAATAACTGATCATCTGTTCCATTCTCATTTCAGGAATTCCTACTTCATTATTCTACTTCTCTCCTTCTCTTAACATTTTGCCTAATAAAGCACAAGTAAATCTAAACTTGCTTCGTGACTCTTCATTAACTAAATAATTTTTTTTAAATATTCCAGGCATTTAGAAATTGAGTGGCATTAGAGGATGAATTGAAAACTCCTCTCTACTTCCATGTTTATATGCACACATAATTGTACTTGAAAATTCTATTGGGGTAGTTATTCTTTATAACTTTCCCTTATTTTTGAAGTTTTTGTCATCTTGTTTTGTAATTAAGATTTATTTATTTATGCATATAAGAACTTGGGTACAGAGGTGTGGGCAGTGAGAGGATTCCCCAGAGGCAAATTGGGGAGCAAAACAGGTGGATCTATTGAAATATACTGCTGAGGGAAGCAGTGGGTGAGAGAGGAAAGGTCTGCTGTGCTCTGTGGGTCAGCTCCCGGTAGGGGATCAGACTCATGCCACAGTGGTAGTGGATAGCTTCATAGTGCTGAGCCTTAACCACCTACCCCACTGAGGTGGCCCCTTATTTTGCAATTTTTAAATATTTTTGTCATGTATGAGAAATATAATTTTTCTCATCAAATCAGAGAAATCCTATTCTATAACATTTTAATTTCATAATTTACATTATTCCATATAGATCCTCAATTACGTAACTTTTTTTTTTTTTATAATAAGCTGTTTCTTCTTTTCTACACTGACACAAGCTATACAACCTCTATTGACTGACATATTCCGGGTGGAGACGGAAATGCTCTGAAAAATTAGACTTTCCACACTAACTTATGTTATGACCTCCCTTTTTTGTATAATTGTAATATCAAAATATTCTGAGCAACCTTCAGTTTATAACTGGATTGCCTCAGCCTCAGAAGGTGCTACCTGGCCCTGACAAGCAAGTACTACACCAGGGTTAGAAATTCCTCTTGAAGTCAAAAGTCATTAAACAACTGGCTGATTAATAAAAACAAATGGCTGTTACTGCAAAGTCTCTCACTGCCAGACAGAGGAAAACCCAAACCTTATCACTCTACTATCTCACATAGCCTTCTATTCAGTTTCTTAAAAAAAAAAAAAAACACTCAAACTTCCTACTATCTAGTCTTTAGACATGGAAATTCACCCAAGTAGCCTATTCAGAGCTAATCAGGTTTTCTACCATCTAGACTTCAAGAAAATTCACTTAAACTTTCTAACAAGTTTTTCAAAGAACCTTACCATAATTTGATTTACAAGAAATTTCCTCTTCCTGCCCTCACTTTCCTTTACCCCCTAGGATGTCTCAATGAGAATGAAAGCCGTTAAGTAATAATGTTTAAGGGATTTTATTTTGGTTAATCTTCACTGTGGTAAATATAGTAATAATAGTCTTAAACTTTGTGAATCTATGTACCTGTTTTAACCTTGATAGATTGATTTTAAAAACGTTATAATCTCAACTAAAGGTAAAAATGACCCCAGACTGTTCTTAGAAAAAAGGTAATTGTGATCTCAGCCCATTTCATATGCTAATGTCATCCCTCTACCTACCTGAAGTGTATAAAATAAACTTCTGCTGAAGGCAGAGCAGGAAGACACGCACCCAACTCCCATTCCCTGTCTTCCTCGCACCTGCTCCCTTTTTCTTCCCCCTTCTCCCCCTTTCCTAGGAATCTCTGCTCACTGACGCCCTTCCCACCTTGAGAACCTGCCTGTTCTGCCCCCCAAATAACCCGTGATTGGGGACAAAGGGTCTCTGACATTACACAGATTTATTTTTTTTTAGATTTTATTTATTTATGCACACAGAATGGGGTACAGGCCAGAGTTGCAGGGGCTATGAGAGGATTCACCAGAAACAGAGTGGGGAGCAGAATGGGCAGATCAACAAAGTACACTGCACACGGGAGACAGGGAAGGTCTGCTGTGCCATGTGGATCACCTCCCTGGCTAGGATGGAACTCTCACCGAAGCGGCCATGGCTTGGCTTAGCTTTGCAGTGCAGAGCTCCAACCCGCTGCACAACCAGGGAAAGCCCAGCCACAAACCGCATAGCTTTTCTTTTGTACTTCTTGACATATGGTCACTCTACATTCTTTCCTACTAGATTTCTAACAGACTTAGAGATATTACACAATATCCAAACTCTTGCAGGTTGAAAAGTGATAGAACTAGAATTTTTACACAAGCAGCTTATTCCATGATATATATGATATCTTTTGTATTGACTTACAGGGCTCAAGCTGGAGACAGGAAGTTTACAGTGTTAGTAGACTCAAAAATTGATTGTCTCTTCTATTTTTTCAAAAATGTAAATAAAGATCAAAACTTTAGAAGAGCTGCCCCATCCAAATAAGTTCCCAATTTTATGTGTTTCTACTTTATTTTCTGTAGAAAGTACCTCTGACATGTGATGTCTCCCAGCGTAAATCTGCATATAATGGGCCATGTCAACATTTAAGTAACAATCCTCAGTTTCCTAAATGGAAGATTATCTCAAAACCAAGAAGTTTTCAAATCGTCCTGCAACTAATGCCTTATGAATAGATCCAACAAAGAAAATTCAAAGTTAGACAACTATTCTCCAATTATAGAGAATGTACAGGTGACTCAGGCATGATTACAGGATATAAAAAAATTAAATATTTCTTAAGAATCAATAAAAGTTATTTTATTAAGAACTATTACTCAGTCAAATATATGAACAAAACTAAAATCCTATAATTTTAGCACTATAATTTTAGGTCTAAGGAAAAATATATTCCACAATACTTGGAACAATAGTCAAACAAGTAAAGACTATTTATTTACCATTTACTAGCTATCCTTATACAGTAAGAGGAGACCTAGTACCCGAAGTTAGAATTCTGAATACATATTTTATACTTTACATATAAAAGTATGTAAGCTAAGCTTAGTCTCTCTTATAAATTCAGGGTAGTCATCCTTTCATTAGTCTTTGTTGGTCTTTTTTTTTTCTATACTAAAACATTTGGATATGTACAGCTGTCTACTTATACTGGAATGAGTTTCACCTAACATGACAGTCAAAATTCTGCCACCTAAAGTGATTAAAGTTTGAATATTATCAACTTTAGGCAGCAATTTGTCTCAATGACTCCCACCTTTCTCTTGGTATAAATATTACACTGACTTAGAAAAAATTCTAAATGTAGCCATTATCCTTTTCATTATTATTTGGGAAACAATCTGTGACTTACCTTTATACATGATCACAGGTAACATTTTTTTAAACCAACTCAGAGAGTTTTTTTCAAAAAAGAAAACAGAAACTAATTTATAATGTACACACTTTAAAATGTTAACTTGCTAAAAATATATAATGTAAGTCTAAGATACACTTCCAGTGAATTAACTACTTTGGGTTTGAAATTATCTTTGACAAAGTTAGCTGGTAACTCGGACTATAGATAATCTCCTCTAGTTGTCTTTCTTGTTTCGATTTTTTTTTTTTTTTAATTATCTTCCCTCTCTCTTTTTCTTAAGTCTGTTAGAGTCTTCTCAAAGACTTAAGCAGTCAGGAGGTGAATATTCAACCTGGTTCTAACTAGCCCCTTAGTAGTGTTTCAGAAGTAGGGAAAAAAAAAAAAAAAGAAGAAGAAGAAGAAGAAGCAATAGTTCCAGTGAAGGACAAAGGGAAAAGCGACTACATGTGTGAAAATCAACATCTGTCCCTTATGACATATTATGACAGACTTTACTGAAGACCAATAGGAAATTTTGAAAAGTTTCAGTTTCTATGTTCTAAGTCAAAATTTAATTTCTAAAGAAACTGTTAATATGCCACAGAGAAAATCACACAATCCATTCATAATTCTGGCACTTCTTCTAAAGTGGTTTATTGTTCCCTGGTAGTTAAGAAGATAGAATCAGTGTCTTCACAGTGGCTATATTTAAAAGCTTAGAATCTAGTAATGGAGAGAAATAGAACTTATAGCCACAGTTTTTTTTTTTTTCTTAAAGAAAAAGAAATTTCTGGCAACTAACCAGCTATTCATTTTTTTCAGTTCAGTGAGGAATCTAACTAGAAATCCCCACTGTAAGTGTGGGCAGATATATTTAGTAAGTGCATTTGAATACATTAAAATGTTTATTTAGTCATATTGTAGTCTTCTCTATATTAGGATACTATTCATCTTTTCACTTATTGTCCACAATTCAATAATGCACTTTTTTCTTTTCCTCCCTTCACTCTCTCTATATACACCTATTAAAGTTGAATAAGAAAAATTCTTAAGATATTTCTGACCTAGCTTAACACAGATGATTTAAATTGACCAGTCAATGTCTTTGTTAAGGAAGTGACCCCTGATTTTCACAGAAGTTGAGGAAAAATTAAAGAAAAAAACTTAAGGTTTCAAAAAGAATAAGGACTTCTACCTCTATTTTAGGTATTTAAAAATGTTTTATGCTATTTTAAAAATAAGACATACTGATAAAGAGTTCTAGGATAAAACATTTTAACTGTTAAAGTAACAGTGAGCCACGTTATATAAGAATTGTACAAGAATCATCTGTTTTAAAACACATATCATCTTTTTATCAGTCCACCATGAATTATTGTTGTAACTGTTAATCTCACTGAATTTTGTAACAAATGAAGAAAGTATCATAAATTATTGTTGTTAGTCTAACTGAATTTAGTAACAAATGAAGAAAGTATCAGTCATTGATGTTTCAACTACTTGTTCCAAGTTCAAAACCAACTGATGGAAATGTATATGACATTTTAACTAGGTAAGTACATTAATACCACAGAATCTTGGAATGTAAATTAGAATAGACTTTAAATCAAATTATCCTGAATAATAGGCAAATAGAGGCTGCATAGCTTATCACAACTCTTAGTCACATGACAGCGCCTCAAATGTAGGTTTATCTAAAGCCAATTTTAAGGTCACTAGACTTTCTAGAGAGAAACATTCTCACTTCAAAATATTGCTTATCTTCAAATGACATAAATTTTTTCTACCCTATTTTCCTTTTAACACCATATTTTACTACAGTTATTGAAAATGATTATTGGGCCCTCCATGGTGGCACAGAGGGCTGAAAAGCAGCAGCCTCGGCCTTGTTTATCCCATGCCTGGAGGTGACTGACCCACATGGCGCGGCAGACCTCTCCTGTCTCACCCACTGCTCCTCTCAGCAGTGTACTTCATTGATCTGCTTGTTCTGCACCCCACTCTGTCTCTGGTGATCCTCTCACTGCCCCTGCACCTCTGGCCTGTATACCCCAGTTCTGGATACATAAACAAATAAAATCTTTAAAAGAAAAAAAAGAAAATTACCCTTGGGTTACCTAGCAGCTCAATAATTTTCTGGTCCTGTCATCTCAGGTAACTTTTAGGTATAAGGGTCTTCTTCATAAAATCTAGATAATGCTAAATTATATGTATTGCAAGGTTTAATAAAATAGTACCATAAAGGTTTTGACATAGTGGTTGGCTCAATTTTAACTCAATAAGAGGCAATTATCTGGGGGATTTATGGAGACAAACATTGAGATACATTAGGAAAAGTGAAGTATGCTGAAGGCTTCTTTCCAGAAAGTATTCTACAGCTAGCTGGTATGAAAATAAGAAAAATGAAACAGGCAATGGTAATATTATCTCTGTGAAAAATAATCTCATATATAAAGTCCACATTCTCAAATGATCAGTCTATTCTGATTATGACTTTAATCACCTACTTCCACTTCTTATTTTTGTATGCCATATATTGCTAGTTTCCATAAATAGAACTCATCTATTTAGCATTCTATGCATACAAGCTTCTCTCTTAATCTCTATTTGTATCTGATTCTTTCATACCCACCTATACCTTTTACACTTATCTGAGTTATTTCATCATCTCACAATCCAAACTTCCATATCCATTTGTTCAACTTAAAATTTAAATAAGAATAATGGATTAATGAAATTAGATGCAAACACTAACGCTAATCCTAAGGAATGAATTGAATGACTTGTCTTTCACTCAAAATGAGTTTTTTATACTGAATAAAAAAGGCAATGTTGTACTGTAAGGCATGTTAAAAAAGATAACTTACTTCATGCTTATAAAAATTTAAGAGAAAAGTAGTCAAGTAATGAGAGACATCTACTGACCATGAATGCTTGTTAGTTCATCAGACAAACATTTTCAGAGTAGGAAGGAATGTTTAGGAAATGGAGCTAGTTCTTTTGTGTCTATACTTGAAAGACACAATTAAAATGGTAAGCAGGTTCTGCTTACAAATCAGCAAAGGGAAATTCATATATATATATATTTTTTTACAAAATGCCAAGTTATACATATTACTGAAGATGGAGAGGAAATGTAAATTGTAAACTAAAGAAAAAATTTAGCCACATTTGAGCACAACCAAATGATGACAACATATATTTTAATCTCTAATAATTTTTACTCTTGGCCAATTGATGATGTAATTGTTTAAAATTGCCAGCTAACTTCTACAGCACATGTATCAGCCAGATTTATGTACACTGGAGAGTTACAGCTCTTTTAGTAATTGCTACAAATTAACAAGACAAATGTCAACAGAAATTGGACAAATGCATTTTGGTTTTCAGTATCATGGAATACTTTTCAATCACAATCATTGTATGGTCATAGGAATATATTTAAAGTACATATTTAAGCAAAGAAATATATGCTAAACAAAAATGAAAACAATGATAACTTTTAAATGTGAAAAATGTGGCGACTGAATTATGTGCTTTCAATATCAGTTTTACTTTCCATATGCCTTACAGTATTCAGCTTTGGTATTACAGTTGCAAAGAGAAAAAAATATTGTTATCAATTAAGTTTATGCTTACTTTATTTGGGATAAGAAGGTAAAACAACTTATACTACATGAAGGAAACCAAGATGATTAGCAGAAAGCATGCACATCCTCATCTTAAGGAATTTAAATCTAGGAGGAGTCAAAGAGAATAATAAAATGACAAATAAATTACTTTATATAAACAGTTTATAAATCCACATAACTTAATTGTTTATAAGATCAGCATAACTATCATATTATTTATTCCCACAACTTCTCCTTTTGTTCTCCTCATGCTGTTATCATTATCTGGAATTATTTTATTTATTTGTTTTTGTTCTGTTTGTGTTGCCAGTCTGGAATAGTTCCATAGATACAATGTCCTTAATTATTTGGTTTACTACATTCATTACACTGCATCTTAGCTTTAGGTCATTTTTAAGGTACATAATATATATTCAATAAATAATCTGTGAGTGAATAAATAAGTTTTTCAAATATTAAAAACATAACCTATGTAAATCTCTTTGCACAATGATATATACACAGTAATCATTTTACTGGTGTTGTTACTGTTTTTAAAAGACTCAGAACTTATAGTCAAGGAAAGTTCATATGCAAAGGTAACTCTAAACCTTGTTCTTAAAGGTCAGTGTGTCAAAAGGCACAGATAATTAAAATATACAGCAAATAAGATAACCTAAGATGGGGAATTATTTCTGGAGTAGAGATGATCAATGTAAGTAAACAAGATGCTACTAAAATTCAGATACTAAGATCACATCTAAATGGAACAATCTGACCTTGCTTCTAGAGGAACACTGAGTCACTACCATGTACATTTCTTAAAGTTATGTAATCTTTGCTCTTAATATTATCTACCAGGGTGAATTTTGCCTTATAAATATAGGCTAGAAAGATGATTAAACTAAAGAAAAAATTTGCTAAAACATCTAGGATCCTTTTGTTTTCCTCACAATTTTATCATCAAGAGTCATCAAAAAATACAGACTTTGTATCAGGAATATAATGCTAATGACGATGTTCAAGAGCATCATTAAGTACAACATCAAATGTTCTACATTTGAGAGAAGGGATCAACGTCCTAGAAACTAATAAGGTTGTTAAAACAATAATGCTTAAAATAACAAGGATCTAAAGAATTAACATTTGACACAAAGAAAGGAAGAATGCAAGAAACAATAGAAGAAGGAAGTGTTCATGCATTTTAATATATTATGAATGACATTCGATGACGTCATTGCTAGCGTTTGATAAACTTTTCTTTTACTTTACTTTTATACCAAGGACACTTGTGTGGTTTTCTTTGTTATATCTTAGTATTTTTAACTATTTTTGAATATGTAAAACTTAAATCACACAGTGTCAACAAATATAAATAATATTTCATCTTAGTTCTTGCTTTAGCAGAGGACATCAGCTCTCCCCCAAATTTGAAGTTTTGTATTTTCATCCTTTAATTCAAAAAGATGGGTCATGTGCATTCATGCTTTGAATTATATTCATCTTATTGACATGTAGAATCAAGAGGTGAATCCACTTTGGAGAATGAGCTATAGATATTTTAAGTCAATAAAATGTGATGGTGCTGTTTAGTATCACATTATATTATGTGTAAAGCACCAAGAGGTGAACAATATTAAAAGGATATGAAGAGTTCGACCCAAAACTCTAATGCAAACATTTAAAGAACAACACTGTCTATAATTAATGAACAATCCCACCAACATGGCTCCATCCTCCGCCCCAAGAGTTTCTCAGTCATAACTGAGTATAAAGTGAAAGGAGCTGACTTGGTATGACAGGAGGTCATCCAAAGGAAGATGGGGAAATTATTCAGTCAAGACTCCGATGCTCTTAGAAAAAGCTATCATTATAGTATAGAAAAGCACACTCTTAAAATACCCAAAGGCCTTTCTCACACCAAGTGCCAGCCAGTGTTTTCATTATTCTAATATGAGGAAATAAGGAAGAAAGACAGGTGGCACTGGAATGAATTATGAAAATTATGGTAAAGTTTCTTTCTCTTTGAACTGTTATTCATTTCCTCCCCTTTCCTCCCCTCCCCCACCTCCCCTCCTTACTTGACTTGAATGTTTTGGTCTGTAAGAAAAGAGGAGGAATTTTTAGCTTTCTATTAAACTAAAGGCTGAGAAGACTATAAATCCACATTAACTGTTCCCATTTTAAATTCACTCTTCAGCTGACTTCTGCTATCATTTTACTCACTTTTCACCTACTATTCATAATATCTATTTTTCAGTTTTTAAATCTTCATTAAAAAAATACAAACCCACTAATTCAAAAGAATGCATGGGGTATCCAGCACGAAGGCGTAGAGTCAATGTTTCAGGCACATATCCTCCAGGTACTATGAACCTGTTGCAACATGACACCCCAAAAGGTGGTGAGTCTCCCTGATGGTTCCTGGGGTTAATTCTCAGCATTTTGAAGCTATCCACAACCACTGCTGCATGAGTTCAATCCCAGGCCAGGGAGGTGACCCACATGGCTCAGCAGACCTTTCCTGTCTGACCCACTGCTCCCCTCAGCAGTGTATTTCAGTAGATATGCCAGTTTTGCCCCCCTCCTCTGTTTCTGGTGGATCCTATTACCCAAACCCTCACCCCCACCTCTGGTTTTTAGCTTATATACATAAATTAAAAAAAAAAAAAA
>NW_004567113.1:42057078-42082134 GCF_000260355.1 Condylura cristata | reverse complement strand
GGGAGGGAGGGCAACTATTATGAAGAGATCCCTACAGGTATGCCTCAGCAACAAACAGCCTGAAACCTGGCAAGATGAGGGAGCCATGAGCTGGCACAAAGGCCAGGGGGAGTGTTGCTGGAGAGCTGCTGAGGCAGTGGCTCAGAACAAGAAGATTAAGTCAGAGGCTCTTAACACAGAACTGTATCCTGAATCTCCTCAGTGTGTAGTTCCTACTGCAAGTCCAGTTGACTGAACCAGCTCCTACCTCAGGCTGAGAAAAACAAATCACTTGCCACCCCCCACAAAGAAACCATTTAACAAACTACATTTCTATCAATAGCTGGAGCTGATACTCCAGAAAAAAAGACATTTCTGGGTAGGTGGAAACAAAAAATACCTCTCATCCTATGATACCAAATCAGCTACAATTCACAAACAGGAGACCTTAAGGGACACTGAGAGAAAGGAGCTGGCTTGGGAGAGGGAATCAAAGTGGATCCCCACTACACAACTTTGGCACACTCAGCAAGACAGAAAGTTCAAACTTTTGAGTCAAATGGAGGGTCCTTTGGTGCTTACTGTCCCAGCCTCCTTTATAATCCTACCAGTGCAAGACACTGATTATGTCAACTGGTGCAAACACAACTGAAAATTTGCCATCATTTAAATCCATAAAATTTGAAAACAAGGAGAAAGAAGATATATCAAAAACATCTCCTAAAGAAAATACTGTTTTTCTCAGCCCCTCAGAAAATATGCTGACAATGGAGATTCAAGACAAAAAGCAACCATTGCGCAGCCATAGTATATTCCTTAGGGTATATTCCAGGGCACACTGATTTATGTCTATGTGACCAAAGCAGTAACAAGCACAACTACTGCCAGATTTTCCAGATTATACCTGGTTTTGCTTAGCACACATTCTTGAAAAATAGATAACACAGCTAAACCTAACTGCACAGAAACCTTGGACTTCCGGAGTAAACACATGCTCAAGGGCAAAGAAGCTGGATTTAGCATCCCAAGTAGTACTATCTGGAATATGTGTTCTTTCTACTGATACCTCTTATTTTTCTCGCTCTAAGTTTGGTTGGGTCTCCACACATGTTGCTGAGTGCTCTCTTAGATTCTTTCAGCCAGTAACAAGAAACAGTTTGAGGAGAAGAAAAGTATACTGTTTAATTTCTGAAACATTGAGGAAGGCAGCAGTCTTGTTCTGAAAGGCTACCATCCTGCTTTTTGGCAGAGGGCAGGGGTATTTTTTCAGTTACAAGGGAGTAGACGGGGGTCTGGGCCAAGGTCAGCCTGTTTATCCTTGCAACACAAGTGTCTGGAGATTTCACTTGACCTTGCTTTCACCATCACCTGGACAGCAATTCAGACTGTAACCTTCCTTGTAATGTTGTTTTCTCTCAGAAGAAAGCAAAATTGCCAGATCTATAGTGTAATGAGGAAGTGGGGAAGCTTATCAGTGGGACAGAGAGACAAGTCCTTCATTCCTATTTAAAACAGGCAGATGATTTGTCTGTTTTGCTCAGTATTGTACCTCCAGAGCCTAAAAGGGTACGGTATACACACTAATTTGCTCAACTCATTCCTATTTCACACAGGCAGATCATTTGTTCTGTTTTGCTCAGTATTATACCTTCAGAGTCTAATAGGGTACCATATACACACTAATTTGCTTAACTGGTATGTGTTCAATCAGTCAATCAATGAATTGATGCCTGTCTGGATTTTGTTGATATCTTGGACTCTACCTATTGGAATTTAACTATAATAGGTTCCAATTTTAGTCTAAGGAAATAGATAGCCCTCATCAAAGACAAAGACATTTTAGGTATCTTACACTTAGAGATACTTTTATGTTAGACACTCCTTCTTGATTTTATATTATATAACTATTCCCCTTCTTTAGGATCGTCTGAACCTTTTGATAGCTTAAAATTCAGGTGCTTTGATGTATCCATTATAAGCAGCCTTTTATTATAAACCTCTGGAAACATAACTGAATGAAAAATGTTCTTTGTGTTCTTAATTTATACTATCTACAAAAAATGTTTAGACATTAAACTGCTAATGCTTTATTTCTAAGAATTGCACTAATTTACACTAATTGAGAGACTCACTAGAGATCACTGAATTTGGCAGATTTGTTAGTGAACAAATATATATGAAAAGCATCAATACTATTGTACCACAAAATGTGCTTTATTCATTATTTTGATAAGTGTAGTTTAATTATAATCATCTATGGTAATGTTTCACAGTATGCTAATAAACATATTTTATGAAATTAATGAAATCTTCAAAGAAAAATTGTTTACTAAAATTGTCCCAGTTTTGGAGAATAATATAAATCTGTGATTTAGTAAGTTTGTATTTTAGTCCAGAAAGATAGATCTCAGATTATGTGTTATTATTTCAGTAATTTCCTTTGTTTATTGTCTATCTCCTTACTAGAAAATAAAGCTCATTAAAGATGACTTGCCTCATTTCACACACATTGTACTTGTTTTGCAGAGATATATATTTTAGTACATCTTGTGTATGTACATAATGAAAAAATATAAAATGCATATATGATGTCCTATAAAATTTAAATATATATTTTATCTCTATTTCTACTCTATGCTCCTCAAGGCCTGTATGGAATATATTACGCACTTATATACATTACTAGTATTAGCTCATCACCTCTCTTTTAACATCAAGATACCTCTTTAGAAATAATTAGAATTGTTGCCATATTCTGAAGAGTCTGGTCCAGATGATCATAAAGGTTTTGTTTGTTTTGTTTTTTTTTCTATGAACTGAAAAATTATAAATAACTTTCAATCACATCTGATAACTCCTAGATATAAAAGGATAGTTTCAGTGTTACTAACCAGATACTCATCGATTAATTCAGTGAGTTAATTTAACAAAGGTGCAAGGAATCACACATTCAGCTTTCATTCAATGTTATAAAAAAAAAATGTTGCTGCCTCAGAACCGGCTTTATTAGATAGTAAGATAGTAAATTATACATGTAATTAAATCCATTACTAGTTATAGAGCAATATTTGATAAGGATAATTTAAAGCAAGAAAAAATAAAAGTACTATTGGGGCAATTTCAAGAAAAGGTATCAGTGATATTTGATATTTGAGAAACAACATGAAAAGGGTGAGGAAGGAAATTGTGCTTCATTTGGAAAGAAGAGCCTTCTAGTCAGACCAAGCAAGGTCACAGGCCCTGAGGCATATACACTATTGGCTGATGTTACTGGAAACTAGTGTGTAAGAAGGAAATGAGCCCGGGAGATGAGTCAATGAAATAACAGGGGATCAGAGTAACTGGCTGTACTTGCACATTATTCTTCCTTATAATGTCACCATGATTCATATTTCTCATATCTCTAAGCCACTTTTCTATAAATATGGTACTTTTTCTTTAGTTATTTCTGGAATTAGCAGTGAATACCTTATAGAATATAGAGACACAAACTGAATAAACTATGTTAAAGAAATATGCCTTTTCAGGCAGATAAAAAGTTTTACTAAATACTCAACATTTACAGTTAACTTGACTAAAATATATTATTTTATTGTTGTATGTTTACAATTGTATTTTATAAATTTAATTTAGAGTAGGGAAAAACTTCTTAACCAGATTTTCATAGCTAGACTATGTAACATAAAATGATGCATCAAATTATATAAAAATTAAGGAATTCTGTTCAAAATATTCAAACTGCTACTACATACAGAATGTCAGCACCAAGAAGAGACACCAATAAATAGTCATACAATAAATAATTATGTAAGTAATTTGTGGAAGGACCAATTTGTTGATAGGATTTTGAATAAACGGTTAAATTGTTTGAAAATCAGAGTATGAAATTTAAGTTTGAATTTAATATTACAATACAAAAATCTACTAGTCTATTTGGGTAGCAAAATATCAGGACTAGTAGAGTACCACATATTAACTGAACAATATATATATACATATAACATATATAAACAAAATTTTAATAGGACATCATATATGCATTTTATATTTTTCATTATGTACCTACACAAGATGTACTAAAATATATATCTCTGAAAAACAAGTACAATATATATATATATATTGTTCAGTTATATGTGTATATATATATATGGATATGGATATGGATATATATTATATATGGATTATCTGTTTCCTATTGGCAGCATTTTCAAATAGCAAAACAATTTAAGTAAGCTGGCTATGTACTCACATTCAATATTCAAGTAGATGCACATTACTGTATCAGTTCCAATCATGGGTTTATATACTGAAGCAATGTTTCCGTATGTCATAAGAGTACAGCAAGAAATATGTTTACTGAAGTATATTTGGTAATTAATATCAATTGTTTCTAAGTTAGCCTAATTTAAATGCAATTCTTAAGCAATTTCAAATAGGTTCATCATATGAAACTGGACAGATTTATCTGCCTATCTAGTGAATCTACTAAAAATTTGGGCAGAATTTGATGCTGCTGTTTTAAAGCAATGCTTATTCTCTGTAAAACCTCATTAATGTTCATATTACATTCAAAACCAACTATACTATCAATGATAACCTCCTTTACATCAAAACAATTAATTGTGTATATTATATACATCTGAGAAGTAGCTTTAAAGCAAAATCTTGATCAGTGTTTGATCTATGAACTGGGTTCTATAGTGCAGGCACATATACACAGAAATTTAACTAGTCACCATTTTTTTTTTTCCTAAGATTCATTTTTTTTATGCATACAGAACTTGGGTACAGGCCAGAGGAGCAGGGGCAGTGAGAGGATTCACCAGAGACAGAGTGGCGAGCAGAACAGGCTGACAGATGAAGTGCACTGCTGAGGGGAGCTGCAGGTGGGTCAGGAGAGGTCTGGGGTGCCATGTGGGTCACCTCCCAGGCAGGGATCGAATTCATGCTGAAGTGGCTTTAGCTTCTTGGTGCTGTGCTTTAACCCACTGCGCCACCAGGGAGGGCCCAACCACAAATATTTTAAAGAAAAAGATAGGACATATTTTTCATTCAGTCTAAATGTTCACATGTAGTAACACTGTATTAGTGAGGAATGTATTGGTAAGATATCAGTTAGAAATATAGGATATTTTAATAGATGATAGCGGAATAATTTCAAAACAGTAGGTAAGAGATGGATAGTTCAATGAATTATTTTGGAATAATTTAACATTAAAACAATATAAAATACATGTATGCTGTGCATTAGAAAATTAATAAATACATCAACATACTATATTACATATGCTAAATTACATGTAAACAGGCACAAACAACACATGTTGATGAGGAAGTGGTGAAAGAGGAACTCTCATCCATTATTGGAGGAAATGCAAATGCATTTTCTAAGAGCTTCTTAGAAAATGGTCGGGAGAGTTCTTAAGAAAATGAAAAAGGAAATTGCATATAGTCCAGCTATTTACTATTTATCCTAACATTATGAAAACTCAAACACAAAAAATTATAGCAGTAGTGTTTACAATTGCAACTCATGTAATCAGTCCAAGTGCCCTTCAACAGATGAGTGAATAAAGAAATTATGGAATATATATACACACACACACACACACACACACACACATATATATATACTTCTTAAGTATATATAGTATAGTATATATTGGACTATTACACAGCTATTTAAAAGATGAAACAGTGACTTGTAGGTCAAAATGGATGGGCCTGCATTCAAGGGAAAAGTGACAGAAAAATAAAGTTACGAAAATATTAACAATGGATGCACAAAATTATTAGCAAATAAAATATATTAAATATTTTCAGCATATAATAATAGTTACATCTTTAAATACTGGAAAAACATTGATTTTGTTCTTCAGACAGCAAAAACATGATGAATGTATGCAATGACAAAGGGAACTATTAACTCTAAAGTATCTATTTGTATGTCAAATACCTATATCTTTGATCTAGCAATTTCATTTCTCAGAAATGAATCTATCAGATCTAAATATCTATGTCTAGAAATCTTAATATAGTGGTGTTTATCTTGACATTGTATGTTACAACAAAAAACTGGAACAATTTAGGTGGAATCAGTTAATAAATGCCTATTGTATCATCTATTTAATTATCTGTCTTTCACTCATATAATTAGGTTTCTACCTTTATTGAAATATAATCCACTTATGACATTGTGTACGTTTGTCAACAATATTTCTGTTTGATACTTTTATCAACTGGAGAATAGTTAATTATCAGTTTCATCTGTTACATAATGACCACATTATTGTGTGTGTGTGTGTGTTGATAACATTTAGTATTGTCTCTTTTAGCAAATAAGCATTTATTTATAGCATGAACAACATCAAAATATCTGGTGTACAGAATTAGTGTTCATCAATAATCACTAACCAGTAAAACCTGCTCCAATTAAATCTAATGTAAGATATTAAAAATTCAGTTTAATATTTGTGAACATGAGTTTCAATAAAAGTTTTAAATAATTGTTAATATTCATACAATTCCCAAACTGATTTATACTGAAGCATGATAAACAGAGATAAGCAGCCTGGGAGTCTTGCATACCAACTTTTGTTCAGTTCCTGATTCACCATGTATTCACACCAATGTTAATCAAGACCCAAGATGGGTCTGAAAAATCCCATGACTACTGATCCATTACTTACTACTTCTTGATATACAACCAACTTCTTGGTATGTAGCCACCTGCAAATTACCATCCAGAACCTTGCAGAAACTAAAAATGCTTATATACCCCTTACTTCCTATAAGTAGAGTTCAAAGGATGCAAATCCACTGGGTCAGTCCTGGCACTCTACAGCTACTCCTTGTTATCCCTGGTGTCCAAGTTTTCTTTGTGCCATATAACAACACATTAATTGCAATCACAAGCAAAACCCTACAAAGCAATTTTTTTTTTTGTAAAATTTGACAAGCTGATTCTGAATTTTTTGTAGAAATGCAAATGATTTGGAATAGCCAAGGACATGAAAAAGAGAATCAGATTTGGAGACCATAAATTTTCCAATTATATAACTATAATATTGTGGCATAATTACAGACAAATAAATGGATTAGAACCGAGAATCCAAAACCAGCCTCACACAAACATGGTCATTTAATTTTCCACAATAGTGAAAAAGTAATTGAATGGAGAAAGAGTAGCCTTTAAAAAATGATTCTAATGTAATTATATAGTCATATGCAAAAATATATATTTAATATATATTTTGTTTTATGCATTACATAAAAACCCAAGCTATTGTCCAATAAAATTAGAAAGCTCATCAGTAAAGTCACAATAAATTTAAAATGTTGATTGGTAGAATTTCACTTTACCACAATGTTTCAATTGGTACAATAGGAAAATCAAAAACAGAATATTCTACGATTTTATTTTTATTATTTTTATGAATTCAAAAAGAAGCAATGGCTTCAGAAATTAAGAAGGGTGCCCTGAGCACTCCAGCATTGTCATGCAGAATAGAGAGCTCGCAGTGGATTAGCCATACCAAAGATTATTAAGGGAGTTCTTGAACCTGGAAAAGTGATTAAGCTTGAGTATCAAAAGCTGTTCTCAATTCTAACTGAGACACAGTAGGGAGCATAGCAACTGATTACATGGCCACCTAGCGGGAACTTGTCTGCCACAGTACAACCTTATCAAAACAAACTATTTTTTAACTTGGGGAAGATGCAGCTGAGTTAGGAAAAGGCAATCAAATCCCAAAATCACAGAAAAGCACACTCTCAACTAAAGAATGCTGTCAGCAGTTTAAATGAAAATTTACATGAGGTGGAAGCTGCACGCAACCAAGACATCCAAACAGGTGTGAAGTGTGTATGAGGAGCCTCCGTTCTTCTTGTAAGTGTGTTTCTGTGAGGCTGTGCAGTTTTACTGCAGAGACTGCTTCTCCATGGAAGAGGCTGCAGGTGCCATCTTATGCTAATGGAAAAGACACAGACTTCAACATTTCTGAAAATAATTTTAAAATTACATACAGCAGAGATTTCCTACCCTTACCTTCCAGTCCCTCTTGATTTAGAAAGAGAAAAAAAATACACTTCATGAAGCAGCTAATGTATTCTCATTTTATATCATCACCTACTGATCACCCAATAGAACTTCCTATAATGATGCTTATGTTTCCTATCTGAGCTGTTAAAATATGGTAGATACTAGGCCCTCCCTGGTGGCGCAGCGGGTTAAAGCACAGCACTAAGAAGCTAGGGCCACTTCCACATGAGTTCGATTCCCATCTGCCCTGGAGGTGACCACATGGCACGGCAGACCTCTCCTGGCCTGCCCACTGCTCCCCTCAGCAGTGTACTTCATCAATTTGCCTGTTCTGCTCCCCACTCTGTCTCTGGTGAAGCCTCTCAACGTCCCCGCACCTCTGGCCTGTACCCCAATTCTGTATGCACAAATAAATAAATCTTTAAAAAAATATATGGTAGACACTAGCTGCATTTGGTTATTGAGACACTGCAATGTGGTTAATGGGTTCAAGGACTAAGTTTTTTTTTTATTTGATTTGTTTTGAATTAATTTAGGATTAAACATCTACACATCACTAGTGGTTACATGTTGCACAACACATGTAAGGTTTTTAAGCACCATACTTTAAACAGCTGGAAATAATGCAAACTTGATTTTTTATAATTTGACCTGATTAAACTGAAATTAAAAATACATTTATTAACCCTCTTTGCATTTGGCATTGTGCTTACAGAAACACAGCAAAGATGTAAGAATTGAAATCTCTAGACTCTATCTTTGAAGAATCCCGTAGGAGTGTGGATGAGAACTTCTGAACAAATCCAGTTTAGCGCCTGCTTGTGTAACTTAAATGTTACTGGAAAATATTTCCACCCTCCTTGTATACTGCCTGACTGCAGTTGTGCTAAAAAGTAGATTTGAATAGTTTCTTTATAGGCTGCATGAACCTTATAGAGAAATATATCTGGGTCACAGATGTGAACACAAGTACAGTGGTTCCTCATGATCTAAGGATTGGTTCCAGGATCCCCAGGGACACTAAAATCTAGAATGCTCAATTCCCTTATATAAAATGATATAAATCCTCCTGTATTATCTTTATATTAGATATAATAGTAAATACATAACATTACATAATATGTATATATTACACATATTAGAATAGAATATGTAAATAATATTTTATTTTTTATATTTATTTATGCATACAGAACTGGGGTACAGGTCAGGGGTGTGGGGGGTGAGAAGATTCATCAGAGACAGATTGGGGAGCAGATAAGGCAGATCAACAAAGTATACTGTTGATGGGAGCAGGGGGTGGGTCAGGAGAGGTCTGTCAGGCCGTGTGGGTTACCTCCCTCTGTGGGGATTGAACTTGTGGTGCAGTGGCTGCTTATAGCCTCATAGTGCTGTGCTTAACCCACTACACCACCTGTAAAGAGTTTTTATACTGCACAATTTAGGGAATAATAAGAGAAAAAAGTGTGTACCTGTTCAGGTCAAATTCAACCATACTAAACCTACTTACATAGTGCATATTTTCCATTTGAAGTTGGTTGAAGTTGTGTTTGCAAAACTTGCAGATAAAGAGGGCCAACTGTATTCATATTTGTGTGAATAAAATAACAACAGAAATAGGGACAATAGGGATTAGATCAGTGCAGGATTGATTTTGGCTGAATTGTTCAGGAAAGGAATCAGAGAAAAGTGATATGTTTGTCAATTGTAATTGATGAACAGAATTTTGCCAGAACAGAGGGTGAAGGGAGCATTTGATGAGTCTCTTCATACTTAGTGATTGGAGAGAAAAATAATCGTACTATTTACATATGTATATGCAATTATTCACTTTTCTTCATTATTTCTTTTTAATAAGCCTTAAATTAAGCTTTTAAAAAAGATTCTATAATGACAAGTGCCAAAACTCTTTAATTCTTGCCTTCTCACAATTACAATCTAATTAATAATAAAAAAGTTTTTTACATTCATTAAGTATTTTCTGATGTTATGAATACTAATCCTAAAATCCCATAATATTGGCCCTCCCTGGTGGCACAGTGGGTTAAAGCACAGCATTGAGAAGCTAAAGCCACTTCCGCATGAGTTCGATTCCCGCCTGCCCCAGAGTTGATCACATGGCTCGGCAGACCTCTCCTGACCCGCCCGTTGCTCCTCTCAGCAGTGTACTTCCTAGATCTGCCTGTTCTGCTCCCCACTCTGTCTCTGGTGAAGCCTCTTGCCACCCCTGAGCCTCTGGCCTGTATCCCAGTTCTGTATGCACAAATAAATAAATCTTAAAAAAAAAAACAAAAACAAAAACATAATATCGAGAAAAGGAAGACTTTTTAATATCAAACTGTAATTGTTCTTTTAGGGTATGTGAAAGAGTATAAGAATATAGTCACTCCATGCAAAATACATTTTGTCATTGATTAAAACATGGAGATAATCTAAGGGAGAGATCTATCACTCCAGTAGGATAGAGTATTAGGATGTCCAGAAGTTGGGCTATGTAGAACTTCCTTTTCTAAAACAAACTGAGTTCAAGCTTGAAGCATGAATACATGCACTGTCAATACTGGAATGAGACTTTCATATACCATTATGATTTATACCCCTTGACATTCATCCATTAATAAGATTAAGATTCCACATAATCAAAAGTTAGCTTATATTTTTCTGAGTCTGTACCACGTATTTGATTTTTAGTGAAGCAGCTGTTCCCCATGAACATGAAGGCAACTGCCCTGTGTTACATGGAGTAATGAGAGCATCAAGCTCACTTATCTGGGTCACTAGTTTAGGAAAGTGAGGTTTAATCTCACCTGTATGTAACACTACCTCTCCAGGAATTGTAGATACCTGGTTTTTCACTCAGTGGATATTTCAAGGTACTTTTTTGATGGTTGACATTGGTGATACTTTCTCTTCCAATTGGTGTGAAAAAAGAAGTAAGGTGCCCTTGAGACAATAAGAAAGCCAGTCTAATAATGAAGGCAACCAATTGAAAAGAGTAGAAAAAACACTTCAGGTAAATCAGAGGTCTACAATCAAAAAACATCCTGTACTCAAATTTTAAAGTTAGTCATCAGTCCTCTGTATTGTTTAATTCAGTCTAGTAACATTTCCTAGAGATAACCTAAAACAAAGAAGCATGACATACGAGTAGCCTCTGAGTTGCATTTCAGACTAAAATGCACATCTAATATTGAAATAACAACTTTGATGACTTTTAATTTCATTTGAGGAATGATAAACTACTGCACATATGTTTCTTGAATACTCTTTATAATTTTGTTGACTAATATTTGTTTGTATACCTCTCTGAAACACCAATGTTACCTTAATATTAGGGATGTTCCCAAGGAAAAGGAAGAATGGTAAGGTCAATTTTCATGAAGAAAAATGGATCAAAAATATTAGAATCAAGGGGCTTTGATAGGGAGATATTCTTTGATTCAAATTCAAATGCCAATGAGGGTGGGGAATACTCAAGAGAGAGAGAAGAGAGACTGTATTTCTTTTTTGGTAGGGGAGGTAATGAAATAGTGGAAAAGCAATCCTGAAATACAGTACAATTCTCTCAGTGAGAAATTTAGATTAATTATAGTCCTTATATAGGAAAAGGTTAAAGACTGAAGATAAATAATGTAATTTCTAGGTGCAAATATGATATAGGCAATAACTGTTTGCACCTGGAAATTCAAGAATGCTGTACCTTTAAGAGAAATTTATTGGTACAGAACTTACTGCTAAAGTATGATTAAAAATATTATTTAGGGCCTACTTACCTGGTGCTACAGGGTCAGCTACAGCACCACACGTTCCATCTCTGACCCTCAAAGGAGCTGACCCACATGGTGCAGCAGACCTCTCTCATGTCACCCACTGTTCCCCTCAGCAGTGTATTTCAGTAGATCTGCTTGTTCTGCTCCCCACTCTGTCTCTGGTGAATCCTCTCAACCCTGTACCTCTGGCCTATATCCCAGTTCTTGTATGCATAAATAAATAAATCTTAAAAAAAATATTTTAAATTTCTACCTGTAAAAACCCTTTCATTTACATATATAAAATTTGCATTTGCAATATTATATTTTTAAATTATAATGTTACTATAGTATCATCATCAATTTATCTTTACAGAATAATGTTATTAGATAAATTATGGAATTGCATTCATAACTTAGGGTAAATTATACATCTAATTTTATCAAAGCATAGCAACCTACCCAAAAATTGTATTCTAACATTTTAATGTTTTGCTTCTTATATGTAGAACATTAATGTGTCATGAAAGATGTATCTATTAACAGTAAACCTTTTTTCTCTATTAGTCAAACATTTAAAAAAGCAATATTAGCATTCTTAAAAGTTATATAAAGAAATATGTTATTTGTATATTTGATGAGAGAAATTATAATATAAAATATGCTACATCATGATCACCATCTAAAGTCTAGTTTCTATTTATCACCATACAATTTTTTCCTCTTTATGCAATTTACCCAGCCCTACTCTGAAACCATCAATCTGTTCTCTATATTTAAATGTCTGTGGTTTTGTTTGATTAGTTTGTTCATTTAGCTTGTCTATTAATATTCAACCATAGAGACATTTATTTTATGGTGAATATCTGTTTAGTGTGCTAAACAATGTATTAAATCTAGTAATGCTATAAAATGTAGTTAGTTGTACATATATATATACGTTATATGCAAATATACTTACTAGGTATATAAAACATACATTAATACATAGAAATCATGGGCAAGTATTAAGTACTCCAGGGTTTTTTCAATGAAAATTTCTTACATAATGCCTATGTTGTTTATTATCTTTAATTTCATCCCATTCATACTAGTCTAACCTGAATTGAGATAGTAAGCAGCACCTTTGCATAAGTCAGACTTGATAGATTTAAGTAATTTGAGAATGTAATACTGAATGTCAGAGTCAGATTACACCAAAGTCTTGAAATTCTAAAGCATAGTTTCGTCAGTAAGATAGTGTCAGTGCTATGAATATCATATTATGGTCTTCATTCTGCAGCTACACATGACAAAATATTTTCACGCAGAAATGCCTTGCACATTTAGAAGGAAGATTGATAAATTCCATCATATGAAGTCTTTTTCGGAAAACAAGGCTGAACAGCTCCTTAGATCTCATTGCAAAGTTAAGTGGACTTTTTGTTGGAAAGAAAAACAAAATAATGATAGATACAGTGTCACACACTAGTAGAAAATACACATGACTAAATAACTATCAACATAAATATTATAATTCTATTCAATAATCAGTTTAATGAATAATTTCTTGACACTCATTTATCCATTACTCTTGCATTCCACTGCATGGAGTGTATGAATTTGTGCAGTTTTAAAGAAACACCGTGTAAGTAGATCATCAAAAAAAAAGTATTAACTTCTGACTCTTCAGTTCTTATGGAGATTAAGTGAATAAAATAATGTTAATGTCACATTAATTATATATTAATTAGCATTAATTAATAACATTAATATATCATGATGTAGCTCATTTTCTTCTTTTCCTTGCCTCCTTTACTATCCATCCATCCAGGTTATTCTGAAGTTCCTGTTCTATTACCAATTACAGGTTATAGCAATACAGTATTAGGGACCTTACACACTCATTTGTACCTCTCTCTTCCTCTTTAACCTTTGCTGCAAAGTAAAACATTGTATTTGGTCTAATTTTTCTTTATAAAATGTCTAATTTCACTTTAAGATAATGTTACTGACATTACACCAGAATGTTACTAAATAATTACTATGATAATATGCAAATACTTAGTTTATTGGTAATTTCTCAGGATAATCTTTAAGTAGATATAACATTGTGCTTTACATTCTGAATACATTATAAATATATACCTGTCAATTCTATTTCCTTCACCTTGACCTATGGTAGATGTCTTAGTCAAAATAAAAGTTGATACTGTATTAACATTGTGGCCTTTCCTCACAATTGGAGGGTTTTCATATGACTTTATAAAGATGAATTGTTAGATTTTAAAAAATATTTTCTGTGGCTGTCAGTTGCCATTTTAATGGATCATAAGTGTTCAAGATAACCACAAGCAAGGAGTTAATGGGTGATTACTGTAATACTACCAGAGAGTATTTTCAAAATCACATTAACTTGAGCTTGTTGTGGAAATATACAAAACATCAATTAAGAGAAATACTTCACTACATCATACATGTGCTATTATAACTATTCTAAAAGTAGTTAATGCATTTATATTAATGCAATTATATATTATTAGCAGCAAGGAAAATTGGCTGATTAATTTAACCTTTGGTTTCAGGGTATATGGGAAGGAGAGGTGAAACAGTTGTATAACACAAGTCTGCTCAAGATTTCTTGACACTAGTTAATTTCAAGTGTTCTTATGAATAAAGAGTATTTCCATAGTTTGATCTTATAGTGAGTAGTGATTTTATTCCTTCTCTTTCCAAAGCAAACCCATTTACTTTCAGTGTGAATTTGATATGTAACAAATGACGGAACTTATTGAGCAGACGTTCTGGAAATATTAATTGATGTTTGAAACATTATCTAAAGAAAACCTGACCCAATTCACATAGGACATGAGAAATGTAATATAGCTGGTGCTCTCTGACACAACCTCATGGTTTTACTGACTAGGGACAGAGACAAAGGAATTTTAGTAAATGATACTGGAAGTTAGCTCATTTTCTTTCACCTTTTCCAATTTAATATCTTTCTTGTATAGTTCTTTAGGGCTAACATTTTACTTTTGTGAACATTCCAATGTTGTTACCTATATTATTTCATCTACATTAATGGATCATCTAAGAAGACAAAGTCATTTAAAAATGTATAGTTAAGCATCAATTTTATGAAAATTTCTTAAGTATCTTAAAATTATGATTCATTTTCACTTACACAATCAATTTTTCAAATATGCCACTGATGTTACTTTAGTATCATTTGAATTGTGATGATCACTAACTTAGAGGGACAAAGGTAAATCTTTTATAACTATTGCAGTATAACTAATATAATTATTGATACTCCAAAAGAACTATTTTTCTTGAAATATGTTTATGAGATTGGATGATCTTTTATTTTACATGTATTGTAAGTATAATCAAAAGTCTTGGGAAATCTTAATCTAATATTCAAGAACAATTCTAAATTTGTGAAGGGATTGTGATAGATTTTCTTCTTATACTCATTTTTTCATGCTTTCTATTATTGGAAATAATGGAAAGAACTGTCCCTTAAAATATTAGACAAATAATTATCTAATGATCTAAATAAGAGATAATATTTGAGAACAAGCAAAGTAAAAGAAAAATAAAAGTAAAAATACCAACCAGGTTCTATTTAATCTGGACAATATTCATGAGTATTGGTTTCATATAAATAAAGTAGAAATAATTACTCCTTCCACACAGATTAATTTTTGAACTTTAACTGAGTTACTTTTTATAAAATAGTATTTCATACAATTACTGAATACATGTTTTTAATATTAAACAATATTAGTTTTACTATGACTAACACTGATATGACTGGAAGTGATATTATCCATCGCTTTACCTGAGTTCCACTCTCTTTATTTATTTTTAAAGATTTATTTATTTGTACAGAACTAGGGTACAGGCCAGAGATGTGGAGGGCGAGAGGATTCACCAGAGACAGAGCGGGGAACAGAACAGGCAGATCGATGAAGTACACTGCAGAGGGGAGCAGCAGGCGGGTCAGGGGAGGTCTGCCGCGCCATGTAGATCTCCTCTGGGGCAGGCAGGGATCGAACTCATGCGGAAGTGGCTTAAGCTTCTTAGTGCAGTGCTTTAACCCACTGCGCCACCAGGGAGGGCCCCCCACTCTCTTTATTTTTAATCATTAATTGTCAAAGTTTACTTCCAGTATGAAATTGATCCATGAAGTAATTAATGGAAATATTAACTAATATTTTCAATTAATTAAAATTATTCAATGATTTGTGTATGTTTAGCTTTGTCTAAGTTATTATTTAATGAATTATATTATTATTGAGCATTTTTATAAAGCTTACTTATGTACCCAAAATTTTGCATATAACTTCTGTCATTTTTTTTTGTTTAATAATGTCTTTTTATTTGATTAAAATATTGTTGGGTTACAGGACATGTGTATATATGTTTCTATCTCTTAAACCATTAGCATCTGGCACAAACACATGATTATTAAATTAAATATTAACTTCAGGCCCTCCCTGGTGGTGCAGCGGGTTAAAGCACTGCACTGAGAATCTAAAGCCACTTCCGCATGAGTTCGATTCCCGCCTGCCCCGGAGGTGACCACATGGCGTGGCAGACCTCTCCTGACACGCCCGCTGCTCCCCTCAGCAGTGTACTTCGTCGATCCGCCTGTTCTGCTCCCTGCTCTGTCTCTGATGAAGCCTCTCACCCTCCGCATCTCTGGCCTGTACCCCAGCTCTGTATGAATAAATAAATAAATCTTTAAAAAAAAAATATTAACTTCATAAACTACTTGGAAGAATAATATATACTTTATATCATATGTATAAAGTATTTGCTATGTATTATAGACTCTGTGTGTGTTTGTGTGTGTATAAATTTTACACATATATATGTATGTAAAATGTATGGTCCATATTAGACAAAAAGATAGATGGATGATATACATTAAGGACTAGTCAGATTTTTCTTTTTTAGAAAAAGTCTAGCAAACACTTTTAGACTACACTAATCTATTCCATTTAGGATACTGAACATAAATTCAGTGTGACTATACAGAGTTTTCCCCACACCAACAAGCAATTATCAGGAAACAGTTATGTATCTTGAGCATAGATACACTCAATTCTGCCTAATTTTGACATTCTTTACTATCATAAGATTCCACAGGCATAGAATTAAGTGTCCGAAGACCACCCTTCCATTCACATGTCAGCTGCAAGCCCAGGTTTTTACCTGTGCTTTTGACTCTGGTGGTCATAACCCCCTTGTCAGGTTTAATTAATATGCTAGAAAGGCTACAAAAAAAAAAAAAAAGTAATCGCTAGGTCATCAATTTATCACAAAGGATTTAACTCAAGAACATCCAAAAGGAGAGATGTATAGCACAAGTTACAGTTAAAAGGACTAGCTAGAGTGTGCACACTCTCTCCATGCACATCATTCTCCCAAAATCTTTGCTTTTTCATCTAGGTAGAAATCCTCAGAGTACCTTATTTTGGGGCTTTAAAGTATGCTCCATTACTCGAATGAGTTCGATTGATTCAATGAGCATTATGGAGTAAAATTTGTAGCTTATTTAGCCAAGCAGAAAACAATTCAACATGAATTGATTACAAACACACACACACAACTCAACATTCAAGCTAACTAACCTTCAAGAGAAACATATTGCCAAAACTAGTATGTCACCAAAACTATGATTTAATAGCTCTATATCAGTTTTGTGTTTGTTTTCGTGAAAATTGCCTGAAGTTTTTGTAGTTATTCCTATTTCACATTTGAAATATGACTCCATTGTCCATCAGATGTAGCAAAAGATACAGTTATGTAATGAAGCATACAGTAAATATCAAAAAAAAAGTACTCAGAGATTTAAATAGGTATTTCTTATTTGTCTGTATATTGTTTCTACTGAAAATGATATTATCAAATGAAGACCCACTGAATCTTGCCAAATTTTCTTAAATATAACGGAGTTTCCTAGGGAAAATGATTATTTTATTTCTTTTACTTTCTAAGAAGTGACATCTACACTAGAAGATTATGCTGTCTTACTAGATATGGCAACAGTTTTACTTCAATACTGTCAGAATCACCTTGTAAATCATAAATTTATATGTATACACATAAACAGCCTGTGGAAGTCAACCATGCTGAAATGGAAGTTGACGTTTAACGGTTTATAACTGCAGGTTTACAGACCAGGGGTCTAACTCTCATTACCTTTAGGAATTCAAAATGTTCCAGTAATTACAAAAATCTCACTGTGGGAATTTTACTTGAATATTTGTTGGAAGTCTATATTCGTTATTAAGGAAATATAATTCTAGGAGGGTAATAGTGGGTAGTTGAAGTGAAAGCAATCTTGCTTTTATTATAGTGATATATGTTACACATGCTGTTTAATAAAGTAGTCAAGTGAAAAAAGACTATTGTCGTAGTGCATGTCTTATTCCTCTTCTGAACATAACATATTTTTTTTTAATCATTATATCAAGCATAGGAGAGATGTGTGTGGTGGGGAGAGACATCATAGTATCTGCACAATGAAGTTGTAAAGGTAATGCATTGATATATAAATTAGCTACAGAATATTCCAAAGTTATGCATCATCAAGGAAGAAATGGAGTGATGTATACCACTAGCATACTGATGAATATAAGTTACTGAACGAAAAGCAACTTTATGAAAAACTGATTCATAAAGTTAGCTAAAGCCTAAATGTTGCTTATGTCCAATTGACTGAAACACTTAGGTTGAAGAGATCATTTCTGTACCTGTAGTTATTTTTCCCTCCTTTACTGAAGTAACATTTCTGAAGCACCCTCATTAGACACAGGTAGAATACCTAAAGGTCACTTTTCTTCAGCTCATTTTTAATTTTTTTTTTTCATTTCTGCTAAACAATTTTTTAAATTTATTTTTACATCACTCTTCATTTTGTGCCTTTTTCCATCTCAGTAGTGAGCTCTCATTTTTAAGGAATATATTCAATGTAGCAAGTTGGCTGAGAGTATCAATGTCAGATGTTGCTGAATTGGATCCTCATCTTGGAATTTGAATACTAGAAACCTCAATTTCTACCAAAAACTGAGGGCATTAATATTTACGTCATTGACTTCAAAAATGTTTTAAATAAAATTACCTCTTTGGCAGAGATTCTGTTAACACAAATTGTCAATAATTGCTGTCTTGATTGTTTTTCTGTTGTCTTTATTTGTATTCTTCCTTTTGTATAGTACTTTCTAAACAGCTTTTGAAATGTAAACAAAGATATTTATAATTAGGTTTTTCATGATGCAATATCATCATTGAGGGAACTACAATTAATTCTGCAACCCAGTCTCTGGCTATATTGGCTTCAATCGGGTAGATAGTTTTGCTTCTCATTGAGGTTGAACTTAATCTATTCATAATCAAAAGGTGATTTAAAATAATCATAGTTTATCCTGACTGAAAGTAAATCACCTCCTTAATAACTATATCTTTTCCTGGAGCACTCCAGGGTTGGTTGAATTTACCTGTTGTAATATTTTTCAGAGCAGGACAAAAACAAAGGTAAATCGTCTTATGAAAAATCAGCATAAACTAGCTCCCTTAATTCCTAGTAAAAGAGCACTAAGGCAATTTAAATTTTAGAATATTACTTTGCAGAAATATCACTTAAAATACTGTTAACTATCAAGTTTTGCAACCATGTCCCCATTACTTTTCTTATACAAAATCCGTAACATGGTATTTACTTTTCTTCTTATAACTCTTTTCTAGATATTTTTTATGTCCTATAATATATTGCCTTGACTGTCCCTGTTTGTGCTTTTCTGTGATATGTCTTTGAGTAGTGTTGTGTGTGTGTGTGTGTGTGTGTGTTTGCAAGAGTAGACCTATTATTATCAAAAGGCCAGCAGCATTGAAGGATTGAATCAGTGACCTGAAGGTTAAATTCCACAGCGGTAATCACTAAGCTGCTCTCCATTATAGTTGCACTAAAAAGATTGGGGCTGCTGACATCTGGTACCTCCCCATCTAAAACCTTTTTAACTGGTTAGAAAAAGACTTTTATATAGGAAGTGCGCAAAACTCTAGGTGTGTGTCACTTAAAGATTTGGAAATTTCCTGCAAGGTATACTGTTAAAAGATAGAACACATCTACACTTGAATAAAATATAAGCTTCAATTTTTCATTTTATACTCTGGTTCTTGACCTACATAAAGAATATAAAAAGTGCATGTGCAGAACAATCAAGTTTGATACTTATAAAAATCTCTGATGAAATGAACGTATTTTTGTAATGATCATCTCAAAGTGAAGATAGAAAAATTATAAGATAAAGTACAACTATTAATAAATGTTTTGTATAGAAAGTTATGGATAATATATTTTCCTATCAATATGCTTAAATAAATTATTTCTGATTTCCAATAAACTTAAGATAAAAAATGTTTTACCATGGATAAATTTATTGAGTACATTCGCAAATACTGAAAAAATCAAAAAGAAATTCAGTCATGAAAATTCACAATGCAGTTATCAGTTGTGAGACAAATATCAAATTTTTTCAGCTTTATATTACCAATATTATAAAAGATTTGCCATTTTGAAAACCAGAAATAGAACTAAAATTCCATTATAATAATGGGATTTTCTTCCATTTACCCAAGAGATGTTAACATATACATTACACTCTCAATTATGTGCTGAAATAACAAAAGATATCCGAAATGACCTGTGAACAACAAAATACCTATTTTTGTCACTCGTGAACATTTTAGTATGTTGTGTATGTGTGTGGACACCTATATCCATAGATATCTTACTGCCTTGCAGAGAGCAGTAACAAAGGTGAATTAATCCATATAAACTATATAAACTAGCTCCCTTAATTCCCAGTGAAAGACTCGTGTGTGTGTGTGTGTGTGTATAATATAATTAATGACTGCAGATAATGGAAAAATGTTTAGTATATGGTTAAATGAAATAAATGCATGTCACAAATATAGATTAAAATAAAACTCCATTCATATATGTTAGAGATAAAGGAAGAATAAAAGACTTGTAAATTCTGTATATGTGGAACTATTATTGTCCTTCATATGAACAATTACCTTAAAGGGATGACATCTGAAAGGGATGTAGTGAAAATGCAAATGCAACAAAGAGCTAGTTCAGAGGCAAATGCTTTTGTATCAAAGGAAAAAAAGGAAATGTGTCATAGAGAAGCAGCATTTAATCTGTGCCCTGAAGGGTTTCTATTTACATATTGCTTCATAAAATGGCCACCATTAGGAAAATTATTCTAGGAGAAAGTTAAACAAATGGAATTTTGAATGAGAGAAAGAATTATGGCTGATTTCATATGATAAGTATAAAATTAGATCTGAAATATATCACATTCAAAGGGTCAAGAGATAATCTAGCAAGTATTGGAGAGGGAATAGCATATACATTTGCTTGACTGGATATAAAGGGACCTTTCTTATCTTTAGAAATGGATTGAGACTAAAATAATAAAAGACTTTTTGAAACTACAGGATGTTTTTACTATTGAGCAGTTTGATGAGCATTTGCAAATCAAAGGTAATAATAGAGTAAAATAAATTTCCCAATTGTTTGACCAGAGACATACAGTAGTCTCACCTTAGTTAGGGAATGTATTTCCTAAATATAATGAATGAGGATAATCATGAATTCTATACTGTGTCCATAATAAAAAAGAAAGGCAAAAATTAGGTAGAAACTAAAGAAAATAGGTCACTTAAATGCACACCTTTGAATCCTCCTCTCTGAGATTCAGTACATAACCCTGGAGTTATCTGTTCTATTTGGTCTGTTTCTAACTCAACTCACTGCCCTCCATTCTCATTTAATTGACTATGTGGGTTGTACTGGAAGGCATGGTGCTCACTTCCATAAACACATTTAGACACTTGGTATCATTCTGATATAATCCTCATCTCACTCAAGCCCAGTCATTTACTTCTAGCTCTTGCTTCTTCAGTAGAGTGAAATATGATTTATGCCATATTGTCTGGATTTGTTTTATCTCCAGTGCCTCTCTGTGGCAGTCATGAAGATTTGCACTTCAAATTTCTTTTAAGAAAGAACATGCACATCAGCTGAGAGAAGATAGTTAATTGACTCTATCCAGCTGCTGCCTTCAAGGCCTACTAAGGTATTTGAGATGAACTCATGCATACTTTTCCCAGGCATCCTCCAGAAAAGATCTGAGCCTAAAGGAGCACTTGAGGATTGGCCATTTCTCCCTTCTATAAATCCTTTATGGGAAATCTGCAGGATGTTTGGAATATGTCAAAACAGTTTCACAGAATGTAGACTCCACTCGTCAATCTTCCTTTCTTCTATTATGTTACACAGGTGCCATATTGTACCCAGTCTAAAGACTCCCTGCCTCCTTCTGGCCCTTTCCTGTCTTTCACAGGCATTTCCCTCAATAAATTTATTGCAGTTATGTCTCTATCTTGGCAGGTGAAGATCATATTCAAATACATTAGGACTTCCTAATACCCAAAAGTCACTTAAATCTATTTGTGGAATAAAAGGGTGGATGGACAGATAGATGAATAGGTAGGTATGGTTGAGGAAAATAACTAGAAATAACAGCAACCTTGTAAACATGGACAAAATAAAAAAATAAGCTTACTTTCATGTTAATTTCAGATAATTGCCATACTGTTCATTAAAAAATTCTATTGTCATCACCATTACCTTTGCTTAGAATAATAGGGGAGAAATTTACAATATAAAGTATCATAAATAATATATTTTAGCATATATAATATACATAATCCCCCATTAACTTATAATGGGTACTATACACACTACATAAAATGATATGAAATTTAATCCACACAACAAACTTTAAAGAAAATGATCTTCGGGTATTTTAAATAATAAGACCAAAGCAGTGACGAGTAGTAATGACATAATTTCTCTTTGACACCAAGGACAAGTCTCCTAAAAAGGTACATTTTGCATTATGTTTAAGTTATTAATATTTACAGTAAGGAAAATTAGGGTACATTTAGACTATCTGTGTCAACTCTCCAGCACAACAGAGGCTGTTATCTGTTAAAATGAGTTGTAGAAAAAAGTGGTCAAATTTTTAGCGTTACTATTAATACTAGAGTCACTTTCATTTAGTAAAGGATATGATTTTTTAATCCTATGTATTTGTTTTCTTGAATATATCACATTTGTACTTCCAAAATTATGCCTGGAGATATAATTTTTGATAGAAACAGTCCCACATTTTTGTTGAATATTGTAACATTAAAAAAAAATAGAGGGATTAAAGGACAGTGTGATGGATGACAGTTGTTGCTAAATAAAAGAGTCTTAGAACTAATGTAATTACAAAATGCTCATTTTATTATACCCGGTGTCCCAAATTTTTGAACAGATACAATGAACGGTCAATTACTTCAATGACTGGTAACATCAAATAGCAAATAGAACCAAATGTGGACTGTGTTTCCCTAAACAGACCCCTGCCTCCAAGCAGAAAGTAAAGGCAGCAATTTTGCCCTATCTATCATTTTTCAATTAATCATATGCTAATTGACTTAGTAAGAAATGTGTTGGCTGTCTAACTCATTTAGAATTATCTTGCCAGAGCTGCCAGTGAAACCAAAATGCTAGTCCTCATCACACGCGTGCTTGATAAATCAATAAGTCAGTAAACATAGCCTTGCTGATGACATAAAAGTGTCAATTTTTTCCATGTTGTTTTAGACAGACACTTAAAATCTGGGAAAATAAATTGGTTTAAAAATTCAGGAGACTTGTGTGCTCAACTTCAGAGGCAATTTCTTTATTCTGCTTCTGATTGTATTTGACTTTAAAAATAGCAGAAGTCTATTGAGTGTCCGGGTAATGAGGGGATGTTTGCTGATTACAAACAAGAGATACTGTGTGGGGCTCTGTTTTTGTGGGTAGCACAGTGCTATTTATCTCGACATGCCCCCCTTAAATTTGAGAATTTTCTATTTCCCCAAAATAGTCACAGATGGTGGCAGGCAATTACATGATAGTAGGTTTTCCTGAGGAAAGTCTTGGAATACCAAAACTTACCCACTGACTTGCTGAGTGATTCACCTTGAAGGGCCCTTTTATTTGATGTTCCACAACCCAGAGCCTTGACATAGCTGTAATTCCCACAGAGTCTCTTGGCACCAGGGATCTGTCACTCATGGCAGTAGTAGGCTGGCTTGTACTACATTAAGTGACATCCTCTCTCTCTCAGTTGTTTTATGAGAAAAGACATCACTGAGATCAGAAGAAAGGTATATTTATATATCAGTTTGGTCTGCTTATAGCATCTATACATTTTTTAAAAGTTATATCAAGGGAGATAACAAAGACCAGTGTTAAAATAGTTTATAATAAGCAAATTAATTAGGTAAGGGTGAATGATATCAAATTTGACCCCATGAATGTATCATAATTTAATACTTCTCTCAAGAGTACAGAGTACACTCACTCTCTGTGCTTTTGCTTACTACATCAGATTTATTTTTATATGCAATTGCAAGGAGCTATTTGATGTAAAATGCTGAAATAATGGAGATACTTTTGTACAAGATAGTTAAGCATTTCTAAAATAGTTTATTATAGATAATTTTAAAGTAATATAGTGATTTACTTAATAATCAAGCACTTCTACTTGCTGCTTCCAGTATTCCACTTGCTGCTAAGAAGGCAACAGGAAAAAGGTGAGTGATTACATTTTTCTCCTTTCTTAAATATAAAATCTGTATGCTGGAGCAATAGATACATGAAATTGAGAGAAAACAAGCATAAAAATGGATTAAGTTGTGATAGAATTCATAAAATGAATCTTATTTTGAATTTGACTCACTGCATTTTGAATTGGTCAAGTAAGCTTTAGGGTCAAGTAGGCTTTAAAAGTAGGCTTTAGGGCCCTGCCTGGTGGTACAGTGGGTTAAAGCACAGCACTAAGAAGCTAAAGCCACTTCAGCATGAGTTTGAGCCCTGCCCAGGAGGTGATCCACCTGGGACAGCAGACCTCTCCTGACCCGCCCACTGCTCCCCTCAGCAGTGTACTTCGTGGATCTGCCTGTTCTGCTTCCCACTCTGTCTCTGGTGAATCGTCATATAGCCGCTGCACCTCTATACCCCAGTTCTGTATGCATAAATAAATAAATCTTAAAAAAAAAAAAAGAGAATGTTGGGCCATCCCTGGTGGCGCAGTGGGTTAAAGCACAGCACTAAGAAGCTAAAGCCACTTCCGCATGAGTTCGATCCCGCCTGCCTCGGTGGTGGCCCACAGG
>NW_004567113.1:42049338-42056688 GCF_000260355.1 Condylura cristata | reverse complement strand
GACAGAGTGGGGAACAGAACAGGCAGATCAACGAAGTACACTGCTGAGGGGAGCAGCGGGCGGGTTGGGAGAGGTCTGCCACACCATGTGGTCACCTCCCGGGCAGGCGGGAATCGAACTCATGCGGAAGCGGCTTCAGATTCTCCGTGCTGTGCTTTAACCTGCTGCACCACCAGGGAGGGCCTCATATTTTAAATTAATGTATTTTATGTGGGTATATATGTGTGTTTGTGTGCATCATCACAGGCACTCTCTGCAATGAAGTTTTTCTCTTGCATGTTTACTCAGCACAGAGAATTTCAGAACATTAGAATCCTATGAAGGGCTAGTATCTATGTACATGGTATAGGATATCAAGATAATATGCAAAAGCCCCAACTTTGATCTTGTCCCCTTCTGCACAGTTGACAAAGGTCATTACTCCCAAACACTGATTTTTTTTCTTTTTTTCTTTTATTTATTTATTTTTTTTTTTATCATGCATCCACAATCAGGCTAGATATCATCTGTGGACTACTGTTCCCATCATTTCTATATCCTTTAATATTTTGAAATTAAGAAATAACCTAATAATGATTATCACAATTAAATCTCAGTCGCAGGAAATAAGTGGATTTCAGTATTGGAGAGTCAGATTTAAAGAAGACATTGATCATCTGGGCTATAAATCTGTGAGAGGAATTATTAAGTTGCATTTGGTTTAGATGAGAAGTACCATGGACAATGAGTTAGAGCATCAACTCTGAAGGACCTGGGTACAAATACCTGCTCTACCTGATGCTACATCTGTGATCTCAGAAAATTTATTTCATCTTTCATACCTTTATATGCATTGCATATAATAACAGTATATCACATAGGTTTGTTCTAAGTGTGAGAGTTATTATCACTAAGGGAATGGGATAATGTCTACATCAAATAGTTCTCACTCTATAATTTTACTCACACAAATATGCTATAAATAGACTAAGAGAAGAGGTATGCAATATTTCTTAAAATTACACAGTCTATATGGTATAGATTTAAGAAACTAGGTCATTAATCACAGGGGTATTCCTGTACCAGTTTGGAAATACTGGGTAAAGGGTTTAAACCAAGATTGAGCTCATTTTTCATTCAATGTCCATATTCTGAATATCTATGTAAAGACTACAAAAGTAACAAAGGAGATACCAGTAGGAAGGTGAGAACAAAGAGGAGAAATAGGGTAAATGAAATGTGTCAGATGTTTATGAATTTCAAATTTAGTTCTGATTTTGTCTTTAATCTGCTTTTTTATATTAAGAATTGTTGACGAGAAGATTCTCATAGCAGACCTAGGTAATGATCAGAACATTGAATAAGACATTAACTCAGACAAATGAAAAGCGTGTGCTTCTTTGTCTTCTCTGCAATAGTCCTGTCTTGTCCTTGTGTATTTATCTACCGTTAAACATTCCAGAGTCTAAGTGTTCAATAATGCTTATTTTTATGAGTAGTGCTCACTATTTATACATACCTTATATAATTTGTCATGCCAACAGAAATCATTATAGGACACAAATAATATAAGCAGTGAAATACATACAAATGGAAAGTAGTTTACAAGTTCATTGCAACTTGGTTGAGACAGTACTATTCTAAGATCTTAGCTTTAAAGTGACAGGAAAAGTTTTATGGATATTTGAGATTAATTAAATGTTGGGGAATAGGCATAAAAAAAGAATCGAATTTTGTTATACGAAGAGAAACCAGTGACAATGTTAAGAAAAGCAAAATGCTTGTTGACAGACAACTTGTTCTGCAGTGCTTACACGGAACTAAAGATAAGCCTGATTTTATAAGTAGGGCCAGAACACAGATTCAGTAACCTGATATACTTACTTAATGTTCATTTTTAAGAGCATTTCTTTTCAGGCATTGAATAGGGAATTATATAAAGTATAAGCATTATGTTTAAAATGTATTTTTTTTTCACCATAGCCTCTTAAAAACAGCAATTCAGAGCAAATTTACCTTGATTTAGAAGAATTATTTTCATTATTATTGTTTTAATTTAGATTATTACTCTCCTATATGCTATTTAAATTTTATTTATGAATGTGGGTAAGAAACAGTGTAATAGAAAAAAATGAAAGTGTAACTCACAGTGGTCATGGATTTTATTTAGACAATTCTTGGTCAAGGTTTCAATGACATATAACATTTGCTCTTCATCAATGTCAGCTTTCTTGTCTTTATGTTCTCTGGTGACAATGGTCATATTTTATTGTTACACTGACCTTTGGAACATTGTTTACCAGGAATTACTCTGAAAGTGAGATTGTCTTTATCTTTTGGAGTTGGTACCAATATCTCAATTTGTTGCCTACTTTTTCATAGGGTGTCAAAAAGCTTAAATGGTAAGAAAGGAGAAAGAGGGTTTTTATGTGTTAATCTTCATTTACTCTGCTCTTTTTTTCTCTTATTAGTAATTTAGATGCTATGGCAGCATAATCATCAATCCATTTTGGATAAGTGGATTCAGGCATTAATCAAGTTAATTTACTTTTTCTTAATTTGAGATTTATTAGCACATTAACTCTATTTCTATATTGCATGTCTCTGCAACATGATTTAATACTTCACTATTCAGAATTTCTGATTATTTTCTCATGGACCAAATACATGTGTAGGACAAGTTAAAAGGTCAAGTTCTACCCTACTTTCTGGAATATTTGAAAGCACTTTTTTTTTGACCCACTGAAAATGTGATACTCAGCAAGAATCAGTCAATATTTCATATTGATGTAACAAGACTGTGTTCATCTTTGAGAGTGTTGTATAGAGAAAAAAAGTAGCAGAAAACAAAAACTATTATTTATATTAGTAAGGAATACCCATATGTTTTTATTAATAAGCTGGCATATGCTAGTTTTCCTAAGCATACTTACAACTGCCATTACAGATGGCTAAAGAAGTGGTTATGTTATTTGATTGTTCCTGGATCTGTCATGTCTTGCTGTGCCACCTGTAGTGGCTGAGCAGTCATTCAAAGACACTGTCACCCAGATTATTAAAAAGTATGCCACTCTAGGAAAAATAACATTTCTAGTAATAGTTGAGAACCACTGTTTTTCATGGAACATTCTTCATTTGTACATCTAATATAAGAGCTACAAAATAACTCAATAATATAGATAAGAAAATATACTAGGTAACAGTTCAGGAAATATTATATTGAACAAATAATTGCTGTTAACTAGCTTTGTGTCTTTGTGTGTGTACTTTAACTACACTGCTTCTCAGTGTCCTCATTTATAAAGAACCTATACAGTTAAAATTGTAAAATCTGAAATTATACAATTATGGCTATTGTAAGTTGGACTGGAATTGACAAACCAACTAGTGAACGTAACTGGGGATTTAAGGAAATGTAGTAGCTCCTGTGTCCCCTGAGATATCTGGAAACTAATTGGTGTGGACTATTTGGGATATCATTAATGGCAAAGGCAACTGTTCTATGACTCCAGTCTAAATTAATCAGGAACTCAAAAAATGTCTCCAAATTAGCTATTTCCTAGAATGGTCTTTCAAAAATGAATTAATCTCAGAGTAAAGCAAAAACCTAATTCTGAAATAAACTGTGGAAGAGCTGAGAATAGAACTTATTTTCTCTGCAAATTTTCATTTTCTAATGTACACAGAGCAAATGGAAAAGTATAATACATTTTCAAAGATATATAAACAAAAGTTAGGTGAAAACTGAAGAGTTGTGTGGTTCATTTTTTTTTTAATGCATGTACAACATTCTTCTTTTTGAGATGTTTATGCCTGAATTTTGCTTCTGTGGTTTTGTATATAATGATAAATCATGCAAACATAAACATAACAAAATTTAAGGGAGGGAGGGAGAGAGGGGGGAGGGAGTTGAGAGGGGGAACAGAAGATATTGGGGAAGGGGGAATACAAAGGGGAAGGAAGAAGAGATGAGTGAGAGATTACAATTAGGTTAAAATGAAGCCTATTATTGGAAATTTCTTATCCTATATATTACTGGGGAAAAAGCTGACATACCTTTATCGATGTTAAACCAATACTTTACTTTCTGTATATAAGTAATTACAGTATAAAACAGTATTTTGACCTATTGATTAAGTATATCCATTAAGCTGCATTTACCAAGTCTGCTGTATGCAGAACACTGTAAAAAGTAGTGCTGTAATGTTCAAAGACTGTTGTAGTGCTTTGCATTTTGCATTCCCAAGATTGTATTTTTCCCCACAAATGTCCTTTTTAAGCACAGCATATATTCAGAGAGCCCCTGTATGAATTTAAATGAGAATTCTTCAGAAGAAATAGTGTTGCAGAGTATTAACATTTAAACCTCTACTAATCCCCGAATAGCAGCAAATATCTTTTCTTTTGCATCAGGATATTGTATATGCTCAAAGAAAGCAAATATGAGCAAGTAGCTTGGAAGGCATAAATATAGTATGTTCAGGCAATCACAGATTTCTAGTCATGTCTTAACGGAAGTTAGTCCAGCAGCGGGAATTTGGTTATAAACTGAATTTTCCATGACATATAACCAGTAAACTTTCTGTATGCTAAAAATTTTCATAATTAAATATTACCAAAAAGAAATATATAGTTCATTTCTACTCTTTTTTTTTTTAAGGAAAGGGAACTAATACCTTTACCTAATACCTAAGTTTTGGCTCGCTTAGGAAAAAATAAATTACTAATATTTAATAGCTTGCAGAGTTCTCTTTTACTCTTGAATCAAAATTTTTTTTAGTGAAACAATGTCAAAAGGAGAACATTTTATTGTCTTATTTTATAAAGTTCACTCAGAATTGTTTATATTTTAATACAGAGAGGTATATAAAATATTGACATTATATTTTTTGAAAGACGCTATGCAGAATAAAACTTAATTGTATTTTTTTCCATTTAATATACTGTAGTTCAGAGAAAATTTTCACTCATCAGTATGTAATTTCATTTTCTTGCAGATATACCTTGAGATCTGATAAGGTAGCAAGAAACATTACACATATTTATGTTTCATTTATTTCAATGTCATAATATTTGATATGCAATTGACAAGGGATAACAGCACTATGTAGAAATATACAACTTTATGTAATTATAATGTGATGGGAACAGAAAAATCTATGCAATAATTTCTCTATTTGACAATGACACATCATTGAAATAAAATTCAAAGTGAATGTTAAATGCAGAATTGAAAGTTTTACAATGCATCCTGAAATAAATGTCACAAAAGTTGAAATATGCAACACACAGTACTCATATATAAATTAGCACATAAGAAGTGTATGTGAATCAGTTTCTGACATTTATTTCATGATGCTCTATAAAATCTTTCAACTCTGCTTATTGTTCTTTTTTTATTTCCCTCAAATGAACAAATCTTTCTCAATTATAAGGGAAAATTCACATCAAAAACACTGATACACTAGATGTGTTATTTATTGAAGTGATCTTAAAATAATATCCTCACTTCTGCAGCAAGTCTATATTTCTAACTAAATAATTTTGATTTATGATCAATTATAATTTTAAAATGCTTTGTTATTTAAAATCATAACCTTGTCTTGTTCTTACTTTTACTTCCAGCCAAAATCCATTTCAAGAGTGAGCATTCATTCTTCCTTATCTTTAACAAAACTAAACATCTCACCATCTTCTGCTTTTTAATAGCTTGCATTTTGTTCAATTTATTAAAATTATATTCCAGGCCCTCCCTGGTGGCGCAGCGGGTTAAAGCACTGCACTACAAAGCTTAAGCCACTTCAGCATGAGTTCAATTCCCGCCTGCCCTGGAGGAGTCCACATGGCGAGGCAGACCTCTCCTGACACGCCCGCTGCTCCCCTCAGCAGTGTACTTCGTCGATCTGCCTGTTCTGCTCCCCACTCTGTCTCTAGTGAATCCTCTCACCCTCCGCATCTCTGGCCTGTACCCCAGTTCTATATGAATAAATAAAATCTTTAAAAAAATTTATATTCCAAAAAATATTTTGTAATCAAGTTCTTTATATTTAAGACCTTAGGCTATGAACTGAGAACGTTTATATTGGTAGGAATTTCCTTTTTTAAAGGACCTTGAGATCCTTCATAGGAAATTAAAACACATATTTAAATAAAGTAAACAAGAATATATAACCTATTTCCTAAAATTACTATGCTGAATTGAGAGGTTTGAAAGGCAGTTATTACAAAGAACCTGAAATATAGATAGCATTGTGATTGTTACTTGTTTTTATAAAATAATGCATATATCAACATGATAGATAAATTCTCCTGAATGGAGGATATACTCACACTTCTAGACGAAGCTTCTCCTCATGCTTAACCATTAAAAGAATTGTATAAAAGCTGGCAAAAGATCATAAGGAAAGTAAACACATTACATTTTCATGAGAATAAAATGATATATAATAATTTATAACATATAAGTACTCCTCCCCAGCTCTATATGCATAAAACAATAAACCAAATTGCTATATGTACAATATTTTAAAATAAATATCAGATGATATAAAACAAGGTATTTTGTTTTCTGACCCTTTATTTACTATTTTTTTTTTAAGATTTGTTTATTCATACAGAACTGGGATACAAACAAGAGGTGTAAAGGCGGTGAGAGGATTCTAGAGATAGAGATGGGAGCAGAACAAGCAAATTGACAAAGTACACTGCTAAGGGGTGCAGTGGTCAAGATAGGAGAGGTTTGCTGTGCCATGTGGGTCACTTCCCTAGCCAGGGATCAAACTCATGCTGAAGCAGGGGCAGCTAGCTTCATAGTGCCGCACTTTTAACCATTCTGTCACTGGGGAGAGCCTTGGACCCTTTATTGTTTAAGAATTATTCTATTTATTTCTGCATACAAGAGCTGAGGTGTAAGTCATAGGTGTGTAGGGGAGGGTCTGGAGTTGAAAGATTTCACCCAAGACAGAGTGGGGAAAAGAACAGACATATGTACTGAAATATGCTGCTGAGTAGAGCAGAAGAGTCAGGAGAGGTCTGCTGTGCCATGTGGGTCAGCTTCCTGGCTGGGGATCAAATCCATGTCACAGGCCTGGTGATAGCTTGATAGTGGTGAACCCTTTAACTCCTGTGCCACCCTGGAGGCCCTTTTATTTTTTTTTTTTAAAGATTTATTTATTTGTACATATAGAACTAGGGTACAGGCCAGAGGCTCAGGGGCGGTGAGAGGCTTCACCAGAGACAGAGTGGGGAGCAGAACAGGCAGATCAACGAAGTACACTGCTGAAGGGAGCAGCAGGCGGGCCAGGAGAGGTCTGCCTCGCCATGTGGTCTCCTCCGGGGCAGGCAGGAATCGAACTCATGCAGAAGTGGCTT